>NC_033794.1:122383045-122390950 GCF_001876935.1 Asparagus officinalis
TTCACGAGTTTTTCAATATTTTAAAACACTAGCAGTCACCAAACTCCCCTATAAACCCTAATTTGATTTTTTAGAAAGATTTTGAAGGCTTTTGAGCAGTATTTCAGATTGTTTTGGGTTTATAACTTGGAGATCGGCTTTGAAACTTCATCTCTCACGATTTAGATTAAGTCTCAGGTGAGTTTCATCTCTGCTAATCCATATCCCTATTTTAAAATGTTTTAAAGAGTTTTTTAAATAAGTTTTATAGAGCCTAATTGATTAATTTGTGTAAATTAAAGCAGATCTTTTATATTTTATGTATAAAGACTAGGTCTTTTCATATTAAAGAGATTAAGAATGAATTTCCAGAAGTGGTTTAAGACTTGAAAATGATTAATAATATTGTTTATTTGAATTTAGCTGATTTGTTCTTCATTTTGAGGTTTAGTGCATGATTGAGGGTTTAAATATAATTTATTATGCAAATAATTATGTTTATATGTTGAAATTGTTCCTAGAGATGTAAATTTGCTATTTTCAATGTTTCATTCAAGTTTCATATTGTATTAAACATGTTTAAATCATAAGAACATGACACGAACATAATTGTGCAGAAACCTGCACGATTTTAGAAAATATCGGGTTCGGTCGACCTCGACCGCATACCAGACAGAGGCTTGGGAAGCTTCTCGCTTGTGGTTGTTGGCCTTCTTGTTTTGATGATGATTGATAAACAATTTACTACTAATGTTGTTTCTCTAGTGTTTGTATTTTCGTATTTATTATAGACAAACAACGAAGTTGGAGGTTGGATGGATTGCGCCATAACGATCATATCAAATGGAGGATGGCGGATATTGTGGAGTGAAGCCTTGCAATTCAAAGTTAAAGATCAAGTTCAAGCTTCATCCGGGAGATTACCAAGAAGAGCTTATTGAAGATCAAGATCTAGCTTGGGTAATCTAGTTTAAGTTTTATATCATGTGTGTTAAGTACCTTAAGCTCAATATCATATACACACACGTATTTGGTTTCTATGTATATATATAGTTATATATATATACATGCATGGTTTTAGGTTTTCATGTTTTGGACATACTTGCAAAATACATGAGTTTTCACAAATAGAAATTCAATTTGAGAAATTTTTTTTCTAACATGTTTGTTTTCATGTTTATAAACATTTCGTAAAGTTTCATCAAGTTTAGAATTGATTTGTTATGTTTAATGGAATTTACAAAATCATGTTTTTCGTTCGTGCATGTTCGTGCATGTTTTACAAAACAGATGAGTTTTCATAAATGGGAAGTGATATTCAAGAAATTCTTTCTTTGACATGTTTATATACATGTTTAGAAACTTTCCTCAAAAGTTTACTATTTTTAGAGTTGATTTACTATGCCCAATTAATTTTACAAAATCGTATATGTTAACAGTTTTTCAGAAACTGTAAATTTGTGTTCAAATATTTATTTCTCTCAACTGGGAAAAGATTTTCATAAATTCTTTTTCTGACATATTATACTACATGTCTAGAACATTCCCACAAAATTTCATAATTTTTGGAGTTCATTTACTATTTTAAATTGATTTTACAAAACAGCTGTGCACTGCTACAGTAACTCTGGTCGACCGCACCGGTCGACCGGAAATGTCTCTGGAACTTTTTCAGGTTTGTACAGTGCGAGCGGTCGACCGAAAAAAAGGTCGGTCAACCGCCTAGCTCCCAGAATGCCCATAACGATTATTTTTCTGTATCCGTTGGAGGGGTTTTTGGTCTTTTGGTTTGGGCTTTTGTTTGAGGTATTGGGAGGCTATAAATACCCCCTTATACCTCAGATTTAATATATCTAAGAGAATGTTTTAGAAAGAGTTTAACAAGGGTTAAGTGTTTTAAACAAAGTTTTTAAACAAGGGTTTAGGGTTTTACTGTTTGTTTAAGTTTGGGTTTCTGTTTACAAAGGAGGAAGTTTTCACTGCAGATTGAGGGATTCATTCTCAATCCTCTTCATCCTCTTCTTTGTGTTCATAGAGAAGTTTTTCTAACTCTTTTCTCTAGCAATTTCATTATTGATTTTTATATCCTTATTATTGCTAGTTTGCTATTTGAGTTAGATTTTATTTTACTCATTGTTACACACACCCACATTGAGCTTTTAGTATTTACATACATAGTATAGTTGGGTGGTGAGAGATTATAACTTTGAGTTGTGCTTATTTGAGTTCTCATCTATTATAGAGAACAAATTTATATTTGTTACATTGAGTGTGTTGTGAAGTTTTCGGTGAACTAGAAAACCGTATTGTGAGGGTGGAGTGTAGCCACATTGTGAGAGAGTGTGTGGAGAGGTGAGGAGCGGAGACGTTGGTCGTAGGGACCGAACTCCGTGAGAGAAATTGTGAGGTATAAACGTTATTCGGGTGAGCGTAGAAAACCCGGTTGTGATAGTGGATTCTCCCCGGGAGTGGGGAGCGGAGACGTAGGACGGAAGGTCCGAACTCCGTGATCATATTGCTTGTTTGAGTGTGCTTTGGCGTTCATTCATATTTATGTTCATATCTTATATCGCCATTGTCATTAGCTCATTATCTATATCATCCACTATCTTGTTTAGATTGTTTACCCCTTGTGTCAGTTTACATATCCTATACATATATCATATTGTATATCTCTTTTATCTATCTTGCAAGAATACAACTTGTTAATTAATTTTAATTGGCATTTAATCGGATTAGATTAGCATAAGACCCTAATCATCCCCCCTCTAGGGTCTCACAATTGGTATTAGAGCTTGGTGCTCTTTGATTTAAGGTCTAATCGCCTTGAGTTAAAGATCCAAGTTATCTTTTTGTGCTAATCTTGTTTTGATTACATTTGTATCTTGCTTGCATATTTTTACATTATGGATATGCATGGTTTATTTGTATCTTGCTTGCCTTTTATATTATGGATATGCATGGTTTAGGTTATGCCATTAATATTGCTCCTAGATTAGATAATTTTCCCTTTGCCCAATGGTGTGCTAGATTTAAACTTTTTGTTCAATCTAAACACTTTGATTTATGTGAAATTATAGATGATGCTTATATTGTGCCCATTTTTGGAGAATCCAAGTGGAATAAGAATGATCATCGTATGTTTACAATGAACAATATTTTGTTAGAATATTTGCAAAATGCTTTTAATTCATCTATGTCTAACAAGTTTGTTCATTTTGATAGTGCTTACACCTTATGGATATTTATAGAAGCACATCAAGGAGACTTGGAGGCGATCCGACAAGCTTTGGCGGATTTGGCTTCAAGTTTATATGGAGCAACATGCACGCGGCCACTAGGCGATAGCCCTAGTGAGGTTTGCGAGTTCAAATCTATTAATGATTTACCTAATGATGAACTTGCTTGTGCTAGTGAAAAATTATTACATGCCTTTAACAAATTGCAAAATGATTTCATTAATTTACAAAGCAAGCATGAAATTTTGAAATCCGATCATGAGTTGTTAGCATCTAAGTTTGAAACTATTTCTAATGAAAATGTGATCCTTAAAGAAAACAATGAAAAATTAAAATTGGATCATGTTTCTTTAACTTCAAACGTTGCTAGTTTAACTCATGAAAGAGATAATGCCATGTTAGAAGTAAAGAACATACAAAATAATACTGCTTCCTTTATAAATGATTATTTATGTTCTACTTCTAAAAATGCATATGTGCCTAAAAATGAAGATTTGAATCTTATGAAAAATAGTATTTCATCTTTAGATTCAACTTTGAAAATATGCATTGATAACCATAAGAAACTTATGGACAAGTGTGCTAAATCTAGTAAATCACCCATACACTATGCACACTTGTATAGCAAAGTTTACAAGTGCTCCATTTGTGGTCGTAAAGGCCATTTAGCTAAATTTTGCTATGATGCACAAAAACATAAGAATATTAATCCTTCTTGTGCATCTCATCAAGTTTCTTCATCACATGTACACACACATGCACCCATTGCTCATCATAAGCATGCTCATGTGTATAGATGTGATCATTGTGGTAGATTTGGTCATTTGGCCAAATTTTGTTTTGATTTAAAGAGAGTTTCACATTTGCAAAATAATTTTAAAAGATCATCCATGTTTGCAAATGTTTCTAAAGTTTCCCGTGCACAACCGTTTGGTCAACATAAGCAAATGCTTCCTTTCCATTGTACTTATTGCAATCGGAAGGGTCATTTGAGTAATTTTTGTTATGACCGTGTTCGTGCACCATATATGCCTAAGAGGGTTCATAACCCTAAGGCTTTGAACTTTAATGATAGGGGTCATGTCCCTAAATCTTTTGGTACCAAGAGTTCTTGGGTACCAAAACAAATTTAAACTTTAAACCAAGAATTTTAGTGTTCTTACTTTTTCCTTTCTTGGTTTTAAAATTATGTCTTAAAATATTTTGATTATGAAAATAAATTTATAATTGATAAAATCTTTTGTTTTCATGATTATTTGTTTTGTTTTGATGAGAGGTTTGCATTTATATAACCCTCCGGATTTATTGGGTGTTTATTCCCAAATCATATTTACCGGATGCTAGAATGATTATATGGGTTGTAACAAGCTTAAGAGCTTGATATATTGTTGCCTCTCTTGAAATTCTTTTGTTAAAGATTTTATTTTGATTGATTGCTTTGAATTCATTATACTTCACTTATATGATGATATTTATGTGTTTGTGCTTATGGATCATCTATTCGTGGTTTATAATGTATTCTATGAGTGGTTTGATCAAGTTCTTCATTGATCAAACATCGTTTTTGGATATAAACTTTGATTTATGATTTCTTCTGATGGATTTGTTTTCATTTGAAAACTTTTTTGCATGTTTCTCATGTTCCTCTTCTTTTGATTTCATAAATCTATTCTTATACATGGTTTTTATAATGAGACACTATCTTTATAATGTCATATCATTATGTGTCCTCATTGTATCTTGTTTGTATGTGAGTGATGCTTAGCATATCTTTTCATTTATGCTCGCTCACATATTTGCCATGATCTTTCTTTATCTATATTCTATATGGCTTTTTGATAGGGGGAGCATTCCCTATAATTGTTTGGTACTCACCTATGCTTATTGATAGGGGGAGCTTTCGCTCTCTTATTCTTTTGTCCCCTTTTTGATGTTGTCAAAGGGGGAGAAATATTGTGAGTATATGTATATTCTTTCTTGTTTATATGCATGTGAATTGTAATTTATATATTCATTTCCTTTCATGCATATATCATTTTTGTAAATTGTTTGTCATCATCAAAAAGGGGGAGATTGTTGGCCTTCTTGTTTTGATGATGTTTAACAAACAATTTACCACTAATGTTGTTTATCTAGTATTTGTGTTTTCGTATTTATTGTAGACAAACAACAAGTTGGAGGATGGATGGAATCACCCCACTTCTAGTTTCTTCTTCGCTGGAAATAGAATATAAAATTCTTCCTTTCCAGAATCAGGGAATAGAATATAAAATTCTTCCTTCCTTGTCTGTTGGGTTCGCCTTCACCCTAAAAGAAGACCGGGAAATAGAATATAAAATTCTTCCTTTCCCGCATCGATCTTTTCCGAAATTTGTCAATTTAGGATTCATCCTAGGAAGTTTATCCCGAATCCTAAGCAGGGATAAGTCTGCGCCTAACACGCGCTGCCGGTTTAGTCTTTTTCCGTACAAAAAGACACCAGAGTTCGATTCTGGGGTATTCTATCCTGAAACCTAAGTAAGGATAAGTCTGCGCATAACCCGCGCTGCCGGTTAGTTCTTAACCATTAAAAAGAACACTCGTCCGCATATTCAACATTGCGGCAGGTTGTTATTAATAACACCAAAATCCATGCCTTACACGCATGGGGAATGTCATCCTGAATCCTAAGAAAGGATATGCCGACGCCTAACACGCGTCGCCGGTTAAGTCTTTCTCCGTAGAAAAAGACACCTGAGTCCGAGTCCACATATTTAACATTGTGGCAGGTTGTTATTAATAACACCAAAATCCATGCCTCACACGCATGGGGAATTTCATCCTGAACCCTAAGAAAGGATATGTCGACACCTAACACGTGTCGCCGGTTTAGTCTTTTACCGATTGAAAAAGACACCAGAATACCAGTCTGGGGTATTTTTATCCCGAAGCCTAAGTAGGGATAAGTCAACGTCTAATACACGTTGCCGGGTAGCCTATTCCCGTAACAATGGCGAAGCCTATGTATTCAACATCATAGCACAAAGTCTAAGAGAATTCACTCTCTTAGCACAACGTTACATGCGGAACGGATTTAGACAATCCGCATGCTAGCCCGACTCAAACGGTAGTCGGTAAAGGCTAATCAAATCCGTTGAAGGCTGGGGGTTAGCCAAAAACCCCAAAGTCAGCGCCTAACACGCGTCGCCGGTTTAGTCTTTTACCAATTGAAAAAGACACCAGAGTTCGATTCTGGGGTATTTTATCCCGAAGCCTAAGTAGGGATAAGTCAGCGTCTAATACACGTTGCTGGGTAGCCTATTCCCATAACAATAGCGAAGTCTACGTATTCAATATCGTAGCACTAAGAGCGTTAACTCTCTTAGCACAACGTCACATGCGGAACGGATTTACATAATCCGCATGCTAGCCCGACTCAAACGGTAGTCGATAAAGGCTCATCAAACCCGTTGAAGGCTGAGAATTTGCCAAAAATTCTATAAATGCGAGTCATTGACGCATCAACTTTATGAGTTGGTCTCGTGACCTGAGCAACATACGACGTTCAAAACCCTAAGGTCAACGCCGGACAACGCGTAACCCTAGGTCAACGCCAGTCAACGCGTTGCGAGCAAAAAATTCAACGTACGACGTTCGAAACCCTAGGGTCAACGCCGGTCAACGCGTGATCCCAGGTCAACGCCAGTCAACGCGTTGCGAGCAAAAATTCAACGTACAACAATCAAAACCCTAAGGTCAACGCCGGGCAACGCGTGACCCTAGGTCAACGCCTATCAATATGTTGTAATAAAAGAACTAATACTCCGAAAAGTATACGAGTATAAACTACTTCTTAAATACTCCAATAAGGTATACGAGTATAAACTATTCCCTATTGTTGGTTGAGAAGTTCCTGGAGAATATTTTCATTCTTAAGGATAACTCAACAACACTACGCCGGACAACGCGTCGCAAATAAAGACTCAACGCCGACAGTCGAGGGTCAGTTCTGTGTTCAACCAACAAGCACGAGCTAAAAATCAGAAAACCAGGAATTGACTTCAAGTTCAAATTTCCGACAACGGTCAGATAATAAATGCAGCACCGAAACTCTTTCAGACATTCGACAAAGCACCGAATAGCCTGGAAGATTGAAGGAATCAAGAATGGAAGTCATTCCAAGGTCTCATTACACCGACTGAAGGTGGGGACAATCAAATCCAAAGTATTCCAGACTCTTCTATAAAAGAACGAGACTGAAATACTTTGGAGGGGGTATCTGTAGGCATATAAAATTGCTTATAGGTCCCTTAGCTCAGCTCGGCACGAACCGACAAACCAACGAGGCGACGAGATCGACGAATCGCATCAAGCGACGGAATTACATCCATTCGCGTGCGGGATCAAGCCAAGTGTTCGAAGAGTCAACGAGTCATCCAACCGAGAGCGGACTCGAACGAATCACGATCGAATCAAGATCGGTTTCGGACTCGAACTCAGAAGTGGATTTACTGCCAAATCAGGAATCCGACTTACTGCCAAATCAGGAATCAAATCAGAGTCTGGATCAACCGAATCACGGACAGAACCAAAGGCGGAAAACACCAAAACCACCACCTAGAGGGGCTCGGCCGAAGCCGAGCCAACTTCAGGTGGCTCGGCCCAAGCCGAGCCACCTCAAGGTGGCTCGGCCAAGGCCGAGCCACCC
>NC_033794.1:122391191-122393412 GCF_001876935.1 Asparagus officinalis
AAGCCGAGCCACCTTGGGGTGGCTCGGTGGCCGAGCCACCTCAAGGTGGCTCGGCCCAGAGCCGAGCCACCCTGAGGTGGCCGGCCCAGATCTGTGCCTAGGCACAGATCTGAGTGCCTATAAATAGGCTAGGCCTTGGTTCATTTTTGAGGTTGGAAATTTTGGAGAGGCGAAGCCCTGCTGGATTGGAGACTCAGAACTTAACAAGATTCAAACTTTAGGACTTCAAGGACTTGCTCATCCAGATCTGGTGCTCGGCGACCGTCAACGCCAAATAAGGCAGGAGTTCGAGAGGACCAGATCTCAGATCTACGCGTACGAACTCCGGATCTAAGCTTGGTCTTAGATCCCGAGACTTGAGCGATTGTTTCCTTGGTGAATCAATCCCTCCCGGCTATTATTTCCTTCGTGGAATAATACCCGTCGTACTGCTCAGATCTGACCGGATCTAGATCTCGTGGTGGTCCACGGCAAACAACCCCGGCGCAGGCAAAGAACCCACAAAGCAAGAGACCGCAAAACAGGATCTTGCGATTCGTTCGACAAACAAGGAAATAAAGTTGTAATCTTTCTTTACTTTTATTTGATTTTCATTGTAACCGGATCTTATAAAAAGACCGGATCTTTTGTAACCGATAAACTGTTGTAAAAGAGAACAATGAATTCAACAAAGAAAGACACGGTTTTTCCCGCGAACAACCCTAACCCTCAACCTCAACCTCACCATCACCCCCACCCTCACTCTCACCTAACCCTACCCTAACCCTCACCTTCACCCTCTCCTAACCATAACCCTAACCCTAACCTTAACCCTCAAACTCACCCTCACCCTCACCGATCCCTAACCCTCACCCTCACCCTTACCTTAACCCTAACCCTAACCCTAAACCTCAATCTCACCATCACCCTCACCCTCACCCTCACCTAACCCTAACCCTCACCCTCACCTTCACCCTCTCCTAACCCTAACCATAACCCTAATCTTAACCCTCAAACTCACCCCCACCCCCCCCCCCCTAATCCTACCCATAATCCTAACCCTAACCCTCGCCTAACCCTAATCCTAACTCAAACCCTCACCTAACCCTAACCCTAACCGACACCCTCACCTTCACCCTCTCCTAACCCTAACCCTAACCCTAAATCAAACCCTCACCTAACCCTAACCCTAACCCTCACCTTCACCTTCACCCTCCCCTAACCTTAACCCTAACCTTAACCCTCAACCTCACCCTCACCTAACCCTAACCCTCACCCTCACCCTCACCTTCACCCTCCCCTAACCCTAACCCTAGCCTTAACCCTCAACCTCACCCTCACCTAACCTTAACCCTAACCCTCACTTAACCCTAACCCTAACACTAACCCTCGCCTAACCCTAACCCTCAACCTCACCCCCACCCTCACCCTAACCCTAACCCTAACCCTCACCCTCACCCCCACCTCCACTCCTCACCCTCACCCTTACCTAACCCTAACCCTAACCCTAACTTTCATCTAACCCTAATCCTAACCCTAACCCTCACCCTCACCCTCACCCCCACCTCCACTCCTCACCCTCACCCTTACCTAACCCTAACCCTAACCCTAACCCTAACTTTCATCTAACCCTAATCCTAACCCTAACCCTCAACCTCACCCCCGAACTCACCCTAACCCTAACCCTCACCCTCACCCCCACCCCTCACCCTTACCCTAACCCTCACCTAACCCTAATCCTAACCCTAACCCTCGCCTAACCCTAATCCTAACCCAAACCCAAACCCTAACCCTCACTCTCACCATCACCCCCACCCTCACTTAACCCTAATCCTAACCCAAACCCTAATCCTAACTCTAACCCTAACCCTCACCGAACCCTAACCCTAACCCTCGCTAATCCTAACCCAAACCCTAATCCTAACTCTAACCCTAACCCTCACCGAACCCTAACCCTAACCCTCGCCTAACCCTAACCATAACCCGTATTAAATTTAATTTTTTATATTATAATTTTATCAAGATGAACATTTTTTATTAGGGTTTGCGTTTTTTGTACAAATTTTTTGTTTTGCCAAAATTAAATTCTAATTGTAAAAATTAAACTATAATTGTAAAAATTAAACTATATTGCAAAAATTAAGAAATCTCTCTTTCTCTCCCCCCCTCAATCTCTCCTTCTCTCTCCCTCTCTCTCGTCGGCCGACGCCGGCGGCCGTTGGTCGGCTCGCTGCCGGCGTCG
>NC_033794.1:122394276-122402895 GCF_001876935.1 Asparagus officinalis
CCAAAAATACTTAATCATGGTATTAAATCACGTGCATTGCACGTGTGTAAAAACTAGTATATATATATATATATGAGATTAATGGGTATCCTTGTCATAGGAGGGGATTTCCTCCTATGACGCCTCTAAAATCACATGATTGAGCGACATTATAGATGATCCGCTCCGTTGAACTTGATCTACATATTCTAAAACCTCAACACACCAAGTTTGAGGTGAACCCGTCGTCGTTTGACCCTTCATCCACTCGTATCAATTTTAACGGTTTTGAATGAATAGAACTTTTCACATGGCTCGATGGAGGGTCAAACAACGACGGATTCACCCCAAACTTGGTGTGTTGGGGTTTTAGAATATGTAGATCAGGTTCAACGGAGCGGATCATCTATAATATCGCTCAATCATGTGATTTTAGAGGCGTTAAGGAGGAAATCCCCTCCTATGATAATGATACCCATTAATATCTCTCTCTCTCTCTCTCTCTCTATCTATATATATATATACATACATACATACACACACACATTGTTAAAAACCAGGCGAGGGTATAAGAGGATGTTCGGTTCAACAAAGGAACTCTCTAGGAAAGATCCTAACTTACTCATTTAGAAAAGAGTATTTTTATTATTTTCTGTTTCTCTTCTTTGGTTTGGCAAAAGAAAGGAAAAGAAAAAAGAAAAAAAGGAAAACGTATTCCAAAACAAGCTTTCTTAAACCAAGGAGATGTGTTTCTTTCAAAAAGGCTAAATACTCATATTGGTATTTTAATTCTACCACATTTACCAAGAAGGTATTTTAATTAGGCAAACATGTTTTAAGGTATTTTAATTGATTCAACTTACCAACAAGGCATTTTTTCTCGTCGGCGACCAGTTTTCCGACGAGAGCTCGTTACGTGCGTGACAAACTATTTTTTAGCTGCTAATGTGACACAGATTTTCTGACGTGGTAGTGTTTAGGCGGGAATTAATCCTCTAAAAATCACAATTCACCCAAAATAGGATATATCCGTGCCACATCAGCAACTAAAAAACAGTTTAAGCCATCACGTGCCACGCACGTGACGAGCTCTCGTCGAAAAATTGATCGCCGACGAGAAAAATGACATTGTTGATAAGTTGAATCAATTAAAATATCTTAAAACATGTTTGTCTAATTAAAATATCTTCTTAGTAAATGGGGTGGAATTAAAATACCAATATGGGTATTTAGCCCTTTCAAAAAGGTTTATTTATTTAATTACATATTATTATTTTTTTTTTCAATAACCAAACGCTCGTACAAGGCCCAACTACAATATCCAGCCCAAAAACAGCCCTCCGCATCCAAATCAACCCAATCCATCAACAGCCGCTCCTTCTTCCACAATCCAGCCCAAAAACAGCCCTCCGCATCCAAATCAACCCAATCCATCAACAGCCGCTCCTTCTTCCACAAACGGCCCTGATCAAAACCAACCACCCCAACCCTCACCTATATAAATCCTCAATCCCTAACCATCCGTCTCTTCTCAAAACCCTAGACTCGATCACAGAGTAAAGAAACCCTAGCCTAATCCCCCATTTCCTCTCATCCCCCAACTCAACTTCAGAAAAACTTCATCTTTTTTCTTGTTCTTGTGCAGGGCACGATGAAGTTCAACCCAAGGGTGTCCAGCTCCCGCCGCAAGAGCCGCCGGGCCCACTTCACCGCCCCGTCCAGCGTCCGCCGCGTCCTGATGAGCGCCCCCCTCTCGGCCGACCTCCGGTCCAAGTACAACGTCCGCTCATTATTTGAGAAAAAAATTTAGTGTATATTTTGAACCACCACCAAAAATGTTGTAGATCCGCCACTGCAAGTACAACGTCCGCTCGATGCCGATCCGCAAGGACGACGAGGTCCTCGTCGTCCGTGGGACCTACAAGGGACGGGACGGCAAGGTGGTCCAGGTCTACAGGCGCAAGTGGGTGATCCACGTGGAGCGGATCACGAGGGAGAAGGTCAACGGCTCCACCGTCAACGTCGGCATCAACCCCTCCAAGGTTGTGATCACGAAGCTGAAGCTGGACAAGGACCGGAAGGCGCTGCTCGACCGCAAGGCCGCCGACAAGGCGAAGGGGAAGTTCTCGGCCGAGGAGGTCGCCGCCGCCGCCGCTGGAGGAGCCGCTTCGCTCCAGGAGATCGATTGAAGAAAAAGCTGAGTCTTTTATCTAGTTATTGAATTTGAGGGGTTTTGTTCCGTACTTTTTAGGTGTCTAATGGCGATGATACTGGTAGCACTCGCCGATGAATGTTTTTTCAAGACTTGAGAGAGTTTGGTGAAGGTACTTTTTTTGAATCTAGTTTGTGTTATTATGAGTAGTGTGAAGACCCCATTTTTATAGCGCTCTCTTTGATTGATCTTGATCATTGCTTTGAAATTATTTTTGGTTGCGACTACTAATGTTAGTGTATAAATTCATTTTGTAGTGGTTTCTAGGGCTTAATCTATACAATGTGATTACATTGTAGATGGTAGTGTTAAACCTCGAGTCCTTTGAAGCTTTGTTAGTTTAGTTAGTAAGAGGAGCTATTCATTTGGTAATGGTGCTACTAGTGCTTGTTTAGATTTTTTATTGTAGGTTCAGTTATGATTCTGTAAATTTATTTAATTGTTAACGACTGCTAAGTGTGGTGTTGGAGGCTTATTGAGGTTGTAAAACGTCGAACTTTGAGCACTTCGATATCATACTCGTCAGGATGATCTCGGCATGACAATAGGGTCATCAAAGACGTCAATCCAACTACTGGTGGTTGGATTGGAGTCGTTTCATCTTCACCCCCTCCATTTTCAGTTTTAGCAAATGGTTGCCACAAAATTTCTTTTGATCTCGGCAGGGTCTTAGGCAAGGGTCTATATATAGAGTCCCCTACTAGTTTGTTATTGCTCAAGAGGGTTCTGATCTGGGGGCTAAAACCCTTGCTCGACGAGAAGAAAAGAAGTCCCGTAATCCACGTCAAAAATTGTGTTTCGAGGTATCGTGAGTAGTGATGAAGGCGCTTCTTCTACAATGATCTCTAGGGTTGATCCCTACTTGTTGTTCATGCTGTGGCTACTATAGTTAGATGTGTTATATACTTTGTTTGCAGATTTGTAATGCTGCTTTTGTATCTTAATTTTTGGTTTGTGGTGTCCGTGCATTCTCTTTCATGCATTTTATATCGTGTAGCCTTGCAAGTTGGATACCATCTTAGTTGCACACTCGTATGTCATTTTAATGTACTTCGAGTTGATATTAACAAATTGCTTCTTCATGCTAGTACTTTTGATTAGGAGAATGGTTGTGACTATTGCTTGACCACCTTATGGAATGACAATGAAATAGGTATAGAATATAGCCTGTGACTGAGGTTTTAGACTTACCGAATGAAAACAGCTGCGGCTAGTACTATAAAAAGGTCTATTCTCTATGGTAATATTAACTACGCCACTCTTTTTCAAACTAATCCCACACTACAAGAGAGAAGTGCTGTGGTACTCTGATGGCTCATCAATTTATTTGAAAAAAGGTTGAAAGATTATGTACCCACATTTTTGCCTTTTGCCGTGTGAAAATAGTTTGGAAGTAGTAGCGTAGATAAAACAACTCATTTTATGTAGTTATCTTTAGGATTGGCTGGGAGTATCTTGATATTGTTATCTATGTATCGAGTGCAATGCTACATAGCATCGGGTAGCAACAAGTTTTTGGTATTTGGCAATGCGTATTCAATAGTAAGATTTGACTATTGCCGGCTCTTCTTGCATTTTGTGTTTCACAGCTTTTCTAAAGTTAGGAAGATCGGCATTTGTAACTCACAGATTGTGAATGCATTGTATAAGAAACCCATTTCCTATAGTGATGTCTAGGATTGAGTGGGGTCATGTTGACTATGTTGTTTGTGGTAGCGTGTGCACTGTAAATATGTCAAAAGCTCATTGCAATTTGCAACCCATCACTAAATTTTTTTTAGGGTCTTACAGTGTACATATAATATAAACATACAAGTTCAAGTTACATTAGGGTTTCAAAACATAATTACACAATAACAAAGATCACCAACTGTTCATGTAACTCGCCGATCCAAACTTAAAGTTTCCTGCCCGTTTCCAGTTGGTCAAGGGCTGGGCTTGAATCCACCATGTTCATCTCAGCACGATGTTCGGCTGAATCCTGAGGCCTTGATATGAGGGAACCAAGTGTTGTTGGCTGTAAATCTCTGCGCTGGTCGGCTAACATACGAAAATATGCATGAGGTCCCCAACCTGCATGAAGATGTATCAGAAGTTTCAGTACTCAAGCCGTTGAGATTGTTGTAGAAGTACAGGCATAGGGAGCTCACTTTCTCAACCATGGTCACTTTAATTTGATTTAGTTGAGTGAAAAGTGAGAAATAATCCAATTAGCAAGATACGATGGCTGCTATAGTTGGATAAATCTTGATCAATCTACTGGTTAGTAATGACTGTGATATAGAAAATAGCCTGTCTACTGTCAAATAAGAGATAACTGTGATATAGAAAATAGCCTGTCTACTGTCAAATAAGAGTGGAGATGGCTAGTTTCGCAGTCTTTTGTGCCTATTTCTTTATTCCTTTGGGTACTATGATTTTCTATTCGTCATTCCTCTTAAATAAAGCCCTTCTAACTATTATACTAAAATCCCGCAGGTTGAGCGCTATTTTTATGATTCGAACTCACGCATCAATAACAATTTTTTTAAAATCAGTATTAAATTTACGGCTAGTATGATTTAAACCTCGATTGCTCTGATGTCATCTTAATTAAGCTCCTCAACCATTATAACAAAACTTCGAAGCTATGGTAAGGTCGAATATTTCCTAACGTATCAACCTAACAGTGAAAGAGAACTTGTAGTTCTGCTACTGGGATCGACTATTTATGTCGATGTTTTCACGTCATCATAAGGAAAATAAAATAAATCCGAGGGACCGAATAGATTTATTGGTTATAAATTAGGTGCTTTGGAGTGTACCTTGTGCATCATAAGGAGGTGGGAAAAATTGCAGATAACAAAATGAAGCAACTACCAATCCTGCAAAGGAAAATTTTTTCTCTGACTTGAGCAACTATCTATAAAGATATTTAAGTATTTTCAACGAAATAATTCATGATAAATACTGGAGAAATATGGACCTATCAGTCCACCAGCAAATACATCTTGCCAGTGATGCCAATAATCATTAACCCGAGAAACCGCAATAAGAGCTGCAACCAGAATAGGAGAAAATACGACGCAGAGTTTTGCAATGTGGCCCTTTCTGTCAAAAGCTTTGATCTTCCCAGAAAGATACCACGCTAGGAAACCTAGACCAGCAAATGACCCTGCATTCACACCGGTAAATGATAGAGTGTTCTTTAAAATAAAGAACAATTTTTCAAAATAGGCCGATTTAGTTTTTTATTTTTCAAAATCGACCGTTTTTATTTATTTATCAAAATCGACCCGGTTTTGTGATTAGCAGGCTAATCACTATCCTAAATAGTCGGGGTTGCCAACCCCGACTAATTAGGACATTAATTTTTAGGGTTTAAGGCCTTTAATTAGGGTTTAACACCCTCCTAAATAGTCGGGGTTGGCAACCCTGACTATTTAGGATAGTGATTAACCTGCTAATCACAAAACCGGGTCGATTTTGATAAAAAAAAAAAAACGGTCGATTTTGAAAAATAAAAAGCTAAATCGACCTGTTTTGAAAAATTATTCTTAAAATAAACCATCAGGAGAAAGAAAAAAAATTTATTAAAAGAAACCACTACAAGAAGCGCTAGCGTGGAAACCAGAAACAAAGTTTTTACCCCCTCCAAAGTCAAATCGCCTGTTTGGCTCCAAAAAAGTATAAACAAACCAATTGAGGGTAGCAAAGATTTAGTATTGGGGTGCTTCGTATAATATATAAGGCGATGAATATGATTGGGCTTTTTCTAAAGGATCGACTGGTGCACGCGAAATAAATACAACAGCAACAACGGCAAACAAGAACAAAGCCTTTATCCAAACTTTTGCGCTTTGTTTGGGAATTTACTACTAGACGGAAAGTTAAATAATGGAAAGGAAAGGTAGAGAAGGAGAGTGAAAAGACAAAATATTGCTTGGGAGTTGAGTAAAAGGAATGAAAGTAAATTTATTTTATCTTGTTTGAGAGTTTTAATAAAAAGGAGGGAAATGAAGTGAATATATATAAAGTTACATAAATACCTTTGCATGTTGCATGTTATTAAGATGATGATATATCTTAGCCATTGATTTTAATGTCATAATGGTATAATTATCTTACCATACTGTGAAATTTTATTCTAATTTCCATTCCATCCTCTACCGTCCAAATTGCGGGGGAAGAAAAATTTAGGAAAATTTAACATTCCATTCCATCCTCTAACCCCTAAAAAAAAACTCTCAAACAAGGTTAAAATGAAACTTTACTTTCACTTCCTTCCTCTAACCACCATCCAAACACACCCAAAGTTAGCTACATGATTCTTTTACACTGTTAATTTAGTTGTTACCAATTCTTCTTAATTGCTTCTAACCAAGTTCTCTCGGACCTATCCCAATCCTCCTAGTCCCATGTAACTATCATCTTATCGCTTCCTCTTATTGATGGATTTCATAGCCACCCTACGCATGACCAAAATCTTAGTTGATTGTCCTTATTTTACTTATTAGAGACCGACCTCTGACCTTCTACTAACGAACTGAAATATTATTGACGAAGCAACAACAGCGGTACCAATAATATCAGGCGCTGAAAATATTTCTAAAATTTGGATATGGCAACTTCGTCACGGATGTCGAAGAAGCTATAAATCAGTGAAAAATGTGTTGGCGCTGCAACAGTCAATACTGAGCTGATGGTTTTCCTAGTGCTTACATGAAGAATGTCCACTGGGAAAACTTTTATGTCCCTCTTTAATGTCACCCTTATTTCCATGACATATTACATCTCCATGTCTTGCAAGATCATAAGCCTGTAATTAACATCAACTTGTGTACGTGACTATTCTCAAAAGAGAGCAAATGACTGAAACAAAACTGAGCTCTAAGTAAAAAAAAAAAGAAGTAGTGAAAGCATCAACTTATATTGGATTATGCACCTCTTTTCCATCGGGGAAACAACGCCAGAAGAAGTCTGGTCGTGGTCGGCCGACTGCATCCTTAATCGCGTCCGTTATAACGCCGGTTATGAGCACCGCGTACAAAAGACCTATTTGGACACAATTCAGTGTAGGTCGATTCGTATATAAAGAAGGGTAAATTTTACAGATAATCCCCCCCAAGGTTTGCATGATTGACCGACCGACAAAGTAAGGTTTTCAAAGTGACACTTCTCATTTCCAATTTCTAGTAAAACAACCTGTCTGTTTTTTTATGTAATCAATGAATATGATGACCATATATATATAATTGTCATATTCTATGATATTAGTTTTAAATCCAAGTTAATTTTGTAGAAATTAAAGAACGGGGGTAAGATGTCACTTTTAAAACCATAGGACGTTTTCCCGTCAATCGTGCAAACCTTAGACGGTTTTCTGTGATATACTGTATATAATGAAATTACAAACGTCATGTTTACCCAGTACTGCATGATGCAAATCATAGACATCCCTCCTCTTGAAATAGATTCCGCTAAATATTGCGAAAGGCAATAAAATTGCAATAAGCTGACAAAATCAAAGAAATACGGTCATTATTTTTTCGCGCAAATTTCATAACATGACATCTCATCAAAGCTAGAGGAGTAAAATGTACATACTGGAATAGCCCACAATGGCACGGTGCTCTTCTTGAAAGGGTATTTGAGATCAGCCATCATATCTTTTCCTACGAACCTGTAGAAGGGATCTATAATGTTCAATACGCCTTCAGTCACCACAAGAAGCAGGAGTATAATCCAGTCGTGCATGTGAATCCTTGCCACCTTCACACCATGGGATCTTAGAGTATGACCGCTCGGATGGGTTTCAGCCATTTTCTCCTGTGCACAATGTCGATTTACGATGGTCTCAGAATTAGTGGTAGATATCGCGAAGAATTAACTTTATTCGATGTGCACAATGTCGATTTACGATGGTCTCAGAATTAGTGGTAGATATCGCGAAGAATTAACTTTATTCGACCCCTGCGGTTGTGAGCCCAAGAGAACAATATAATTGTTATACATGATTGTGGAAGGTATATATGTATCTCAAAATCAACGGCGGCCGCAACAGATCAAATTGCGAAAGACAAATTTGTTTTTACCGCGCGCTAAAATGTCAAAGCCACAACGTACTCGTTTATAAACTGTCTGCTCAAAGGTGAAACTAATACTAAAAATAACGAGCGCACGATAATAAGCCAAAGGTCGACATGTGATAAGTTTTCATGAATATTCCATTGACCTTTCAGTACTACGTTAAGGTTGGGAGGCTTCCATTATTGAACATGTTAAGGTTTCGAAGAATTTTTATTATTAAAGGTACCTTAGTCATCAATGATTAAAATCGTACGTGGAAAAAAGAAGCAACATAGAAAATCCGATACAGAGTCACAAATACACGTTTCAATGTGCATCTGTGTTTCCTCAACAAAAAAAAAAAAAAAACGAAAAAAAAA
>NC_033794.1:122402905-122482938 GCF_001876935.1 Asparagus officinalis
CCCAAAAAAAAAAAAAAAAAAACGAAAAAAAAAGATATGTCTGATATTTGTTTCGATTGTATAATCAAATCAAAATGTATAGTGATCTATTTAGATTTAGACAATATCTATGTAAATCCTCAAGGATTTTATGTCAGTGGCCTATGATCAATTAGTCAAAAAAAAAAAAAAAATGGAAGTATCTTAAAGACCAACCACAATGTCTATAGCAGATGAGTTACTGATGTCTCCCACATGATTCCAAGATGTTTAGCTTCTACTCAAGTATACAATTTATATGCATCTAAAAGCAACATATAGCTTAAAGTTTTGTCCAACATAATTATCTTGGACTTTTTCTTAATTAACCGGAATAACTTCCGTATTTTGTTTTTTTTTTAACATTGAGCAGCTTCAATGTGTCTTTCACATTTTGCGCGCAGTGTCGGCGTCTGGTACTCGTCAGACATGGCCATGAGAATCAATTTTAAGCGTATTTGCTTCACGATAAATAGCTAGCTAGAGATCTGGAAGGAACCGTATCAGTTTATTTAACTATGGTGCAGTAGAAAGATGATAAACATGATTTAGCCCTCCATAGGAAAAAAAAAAAAGGAAAAAAGAAAAATGGGTCTCTCAGGACACTCATTTTAACTCATTTATTATTTTATTTCTTTTTTGTTTAGAGAAGGACTTTCAGGAAATTAGTATAGGAGTCCAGAAGCATGGAGTGCATAGGGCTTCTCTTAATTAAGCTCAAAGATTCAATTTACTACATGAACAACAAAAAACCGTACTAAAAATAAATGAATAAATAAATAGAGTGGTCTATGAATACTGACCTTCAAACCTAAAGGGAGGAGAGAGAGAGAGAGAGAGATAACCCTGCAGACCCAAATGAAGAGGACAGAGAAATGTGATATTTTCTATTATGATTGAAGAAGGTATTAGTTCTTATAATGACAATTAGTTACTAAGCTCTTTGATTCCCCCTCTTCTAATACTAAGAACTTAGAGGCCTTTTGTGGAAATTCAGGGGAGGAGCTGTTTGCTGTGAGAACAATCTGTCAGCAAAATTGGCTGGATATTATTATTATTTTTCCAGACAAAGATGTGAAATGAGTGGATGAAGTTAATATTGGAATTGGATAGTGACCATGTCTTGTACAGTGGCTCGATATCCTCAAAACATACAGTGGGTATTAAATTTGGTGACAAATTTTGAAAACAAACTCATTTTGAAACTTATTTATAAAAAACAACCTATTCTTTAACTTATTTGTCAAAATTGATCCAGTTTTAGCCATCTAGCTGAAACTGGATCGGTTTTGGCTAAAAAAATACCAAACTTTACGGGGGACTTGCAGTCCGGTGAAGTTTTTTACATAACAAAACTTCACAGTACTTCACAGGACTTGAAGTCCCGTGAAGTTTTGTTATGTAAAAAACTTCACGGGACTTCAAGACCCGTGAAGTTTCGGATAATTTTTCGTCAAAACCAACCCAGTTTCAACTAGATGGCTAAAACTGAGTCGGTTTTGATAAATAAGATGCAAATTGATTGTTTTTTATAAATAAGTTTCAAAATTAGTTTGGTTTCAAAATTTGTCCTAAATTTGGCGCATTTAGTAGATGGTGAGATATCACGTTGGATTGAGACGGGAAAAGACAGGGGAAAAGGTTGAGCCATTATTGGACTTTGATGCTCTCTTTATAAGAAAGAAGGAAGATCGAGGGGGATCAATGAGTCTCTTCATGATGCAATTAGCAGCACCCACTGAGGGTATGAGATCAAGTTATAGGTGTGGTGGGCCCCACCTGTCAATTTAGACACGCACGTAGTGCTTGTGTCATGGTGCGATGTGTTGCTGCTCACTGAATTATTTTTGCTACTGCTGTTCTCGGAGTAAGCATTGAGTATTCATAGCTTGACTCATCAAAATAACGTCAATCTTTGATCAATACACGACTAAAGTCTAGTTTAACGTTTTCATAGCTTTGGTGCATCACTAATGTAAATATATGAAATCACTAAACACTTCCTCCTGTTTTCAGGCATGAAATCCTAGGACCCGAGCTTAATTACCGTATTTCTAAAATATACCTATACTGTCTACTACTAGTGTAGTGAATGGTTGTTATCAGATGCATGCATGTGAATTCATCTAGTTATAAGCTCTTAAGAAAAAAAAAGAGAGTTCCTTTTTGAATAAAAAATACACCCAAACAATAGTTTCGTAATTTGATAGACCTCTAATATCTCTGTGCAATATGAAAGATCCTTGAGGATTACATCAATATGAATCACTTTCTCTAACTTGTCACCTAAAGCATAAGGAACTAAAAGTTTGTTCTTTATCCAAACATATGGAATAATGCCCTAGCAAACTTACATTATTCTATTTGTTGGTAACCAGCCCCAGTAGATGAATCTAGCATAATGATCAAATTTTAACCGGATCCCAAAATGTGACACCTGGAATTCACATGTTTAAGGTTCAGCCTCTGGTTTAAACACAAACCACTTCTGTTTATTATTGATCAACCTTGACACCTTACGTTGTGTTCGTAATCAATTGAATCCAATCTATAAATTTACTCATGCATGCATGCGTTCCAATTAGGGGTGCATTCGGTCCAGATACGGCTCGTATATGATGCTTATCATATCCGTATCCGCTTACCCATCTCAGATACGGATATACATCGGTAAGAAAATTTATAACCATATCCGCTAAAATAGGATACGGTTATGGATATACATGCGGATATATAAACGGATATGCATGCAGATACAAAACAGATATGAGAAAACTAGATAGTATTGAGAAAAACATAGTTCATGTGATACAAAAGAGTTTGTTAATATGTCCATTATAATTGAAAAGTTAAGATTAGACATCTTGATCATCAAAATTAACCACAAATCCATAATCTAAGAATCGAAACTATCGTAAGAGTATGACTAATATGTATTCGGATATTTCGGATACGGATATAGATATTTCACTACAAAACCATATCCATAACCATATCCTATCGGTTATAAATTTGAGTAACCATATTCGTATCCTAACGGATACGGTTACAGATATTTTCTCGAATACGGATACAGTTTAGCACCCATAGTTCCAATTGTAGAAAAACACAATAAACCTGTTTCTTCCAATTGTTAACCATGAAATGCTCGCATCTATTCAAAAATCGATATGCACAATTTCACATGAATACTCCATCGCACAGTTTCTATGGGTCCACTTCTATCGTAATGCAATCTAAGAACTCATGATAACCAAAGAATTGAAGCATTTAATCTCGCTTCATATGGAGCCTTTGAAAACCTTGCTCAGAATAGTTGCTCAGTTGTAATAGTACCCATAGACAATTACACCTGCTGACAAAATTCAGTAAGCATAGTCGAACCCACAAACTTTTCGTACAAAATTTCAAAAAGTAACTATCCTAAGATGTTGTTTGAGGTACATCCTGAACCATTGTCCATCACCCTAATATATCTGGTGGAATGTGATGAAACCATGAACATGGGGTCATGAATTAGAACCAGTACATTAAAAAAATTTCAGGTCAAAATTTATCTTTGAGTCACATTTTAATTTACACACTTCCGGATTCCATTTCATCGAGTATGGTGCGTGCATGGTGCGTCTCAGGCAATCTGATAGTGACACTTTCTTCAGCTTGCTGGTTCACAGGAAGTGTTGGGTTTGCCAGCCCTCGTGTCTCCTCCAGCATCCTGAAATAAGCATAAGGTCCCCAACCTACAACAAGAAACGAAGTCACTAACAAATTCTACAACAAGAAAGGAAGTCACTAACAAATTCCTTAAAAAGGTTTAACGCAGAAATTCGAAGCAATTGTGGTTTCATGAATCCTAATGAGCTATGTATATGTTATCACATTTTGTGTTGAAATGGAGCAATCAATTTATCTGAAAATTCTTTCAGTTCTTTGATTAGAAAACAGTTCAGAAGAACCACAAACTATACAAACATATTAGGTGCTATGTGTAACGAGCTTGAAAATTTTCATCCAAAAGATATTAGAATAAAATCTGTTAAGTTCATACTCAAAAAGAAATGATAACTTCAAAGACAGAGGAATCAACAGAATCAGGTTTGTATATTGGGTTTGTGCACCTCGCGTCACCCAACTCTTAAAGAAAATTGATCATTGAAAATTATGCTACAACACATAGCTGAAATTCTCACCTAAAAGTGTGTACTTATGTGAGGACAAAGAACATTTCACCTCACCTGACCTACCATATATGTCAACAAAGTGACAGCTTAACACACTTGAAAGGAAGAAAGTTGGATACTAAAATCTGAATATGTGCAGGTGGGCATGCGCATGCATGAGCATGTGGGTTGTGTGTAAAGTTGGATACTAAAATCTGAATATGTGCAGGTGGGCATGCGCATGCATGAGCATGTGGGTTGTGTGTATGAAAATGGGCTGGAGTAGAAGCTTATTTGCTAAACGAGCTACCAAGAGATAGACTAGTAGTAAGACCCATCTTGCGAGTCATACCAGAGTATGTTGACTAGTCTACTCCTGTCTCTTGGTATAACTCATTTTGCTAAATGAGGTGGTAGACCTCACCTCGCAAAGTGAGCTGAAAAGCTAGCCAGATGCACGTCACCTGCTATACTAGATATTTATTAACATGAGCCACCAAGAGATAAGAGTGATGAGGTCCACATGCTCCATTGTGATTATGGGTTAAACCACTGATCTATCTATTGGTAACTCATTCAGTAAAATTAGCTGTCACGTCATACCCATTATTACCATATATACATGAGGTTCATGAGTAGCATATGTCATACGAGCGGATTCTCTCATATACAATAGTGTGGTTAAGTGTATAAGGATTTATCTCTCCTTTCATTTACTTAGTTAGGATTAAGCCACATTATTGTATATGGGAAAATCCCCTCAGATAAAAAAAAAAGATTAATGGGTTATCATATCCCCCACCCCACAAACAAAAAACAAACACACACACACACACACACACTCTTGGGCGAGGTTCAACCGCGTTACTCATGTATGAGAAATCTCATCATCTGACAATGATACTCATTATTTGCATGTATACATGTTATCAATATGTATGTATACATAAATAAATACATATATGAAACACCCTTAAAATTTATTAGCAGCTTATTTTTTCATAAAGTTTGTTGGAAATTAGAGAGTAGATGAGGAGATAATTTTTGCTATATTATTCATCAACTAAAAGTGCCTTTATATGGGTTTACAAAACAACTTAATCACCATAAAAATCTAAACTAATTTTAGATTTATTAGCCGTTACTCCACTAACAAAATAACAACTAAAGACAAAGTCAACTTTGAATCATTCTTCAACACTCCCCCTTGACTACTCCACTAACAAAATAACAACTAAAGACAAAGTCAACTTTGAATCATTCTTCAACACTCCCCCTTGATTCAAAGTTTCTTGTCAACTAAAGACAAAGTCAACTTTGAATCATTCTTCAACACTCCCCCTTGATTCAAAGTTTCTTGTCATTCTTTTTGAATCTTCATAGAGCACTTCTCTCCATAATCTTATAAAGCACTTCTCTTCACTTTGTGATGCACTTCTCATCTCAATCTTGTTGACGCACATAATCACTAACATTTCTTAAAGGAGCACTTCTCTCCACAGGCACTTGTCTCAATCTCTCCATGGCGCACATCTCACCATGATTCCTAGAATAAAATTTCTTCTTCAACTTCAATCTCTCCATGGCGCACATCTCACCATGATTCCTAGAATAAAATTTCTTCTTCAACTGCTTGTGCCATGTTTGCTTGTTCTTCATGATTCCTAGAATAAAATTTCTTCTTCAACTGCTTGTGCCATGTTTGCTTGTTCTTCACCATTATATCAACAATATTTTTGGATATGACCAAATCTCTTGCATTTGTGATATTGATGTTTTCCTTTATGCCAACAATCCTTCTCCTCATGACCAAGTTTCTTACAATTGTTGCATTGGACGTCTTTGCCTTTCCCTTTTGAAGATGAAGTCTTGGCTAATAAGGCTTCTTCAATTTTTTTTCACCATTTTCTTCATTCCTCATTGCTCTCCTTTGGTCTACGGCACTGAGGGTATTGACTAAATCCACTAGAGTTATTTTGGATAGATCTTTAGAATCTTCAAGTGAGGAAATTTTGGACTCATACCTTTCGGGAACAGTCACTAAAATCTTATCAACCACTCTTTCATTTGAAAAAGTTTCACCAAGCAATCTAATTTGATTGACAATAGCCATAAGCTTACCGACATACACTTTGATGGTCTCACCTTTCTTCATTTTTTGCATCTCAAATTCCCTTTTGAGATTAAGAACTTGTATCAATTTTGTTTGATTGTTGCCCTCGAACTCTTCCTACCACGCCTCCTTAGGTGATTCACAAGTCATTATACTTGTGAAGATTCCGTCCGACATGGCCGAATGAATACAAGAGAGGGCTTTTGGCTTCTTTGCTTTTTCTTCGTCGTGCTTCTTGATTTGTTTTAGGGTTGGATTTTGTGGAAGAGGGGTTGGCTCATAGTTACTCTCAACAACTTCCCATAAACTCAAAGCTTTCAAATGGGATTTCATCTTGATAGCCCAAGATTGATAATTGTCTCCATTGAGGATGGGGTATGGAAGTGAAGAATTGTTGGATGCCATTAAAAAAAGGTTGATCACTCTATTTTTTTTAAATCCTCACAAACCCAAAAAAACTGGAGCTCTGATACCATGTTGGAAATTAGAGAGTAGATGAGGAGATAATTTTTGCTATATTATTCATCAACTAAAAGTGCCTTTATATAGGCTTACAAAACAACTTAATCACCATAAAAATCTAAACTAATTTCAGATTTATTAGCCACTACTCCACTAACAAAATAACAACTAAAGACAAAGTCAACTTTGAATCATTCTTCAACAAAGTTTCATGATAAGTTGAAAAGCATTGAAATATAATATTATATGGTGCAACAGTTCAATTTTATGAACCCTTAGTTGTTTTGTTTAATAATTTGTGTAATTTCCAAAAGGACGCCGGTACCCGCGACTAGAACGAAAATCAAAGTTTCTTCTTGAATTTTGATCAAGTCATGATACTAGAAGTGATTGGTATAATTATTACAAAACGACATCGGTACCCGCAACTAGAATTTTTTGGATATTATCTAACTAATATAAGACTTGAAAAAATAAATATCTAAATATAATTATTACAATATAAGTATGATTAATTATATACAAGTATGATTGATCAATTTTTTGCATACTATAAAGTTTGGGATGAGGTGTCAACTCTCTTCTTGGTTGACAAGTCATGAGACAGAACTGTAAACCCAGTTTCAAAGTAAAGTTTTCAACTTCGAACAAGAATCACAAGGTCAAGTTTCCCTGATCATAAAGGTAGAAAGAAACAGCAACATCTTTATCCCTCTTGCTATTGATAGTTCACTAAGGTTCCACCTTAGTCATTCTCTGTAAGTTACACACTTATCTGGTTAAGATATCTGTAATAAACATCACCAAGATCACTTAGATGGTGAACTTCTGTACTGCTAGTATTATCTCTCCCTAACCTAACAAATCCCTCTTGGTAACTGTGACACAGATTGCACCATATATGAAATGAAAAGATATGTAACTGTAGCTACAGCATTCTTTCTAAACGGTTCAGTCCAGGAGAAAAAAAGCAAACAATCATTTTAAAAGGTTGAACAGATGCCAACCTCACGTAGGTTTATTGTTAATTAAAAGGAAAAGCAAGTTGAAACAAAGGCAATTATCACCAAGATATGCAGGACGATCAAGTGCCTTCCTTTCTAGCTAACATGGGAGAAACAGAAATGCAGCACAACACTAAATACCAAAAATGGAACTTCTTAGTTCTTAGCATAAGATCACACCTGCATGCTTTGGCACATGAAAAATCATGAAGAAGATCATCATATTGCGCACTTATGTGTGCTAGCTCATACATAAAAAATGTGTTCATGCATGCGTGTGGTCGTGTGTTTGGATTTTGGACAGGGTGGAAGAGAAGGAACATCTGTCTGTGCCAGTTCATGTACATACTGGTAATATGAGACACAGCTATTTAGACTTAGAAAAATAAGTAAAAGCTGCCAAGTTTTATAATACCCTGAAATTATCATATAATTACTATGGAAGTTTTGGAATAATAATGTATGACATGGTACCTTCAGCATGATAAGGGGCAGGGAAGAACTGTAGATAGCAGAATGTAGCCATTACGCTGCCTGCAACATTATATCCTAACAAATTACATTTGCACTGAGAACTAGAAATTTAATTGGTCATGTTCTTGAAGTTTAAGTGCGTTATAGGATGACGATCAATTTCAAACAACACAGACCTAGAAGACCACCAGCAAAGACATCCTGCCAATGATGCCAATAGTCATCCACTTGTGAAATTCCAATCATACATGCAATAAGTAATGGGAGGAAAACAATGCAAAGCTTTGCCACATGGCCCCGACGGTCAAACACTCTGATTTTCCCAGACAAATACAATGTAAGAAAGCCAAGGCCTGCGAAAGACCCTGCATGAGGAAAAAAAAAATCATATTCTATTAAACTTTTATTTCATATATAATATTATAGAACAAGAGAAATACAGTGGTATTAGTGAAGGGCTGTATCATATAGATCCTAATATTTTAAGTATAATTTTCAGTGAACTTGCCTTGTCAACGCGGGTAGGAACTCTCAGAACCAATTTGTGAAGGGCAAACACTAAGGACTCAGTAGTTAAAACTCAAAATGGCTAACGGAATTTCAATTTGATGATAAGACCACTAACTGGATTAAAGTGAAGGGTACACATGCCTCCAATTTAATTTGTCTAAAAATGATTTGCTGGGCTACTCTTTATATATCATTTCCACCAATAAATTGACTTCTAAAGATATAGAAGGCTGAACATGAAGCCCTCACCATATTTGAGGGTCATTTTCTTCTAAATCATTTAGAACACCAAAATCATGCTAATTGAGTTATTCCCATCTCCCACTACATTAAAAGTTACCAAATATAAATAATCACATTGCATTCCTTATGAATAATGAGTCAAAATACAGAAGATATTATATTGCTTACATGACGTATGACCACTAGGAAAACTCTTGTAACCTTCCCTTATGACATTTTTAGCTCCATTACAGATAACATTTCCAGTTACTTTATCATACACCTGGACAGACATACAGCAGAATATTCCTCATTGTCATGTTAAAAATAAAGGAAAGATGAATGGACCTACAGTAACACGTGTTGAGAGAAGAAAGAGAGAGAGAGAGAGAGAGAGAGAGAGAGAGAGAGAGAGAGAGAGATCATGATGCACAAACCTCTTTCCCCTCAGGAAAACATCGCCAGAAAAAGTCAGGCCGAGGATGTCCAACTGCATCTTTGATTGCATCAGTTAAGACTCCAGTTATAAGCACAGAGAACAAGATACCTAGTTTCCAGGCATTTTTATGTCAACATGTCAACAACAGTGACAAAATAACATATAAAAAGAAAAGAAGATAAGACACTAGGAATACCTAGTATAGCATGATGAAGATCGTAAACATCTCTCCTACGAAAATAGAAGGCAACAAATATGGCAATAGGCAATAATACTGTAATCATCTGATAGCATCAAAAAAATTAACACTGAAAACACCACAATTCTTAACTGATGATGACCAAAAGAACAGCTGAAAACATACCGGAACAGCCCACACAGGGACACTAATACTTTTGAGAGGATATCTCAGATCAGTCATCATATCCTTACTGACAAAGCGGTGAAAAGGATGGATTAGATTTAAGATTATCACCATTACTCCAAGGAAGATGAGAATAACCCAATCATGTTTGTGAGACTTTGCTACTTTAACACCATGAGACTGAACTGTGTGTGCGCCCAGCTGAATCTCCCTCATATTGTCCTGATACACAGAAAAATCTGGATCAGACTAAACCAGAACAAGTTCTTCAAAGTCTGCGTAGAGTAATAAGTACTTAAGTCTCAAATAAGATTCCCAAATTAAATTTGAATAAGGCAAGTTAAAATGAGAAAATTAGACTTATTCTGGACCATGTTGATCATATATTTCATAAATACAGTAAGCATCAATCTATTTTCTCATTGTTTAAACTAGTATGAAAACATGAATTAGCTAAATTTAGAAAGAATAACTATGCAATAGAATGCCCTTCTTGTGAATGTTCCCCAATATTGTCATCCTTGTTCAGTTAAGCCAGATGTTCAAAGCGTACCATTAAAACTTATCTCATGATAATCTGCAACCTCCATGGATAGGATTGGAAATGGAAATTAAATACCTTGTGCAGGAAAAAAGCAGCATTATAATTCATATCTGACAAGCTTCATTGATATGATGGTGACACTCTGAAGTTTATGTAAGCATAGGAAGAATGAGTAGAACATAAATTCAAGCAAAGTTTTTTCGCTATTGATTTCAACCTGCCCTCCTAGATAAATCAGAGTCAAAGCTCCTCTTAAGAAATTTCTCTGAGGCTGCATCACATCACGGAATCTGCAGAATTTGGTTGGAGAAACAAATAGATGGATACACTGGTTAGTGGAAGGAAATAACTAAATGTTAGGCATGATAATTGAGCTCCATTCCCAAATAGTATTCAAGTTTTGCAAGAGTTAAGCGAAAGTTTATTGGGGGATCAATGATGAGAGGTTTATCTGAATATAAGATATCAGATTCCACTAGAAGGCCACTTTAGTCAAGTCAGCAACAACTACGGTGCAATCTCTTATATTCAGACCATTTGCCTCTCATCAAGCTTGTGAATCCAAATTAACTGTCTTTCATTTCTTGCCAGATCAATTGCTATCTCATTTAACAGAATGATTGTCCTGCATAGCTTTACTTAAAGCTTCACAATACATTTGAAGGATCATTCCAGATGTTCACCATCCAATTGGATTCTAAATATAGACTCATGAGCGAGTGTATGTGGAAGTCATTAATGTGATTGACAGATAGAGTTAGTTATCCAGATTGTTTAAACAATTGACCACTGTAATTTGAAAATTTTTAGATAATTTCAATATCTATCTGTAGGTACAGGAATGATTTAAATTAAAACAAAATTGGGTTAGAATCTCTTTTGAGATACATTTAGGATTTTGGTCTGAATCAGGTCTTTTTCTTTGTCAGGTAAGAGATAAGGTTTCCATCTTGATTTTCTCCAAAGTTACCACTTGATCCAAAGATGTTTAAAGGGGTTGCTCACTCTTCAATCATTACCAAGAACAAGAATCTAATATACCCAAAGGAGCAATAACTGAGCCATTTATTCTTCTCCATAAAACCCCAAACGGAAAAGGAGAGGGAAAAATATGAACAGTTCTGCCTTGACTCTTTATGAAGTTGTTCAGGAAACCTAACCGTAATGCAATGAGGATAATGCCAAAATACTCAAGTTCCAACCGGGGGTAATCTCAAGATCAGGACAGCTTGTTTGAGCTGCAAAGCAGAGATTTACTCAAAGCTAATAAGCTAGTAGAGCCCGCAGGACAGCTCAACAATCATGTGACCAAGGTGGAAGGACAAAGCCAAGCGGCTGACAAAGATGAAACACTGGAAATTAGTCCATTTATATCAGAATTTTTGTTTGGGGAAGTTATTAAATGGAAAACTAAGCAAATAAAGTGTCACCTTTAAGCACCCCCAAAAAATTTAATGCCATGAACACTTTTGGCTGAAACAATAGCCTACACGATGTTTCTCACTCACATGAGTAGACAATGTTTCTCACTCACATGAGCAAAGCCTAATGTGCATTCTACAAACAGAAAGATTGCACTTCAGATTGCTTATGTAAGTTCATACCGCACCGAAAAGTTTATTTAAGAGCACAGGATCAATGGCATTTCTGCTTCAAGGCTTCTTTCACGAAAACATTGTCCGCTCCAGCCAGGGGTAAAAGTTCAAGATTCAGATGGAAAGAAGTAGTCAGCTATCTATTGTGAAGTCTTGTGGAAGAAGTGGAAACTTCAATCTGGATTTCAATGTAAAGGGATTTGGTTTCACTATAGTTGAATTGAAAACCCTTAATTCATTATGAGATCTCTTGGGCTTTATATAGGCCCCTACACAACTTACAAATAAGTCCCTAACTAATACTAATATGTCAACACTCCTCAATATGGGCGAAAGATATCTACTAAGCCCATCTTGTCATATCCTCTAATCATATCTACTGAGCTAAGTCCTTTAGTCAGACAATCCGCTGCCTGGTCCTTAGTCGAAACATGACTTAGCTCCAATAGTCCACTATCCAACTTCTCTTTGATGAAGAACCTATCGATCTCGATGTGTTTGGTTCTATCATGTTGCACTGGGTTGTTGGCGATACTGATGGCTGACTTGTTGTCACACCACAACTTCATCTTAGCTCCTTGATCCAGCTTCAGCTCCACCAGCATACTCTTCAACCATAGCAACTCAGCAACTCCTAAGGCCATAGCTCTATACTCTGCCTCAGCTGTCGATCTCGCCACCACCGACTGCTTCTTGCTCTTCCACGAGACTAAGTTGCCTCCTATAAAGATGCAGTATCCTGAGGTGGACCTCCTGTCATCAGCACAGCTAGCCCAATCAGAGTCACAATAGCCCTTAATGCTCATGTGTTCATTCTTCCTGAAGATTAGCCCTTTTCCGGGGGCATTCTTCAAATACCTTAGAATCTGGTACACTGCGTCCATATGACCCTTCCTTGGATCATGCATGTAGCGACTCACCACGCTCATTGCAAAAGAGATATCGAGGCGTGTGTGACACAGATAGATCAACCTGCCCACCAGCCTTTGGTATCTGTCACGATCAACTGGTTCTCCAGCTTCAGCACCCAGCTTAAACTTCTGGTCGATCGGTGTAGTTGCAGGTTTGCATCCTAACATTCCTGTTTCTTTGAGAAGATCCAGTGCATACTTTCTCTGGGATAGGACGATCCCCTCCGCTCCTCAAGCTATCTCTATTCCAAGAAAGTATCGAAGCAAGCCAAGATCTTTCACCTCGAAGTCCTTACTCAGTCTCACTTTGAGTTGGGCAATCTCCTTCTCATCATCCCCTGTAATAATCATATCATCCACATATACTGCAAGCAAGGTGATGTGACATCCACTTCTTCGAAAGAACACGGTATGATCGACGCTGATCTGCTGGTACCCCATACCAATCATAGCTCTCCTGAATCTATCAAACCAAGCACGAGGAGACTGCTTTAGCCCATAGAGAGACTTCTTCAATCTGTAGACCTTTCCCACTGTCTGATCTGTACCGAATCCTGGTGGTATCTCCATGTATACCTCATTCACTAGATCTCCATGAAGAAATGTGTTTTTCACATCTAGTTAGTGTAGCTTCCATCCACCATTTACTGCCAGAGAGATTAAGGTCCGAACAGTGCTCATCTTTGCCACCGGTGCAAAAGTCTCATCGTAGTCGATGCCATATGTCTGACTATATCTTTTTGCCACCAGACGAGCTTTGTAGCGCTCAACCTGTCCATCTGGATTCTGCTTCACAGTGAAGACCCACTTGCATCCAACTGCTCTCTTCCTTTTTGGTAGTTTTACTAACTCCCAAGTACGGTTCTTCTTAAGGGCCCTTAGCTCTTCGTGCATAGCAGCTTTCCATTTCTGGTCCTTTGCAATCTGCCAATTGTTAGGTATAGTAACAGAGTCCAGTGATGCAATGAATGCTCCATGTGCAGGGTGGATGTTAGAATATGATACAAACTGAGCAAGATCCCAACCATATCTATCGGGAGGATTTCCCGCATTACTGCGAGTAGTCCTCCGTACAGTTATTGGTGTGGGATGAGTAGGAAGAGGAATGGAATCACCTTGAGAGGAATCTGGTGGTGGTGTAGGTGTCTCAGGAGTCGGGACAGGCGTTGGCAAGGGACTTGACACCAGTGGCACTGTAGGTACTGTTTCCGTAATTTGTTTCCCTTTCCTACTATAGGTAAGTAGTTCCCCCTGAGCCGTTGGTCTAACACCTCTTGTCTCATTCTCCTCTTCTTCTTCATTCTCTTGCTCCTCCTCAACCAAGTCTCCTTCCCAAGGAATCGTTACAGAAATTGATTTTTCTGATCTCTCACCATTCTCAGACATTGATTTCTCCATATTTACCAATCTCTCACCATTCTCCTCCTCTCGCCTCATACTTCCAGTATTAGGCGAGTTACCAACGGATGAAGTTACCTTTCGGGTGTAATATGGCTCGAGTTTTCGGAAGTGCACGTCCATGCTCACAAACAACATTTTCTCCACCGGGCTCCAACAAACATATCCCTTCTGAGTAGCAGAATATCCCACAAAGATGCACTTCACAGCTCTAGGGGCAAGTTTCCCGACAGATGGCCTGTTGTTCTTCACAAAGCACACACATCCAAACACTTTGAGTGGAAGAATCCCACCATTATCTTCCTTTAATGTCTCACACGGAGACTTCCAATCCAGCACTCTCGAGGGCATTCTGTTGATCAGCGCTGCTGCAGTCAACACTGCTTGCCCCCACAATGTTTCTGGGACATTCATAGAGATCATCATGCTTCTAGCAACCTCTAAAAGATGTCTGTTCTTCCTTTCCGCTACCCCATTCTGAGCTGGTGTGTATGGACAGGTCGTCTGGTGATGTATTCCCTGAGCTGACAAATATTCTTCAAACGCTCTGTTGGTATACTCTGTCCCATTATCCGACCTCAATATCTTCACCACTGCTCCGTATTGAGTCTGAACATTCCTATGAAAGTTTTGAAAGCACCCAAACACTTCACTCTTATTCTTCATCAAGTATAACCAAGTCACACGAGAGAAACAATCAATAAATGTAACAAAATACTTGTATTCATTCATAGAACTTGTGGAACAAGGCCCCCAAACATCTGAATGTATCAAGTCAAATACACGCGAACTTCTATGACCTGAACTAACATAAGAGCTTCTAGTAAGCTTTCCAAACTCACATGCATCACACACAAGTTTCTGTTTATTTGCTTTTTTAAATAAAGAAGGATACAATCTACTTAAAACACCAAATGATGAGTGTCCCAAACGCTGGTGATGAAGCATTAACTCATTCTCGGTACTCATATTAGATCCTACTCCTGTTTCCTCTACTATTGACACCAATGCTGAATCCAGCCCTTCACGATCCAGATACCACAGTCCACTACGTCATGTGCCAGTCCCAAGTCTCCGTCCTGTCCCCTTCTCCTGAAAAATCACATTGGGAATATCAAAAGAAATAACGCATTTTAGTTGGAGGATGATAGAACTAATGGACAAAAAATTGACTGGAAATGAAGGAGCATGCAAAACATTGGACAAAGTTACAGAACCAGTACAATCGACTGTACCCTTACCAACTACCGGCTGAAATGTACCATCAGCTGTTTGAATACTATCAGGTGATGCTAAGTGAGTATATGATGAGAACTCACTAGCATTACCTGTCACATGCCGAGACGCACCGGAGTCGACTATCCATTCTGATGATCTGTTGGGAGACATAGAAGCAAGAGCATGTATGTCATCAGTACCTTTGGTCGGATGAGCATAGGTAGCAGTATTGCCTCTGGCGAAGAACGAAGTGGATGCCTCCTCAGTCCCACTCCTCAAGTCTCCATCCCCTGCTACTTGCTGCTTTCTCCTGAGTATTGCCAGGAGAGCACGATCCTCCTCAGTAAAGATCACCTCAGCTTCTTCTTCTTCTGCTACCGTCAGATTCGCCTGATTCCCTGCTACTCTTCCACCTCGTCGACCCCCACGGCCACGACCACGACCTCCGAACTGTCCACGTCCACCCGAATCTCCTTCCTTGGGTGGTTTGGTGCAAGCATGCCTTAGATGACCCACCGCACCGCAGTTGTAGCACTGTCGAGTCTCTCCCCTAGATCCAGTATTGCTAGAGGCTGCCAATGCTGACTTCACCACCGGAAGTCCACCTGTCCCCGCCTGCAGCCGAAAGCGAGTCTCCTCCTGGATCATAGCAGAGACAGCCTCCTCAAGCGTGGGAATTTTCGGCTGAGCTAGCAGTAATGCAATTCACTGAGCGAACTCTGATGTTAATCCCTTGAGAAACACCATAGTCCTCTCCTGTAGAAAGGCCTCCTGCTCTTTACATGCCGGGTCCTTGCAGCTAGCCCGGGGGGGAAAATGATCATAGTCCAGCCACAGGCGCTCCAGCTCTGTAGCATATTCCTGTACAGTCCTCTCTTCCTGGACTGTGGCGTCGATCTCTCCTTTAATCTGGAACACCCTCAGGTTATTCCTCACCCCATCATATGTTCTCCTCAACTTCTCCCAGACGTCCTTCACCTTCTCAATGCCATCCACCGTGGCGGCGATCGTCGGGACCAACGAGTTGAGAAGCCAGATATACACCAACATATGAGTTCCGGTCAAGTAACCCTCCAGGTTCCTCCCTGCAAGGGTGTATCTGACCTGTCGTGACCAACTCAGGAAAGTACTCGGTCCATCAAGCTTTAGATCGATGGTCGGAAGCTCCAACTTCTTCGATGGTCTTGTCGCGCTTTCATCAGCCGACAACTTCATCAACTTCATCAAAGTTGACACCTCCGCAGGGTTCAACTTCTTGATGATCTCCTCCATCGATCAAGCTTCAGATCCAACACATGTTCACCTTTTCTTCAAACCCTTGTTGTGCGTAGTGAAAATTTCGACAGCACTTCTGCTGCACAACAAGAGTAAGATCTCCAACAAATTCTCGTTTCTCAGAGGAAACTAGAATCAAAAAACAGTGATATATCTCATCGCTGTGAGATATATACTCTTCCTGTCATCAGTTCGAGGACTGAGTCGAGGGAACCCATGCCAAACTCGAGGTCCGGCATAGCGCAGCAAGGGGCGGCTGTTCGGGTTGGTTCGTCGAGGTTTAAGGAGGTCGGAGGGGCTGATCGGAGGGGCTGGTCGGCGGGAACAGAGGTGGGCTGATTGTGGACAGGGGGTCGGAACAGGGCAAGGGGAAGAGGGGGCTGGAACTACAAGAGCAGGAAGGGAAGGGATCTAGTATGTGGGCGGAATGCCGCAGGCGTGGGTGGATCTGCAGGCTGGGTCGGAGGAGCTGGTTGTGCTGGGTCGCTGCAGCGTGATCCGGAACAAGCGCGGGGAGGGGCGGCCTGCTCTGCCAGAGTCGGAGGGGTGGGGGCTGCTCTGCAGGCAGGGCGGAAGAGGGGGGCCTGCTCTGCAGGAGGCGGAAGGCGGGGCTGCTCTGCAGGTGGTCGGTAACAATCTGCAGGGTGGGGCGGGGGATGGCGGCGCGGGCTTTGGCGGCTAGGGTTAGCTCTGATACCAAGTTGAATTGAAAACCCTTAATTCATTATGAGATCTCTTGGGCTTTATATAGGCCCCTACACAACTTACAAATAAGTCCCTAACTAATACTAATATGTCAACAACTATGACATGTGTGGCATGAAACTTGAAGCCTTGAACCAAGAATAGAACTAAAGAACCCCAAATTGCCACATTAACAGCTGCAACCTTTTGTGTCAAGTACATTTTAACATTCAACCAAAGTTTTATTAGCACAAACTTCAATAAAAAACAAAACAAATCATACGGCAAGACAACTGTTGTGTGCGGAAGCCACCAATCGTTGTGCTTGAGGAACCAAACACAAACGCCGAGAGAGAAAGCCAAACAATGCAAAATAACGGACAAACACAAACAACCAATTTTTACGTGGTTCGACAAGTTGCCTACGTTCACGGGGCAAGTAGAGGATGAATTTTCACTAATAGAGAAGCAAAGTACAAACTAAGATTAGAAATCACTCAAAACAAACCAACTAATCTCACCAAGAAAGCTCTCAATCTCTCAAACAATAACCCTAACCAATAGCTCAGGAAGATCTCTCTTTTATGTGCTCTAATAACCCCAAAAACAATCCCAAAGAAACCCTAAAACGTGTGTTTGAATTTATATCAAACAACAATCTCAAACAGAACAGGAAACCACAATCATTCCCAAACCCAACTGACGGTCGACCACCGAAATCGTCGTGGTCGACCGGACAGAACTACAGAAATAAAAAAATACATTACAGGGTCCGTGGTCGACCGCACTTGACGCCACGATCGACCGGCTAGAAAACCGAAAAAATACTATGTAGTCCTGCACGTTTGCGGTCGACCGCGCCAAAACTCACGGTCGACCGGCAAGCACCCAAATGCCTATCTGCATCAAATTTCTTGATCTTCTTTAATGTTTTCACCATTTCTATAATTCTCCATCTAGGCGAAATTTTTTCAAAACTGAGCCAACACCAACCAAATCAAATGTCACACTTGTTGCGTCCAGTACGAAGTGAAACAAATTTATGATAACAGACTCAATCCACAACAAGTTAAGAACCCAAACGAGAATACGAACAAACTCTAAATATCGGTATCAACTCACCAAACCGGCTGCATCATAAATGACTGTTTACGTATCCTTTTGCCTAATGAACCAAGCATTCACGTAGTTCACCCAAATGACCTCCAAAGGTCCTCAATCCAATAGAAGAGTTCTCAACTCTTCATCAAAAAATTTGCGACTAACAGCTCTCCCAATGACCCTAAAGTGAAACAAACCAAACGCCTCCACCTGAGGTGAACCAACGGCTATATGGATTTTCCACCAACTACACTCGAATCAACCAACTCATCATCTGCATCCACATCAACATGATCCCAAATCTATCACCTCAGCTGGAATCTCAAACGATGCAGTATGATCTGAAATATGTGGAGTAATCCCCACCCAACGTGGAGTAGTATCACTCTCCACCTGCTGTGATATCCCAACGATCTGAACAACACTCTACACCTGTCGAGAGTCAAATATAACATACCTACTCAGAATAAAATCAGAAGGCAATACCTGATAATCAAACACGCATCTGAATTTTAAATATATACTCGGATCAAATCTCACATCCTGGATGTGACAATATGCTGATACCACTTGTTGTGACAAATGTGGCAAATGTGCTCTCATACCACTTGATGTGATAATATCCTGATTGTGGTTTCCTAGATGTGACAAATGTGCTCTGATACCACTTGATGTGACAATATCCTGATTGTGGTTTCCTAGATGTGACAAATGTGCTCTGATTAGGGGTGCCAAACGGTTCGGATATATCCGAACCGATCTGCATCCGTATCCGAACGGATACGGATATGGTAGGCTAATTTTGAAACCGGGCGGATACGGATACGGATACGGATATGGTTTCGGATTTTTTTTCGGATACGGATTCGGTAACGGATATGAGGGTTGCGGATACGGATATCCGTAATGTAATAGTGATTCGGGTAATCAGGTCCCAAATTTATAGTTACAAACCCGCTAACCCAAAACCAAAACATAAAAAGAAAAAACCCTAGGCCCTCACCCTCACTCCCTCAGCCATCATGCAGCCTCCACTCTCCAGCCCTAGGCCGCCTCTCTCTCTCTCCAGTCTCAAGCCGTTCGCCAGCGATTCACCAGTGATCTCACAGACGTTCGCCAGCGATCTCACAGCCGAAAATATCCTCCCTCAGCCCAAAAGAAATAAATCAACGTGAAACTTTGGATTTTTAAAATGAAAAGCCCAAAAGAAAAAGAAAACCCCTAAAATTTTTCTTTTGCTTGGCTGTTTCCAAGTTAAGAGCTCAATCAAAACCCTATTGCAATCGAGAGGGCGATGTAGGATGCGTGAGTTCCAAATATTCGATTTTCTTCCAGCGTAGGTCGATTGCTGGTTCGATTTTTCAATGGCTAAGCGAGTCTATGAAGTTTGGAAAGGAAACAATGTAAGCTTTTTACGATTTCATTTCTTGGTTTTGGGGTTTTTAATTGCATTTAGCATCTGTGCGTGTGAAAATAGTTGGACTATTTATTTTCCCAAGGTTTAATTTGCTACCTTTGGTGAATTTGGCATGTGGGCATGTGTGAATCTTTTAGTTCTTTGAGCGTGTCATGTTGGATTTGCTTGCTGGGTGGAATTTAGCATCTGGGTATGTTTGCTCAGTTCATTTTGTATGAGGAGTTGAGAATTTTGGTAATAATAGAGTTTTTGGCTTTGTGTTTATTGGAGAACCTTTTTAGTTGCTTGTACTTGCTGTAATGGGGGGTTGAGCTTGTGAAATGGTGATTGTTCATTCTAGTGTTTGTATATGTATTCTGAAGTCATGGAACAAAAATCAAGCATGTGAAATAAGGCACTATATCAAACATTTGGTTAAACTAATAAATTACCCTGTGCAGGTAAGTATCTGGGGAATCAGACATTTTGTAGTGTCAGATGGCTCAGCACGGACGGGTCTACAAGGACGTAGCAGAGAAGTTGTTCAAATGTTGCTTGCTGTTGATTCAAGAGTAGTGTCAGTTGACTCAGTTCTCTTTTTGTGAAATGTTTGTCATGGTTGTCTGAACTATTGTTTTAGTTGGTTGTATAAACTTATTGTGTCATGGTTGTATGAACTTTAGTCCTCTTGTGAAATGTTGTGTTATGGTCGTCTTGTGAAATGTTTGTGTCATTGGTTGTGCTACTGAAGGTTTTGGATGAAGATTATGTCTAATAGATTTGTGCTCAATTTTAGTAATTCTAATTATATGTGAATTAAAGAGAAGCCTACAACCACATACATTTACCTATTTGGTTGTAATTCTAATTATACGTGAATATTCGTTTATATCCGTGATCATATCCGATCCGATTCTCAAATATCCGATCTGTATCCGTTTCCGATAAGTGCGGATATGGTTAGTATTTTTTCTTACCGAGAATGATCCGTATCCGTATCCGTATCCGTTTATAAGAAGCGGATATGGATATGGTAAGTGTCATATCCGAACCGTATCCGCTCCGATAACACCCCTAGCTCTGATACCACTTGTTGTGCGCGAAAGCCACCAATCGTTGTGCTTCGAGGAACCAAACACAAACGTCGAGAGAGAAAGCCAAACAATGCAAAATAACGTCACAAACACAAACAATCAATTTTTACGTGATTCAACAAATTGCCTATGTCCACGGAGCAAGTAGGGGATGGATTTTCACTAATAGAGAAATAGAGTACAAACTGAGATTACAAATCACTTAAAACAAACCAACTAATCTCACCAACAAAACTCTCAATCTATCAAACAATAATCCTAACTAATAGCTCAGGAAGATCTCTTTTTTCTGTGCTCTAATAATCCCAAAAACAATCACAAAGAAACCCTAAAACGTGTGTTTGAATTTATACCAAACAACAATCCCAAACAGAACAGGAAACCGCATTCAGGCACAAACTCGACTAGCGGTCGAACGTCGAAAGCGTCATGATCGACCGGACAGAACGTCAGAAATCAAAAAAATAAATTAAAGGGTCCACGGTCGACCGCACTTGACGCCTCGGTCGACTGACCAAAAAACCAAAAAAACAACATGTAGTCGTGCACGTTTGCGGTCGACCGCGCCAAAGCTTGCGGTCGACCGGCAAGCACCCAAATGCCTTTCTACATCAAATTTCCTGATATTCTCCAATGTTTTCGCTGTTTCTACAACAACCCCATTTTGAAATTAAGTGTTTCTTTCTAAAATAAAACCATAAATTTTATGGGTTTTCCCAAAATTATAATTGCAGGACTCAAAGAAATCTAACAAGAATCCAGTACACCCAAATGAAAAACAACGGACCCATTAATTCTTCCCCCGAAAAAATCGAAATGAACAAGAAGAAGAAGAAGATGCGAGATTACCCTTTAAAGAGGATTCAGCAACCAGGCAGAAAGCATCCAACCAGCTTCTTCTTCCTCCTGCATCAAAACCCACAACTTTGTTTTCAGAGTTTTTTTTTTAAAAGGTAAAATGGAAGAGAAGAAAGCAGCCACTTACTTGAAATTTCGCAGTAAATGAGTATCAATAGACGAGGGGAAAAAATGCAAAGCAATAAGAAACCCTTGTAAACCGCTGAGGAAAGAAGTTAAAAAAACAAATTGATTTCTTCAAAATAATAATAATAATAATAATAATAATAATCGCAGTTATATAGGGAAATAACGATTTTTAATTGGGATTGAAATTCCCATTTCTCCACATCATTGTTTGTAGTGTAGGCCCCAAACTCAAGCGGTGGTTTAACCAAGGATAACTAGCCTTGGACGGTTGGACCTTGTTTGACGCCATGCCAGTTCTTTTTCTTAATTTCTTTATTTTCTCTCCATTCAAATCATAGATATTTTAAAATTATTATCCTTCGACATATAATAATAATAATAATTGTTTTCTAGTCTAAGTTTATTCCTCACCTATAAGTTCTAGAAAATGGAATCGAAATTAGGGAGCACTATTTGGTATGAACCGAATGCACGGTTCGAGCCAATAAAAATTCAGCGGTTCAATCCAAATTTAAAAACTATTTGGTATGAACCGAATGCACGGTTCGAGCCAATAAAAATTCAGCGGTTCAATCCAAATTTAAAAATATACGAAGACAAAATAATCAAATCTGTTGGTTTTAGCATAATTATTTAAAACTATGCTCTTTATAAGTAAAAAAAAGATAATTAATACTGATAATTTTATATATCCAAAATGATTAAAGTTTAATTTTAGTTCGTAAAATAGTTAATCTGACAAACTTGCTCTTGAATTTGGAATTTGGAATTATTAAAAGGTTTGAAAGAGTAAGAGTGTTACCTTCTAGCTAAAAAGACTTTGGCTCTGTTTGGCAAAACTAGCTCAAAACTGCGAGATTATAGCTGAAAGCTGTTAAGCTAGCTGAAAGCTGTGAAATTATAGCTGAAAGCCGATAGCTGTGTAGCTAGTTGATTGATTAGAGCTGTTTAGCAAAAGTAGCTGTAAAACTAGCTTAAATTTGTTAAATGACTAAAAAAGACATACAATATTATTGATATAAAATTAGAATTATCAGGGGCAAAAACAAAATAAAAAAATTGGCAGCTCATTCCCAAAGACAAACACTACTTGAGATAGCTTTCCAAAAGCTACTTGCAAAAAACACAATCTTCAAAATAATCCCCTCCTATTTTTGGTCACCAAACAGCTCTACTAGCTTATTGACCAAGTCAATAAGACACAATTTCTTAGATAAGACACAATCTCTTGTTGCCAAACAGTGCCTTTAACTTGACACGTATATAACTAAACTAAACAAATCGAACTGAACCGCATTAGACCGACTTGATTCAGTCTACTTCGGTTTTGAATTTGACTTGGTTAGGTTCGGTTCCATTAAAAAAAAGTCAAAACTGACTGAACTATAAATTTATTACTAAGTCCTTTAACGCTTGCAAGTATTTCCAAATTAGTACCTTTTCAGTATTTCATAGAATGTACTTTTCATTCTTCACCATGAGTCGATGTATTCCTCCAAATTCCAAATTTATCACTCTCTCATTCGTTAGTGCTGAGAATTTTGTCGCCCCACATCAGGAGAAAAATTCTTCATAAATTTCTTAGCTATTCCTAATTCGATTGATCTCTCGTTTGAAATTCCCCAAAAGTCGACTTTGATTGCAGACTTTGCACTTTGATGGGATCGGATTTTGAAGGTCATTTTTTTTATTTGCATGTGTTTTTACTTTTTGTGATTTGAGGTTTATCTGTTTGTTGTCATAGCTAGTGATTGACTTGGTCATTGTTTGAGGTTTATATGTTTGTTGTTATAACTTGTAGATATAGTTTTGAGATATACTGGCTATGATTGTGATGAATAATCACTTGCTGATTCTGCAGAGAACCCATCATATTATTAGGAACACAATGTTGAATTGGGGAAAATGAAGGAAGAACACAGCATTGACGAGGTAACTTAATGTGTGCATGTGGTTCTATTTGTGAATGGAAGTGTTCATATTTGAGCAACTGAAACATTATTTTGGGTGATGTGTGTCCGGGGCATAACAAACACTATACTGGAATTATGTTCCTTTTGAGTATGTGAAGTGAAGCGCTGTTTGTAAGTTGTTATTTGTGATAATGGTTGTCTCAACATGCATTTTCTATTAAATTTGGTTCCTCCAACCATTAGACCATAACTCCGAAGTTATGATGAAGATCAATGATTATAGTTTTGTTGCGCGCCTTTGCGGAAGCGTGCTCGCACACCGAACGAGTCCGTGAGCACGGGTGAAAATTAACAAACCCAACTCGGGTACAATCCAACAAATATGACAAGCAAATCACAAACACAGATATTTTACGTGGTTCGGCAATTTGCCTACGTCCACGGGAGCGGCACAAATAATTTCTTATTAATCACAAGAAATTACAAACAATAGAGAAAATCCCAATTCTTGAGATCCCTCAAATCAACTGCAGTGTTTAAATATAAACCACTGCTCAAATCTCTCTCTCTCTATGTAACTCAAATCCCCAATTTAATGTCACCAACCCCTTCTCCTTAAATGAGAACAGGGACAAAAATGAGGCTCAAACGGAGAGAGACAAAGCTGCCACCGCTAAGAGAAAGAGAAGCTCCGCTGCTCGCTCCACCCCCTCCGCTCGAGAACAGGGTTTCCCTTTTATAGGGAAACCCTAGGCGATCTCCTCCTCCAGCTGGCACCAGCTGGCTTCCTCTCCACGCCGCGATCACCTCGAGCCGCGCACATGACAGGCCACGCCGCGCAAGAACCTCGAGCCCCGCGCACACGACAGGCGAGCTCGAAGTCGCCTCACCACATCTCGCATCATTGTTTGTAGGCCCCAAACTCAAGCGGTGGTTTAACCCAAGGATAAGGGGTGTGTGTTTTTACGAAAGTGAATTGTAAAAGTGTGAAAGTGATGATTTTAAAATTTTTGGTGTTTGTTTTATTAAAAATAATTTTAAAAGTGAAATGTTAAAATGAGTTCACGTCAGCTCTAATGCATGTTTAAGTTCCTCTAAAAAAGTACTCTGAAGTCAAGTGAAAGTGAGAAAAAAATGGTGACCACTCCTAATTAATTAGTATATTTATTATTTATCTTATCATATTTTCCCATGTTATTCGCTAGAAACAACCACCTCCCCCAAAAATTTTCTTACCTGCTAATTATATTATTTCTTTTATAGCATTTAATAATTGTGTACATTGTTATGTCATGTATATAGTACGAATTAGATAATTTATGAACATGACTACATTTTTAGCGTGATTGTTGTACGTTTATAACATGACTAGGCATTTAATAAGCCATTACGTTATTAAAAAAACATAAAGTACATAAGTAAAAAAATACAAAATACAAATAATCTATAAAAATTAGTACAAGTAATTGATGATATATATACATGAGGCTTTCAATTCGTTCTTTAGTTGTTGCCAGAATAATTATTAGAGTTTAGAGTGTAATATGAATTTAAATAACAAATAAATAAATAATTGCCACATCATTTTTATTTTCCTAGTTCTAAGATTAATTTATTTTTACAAACAAACATTGCATTTTACTTTCATGTTGACATGGATCCACTTTCACACTTGCAAAAATTAGTGACTTTCACACATTCGAGTCACCTTCATTTAACCAAACATCCCCTAACCGGACTTGGACGGTTGGACCTTATTTGACGCGATACCAGTTATTTTTCTTAATTTCTTTATTTTCTCTTCAATCAAATCATAGATATTTTAAAATTATTATCCTTCAACATATAATAATTGTTTTCTAGTCTAAGTTTATTCCTCGCGTATAAGTTCTAGAAAAAGGAATCTAAATTAGGGAGCACTATTTGGTATGAACCGAATACACGGTTCGAGCCAATAAAATTTCAGCGGTTCAATCCAAATTTAAAACTATATGAAGCCAAAATAATCAAATCTGTTGGTTTTAGCATAATTGCCTAAAACTATGCTCTTTAAAAGGTAAAAAAAGATTATTAATACTGATAATTTTATATATCTGAAATGATTAAAGTTTAATTTTAGTTTGTAAAATAGTTAATCTGACGAACTTGCTCTTAAATTTGGGATTTGAAATTATTAAAAGGTTTGAAAGAGTAAGAGTGTTAGCTTTTAACTAAAAAGACTTTAACTTGACACGTCTATAACCAAACAAATCGAACCGAACTGAACTGTATTAGACTGACTTCTTTCAGTCTGCTTCGATTTTGAATTTGACTTGGTTAGGTTCGGTTCCATAAAAAAAGCCAAAACCGACTGAACTATAAATTTATTACTAAGTCCTTAACGCTTGTAAGTATTCCCAAATTAGTACCTTTTCAGTATTTCATAGAATGTACTTTTCATTCTTCACCATGAGTCGATGTATTCCTCCAAATTCCAAATTTATCACTCTCTCATTCGTTAGTGCTGAGAATTTTGTCGCCCCACATCAAGAGCAAAATTCTTCATAAATTTCTTAGCTATTCCCAATTCGATTGACCTCTCATTTGAAATTCCCCAAAATTTGACATTGATTGCAGACTTTGCACTTTGATGGGATCGGATTTTGAAGGACATTTTTTTTGCATGTGTTTTTACTTTTTTGTGATTTGAGGTTTATCTGTTTGTTGTCATAGCTGGTGATTGACTTGGTCATTGTTTGAGGTTTATCTGCTTGCTGTTATAACTTGTAGATATAGTTTTGAGATATACTGGCTGTGATTGTGATGAATAATCGCTTGCTTATTTTGAAGAGAACCCATCATATTATCAGGAACACAATGTTGAATTTGTTGGGGATTCGAAACAATCAATCGAATCTTTGCCCTTTCCAGACCTTGTGTTGAAAGTAGAAAAGTAGGAAATTCACCACAAATTAGATCAAAACTTGCACTATAAGAAATTTGATATTTAACGACCAAAATTAGTGAAGGGACCAGTTGACCGTCATTAATGGGTATATAATAACGACGAGTTTTAAACCCTTCGTGGAGTGATTTCAAATAATAGAGAAATAATGTGATATGGGATAACGGATTTCTAATCCCTTCGTTGATTTGATCCTACTACCGTCGTTATTGGGTCTCCTTAAAAATGAAGGGGTCTATTAACTTCATTGATGGGACTCCTAATCATAATTGGACTGAAATTAACCTATTGCTATTAACAAATCCCATAACCAAACCCGAAGCACCAACTAAAACCCAAAACCCGAATTAATAAACTACAAAATGATTTGGAATTAACCTATTCCTATTAACAAACCGAATTATTGAGATTCAATAACTCCTAATCATTATTTAATCAACCGAAGCTGTATATAATAAATAAACCCTAGTTACAAAAACCGCCGCCTCCTGTATATCTCGTCGTGGTCCTCCCGCACGTCGTCCGCTCCCCCACGTCGACATCGTCTCCATCTTAGGTCTTCATCCGCTCCTCGTCGTCGTCCGCGTGCTCCTCGTCGTCATCCGCTCCTCCACTGTTCATCGTCGTCGTCATCGTTACTCACCGTGCGCCATCCCGAGAGTCGGCGTCGTCAACACCAGTTCGTCGGCTCCAGTTCTTCGGTGAGAGTTAGCGTCGTCTCGAGTTCCCCGTCATCAACACCAGTTCGTCGTCGATATCTCGTTGTGGTCTCAAGTTCACTGTCGTCGTATGTCTTCAGTTCGTCTGCAGATCTTGTCGTCGAGTTCTCGTCGTCGTCGAACAATTCCACAGCACCGCCCTAGCGCCGTCGCCGCCCCTGCGCCGTCGTTAGTCTGCAGATTTTTCCATCTTCAATTATTGATGTTATGCTGCATTTAGTAGTTCATTTAGCATCTAAAGCCATACTTGGAGGGCCTGTTCGATTTCGATGAATGTACCTAGTGGAGCGTCAGCTTTATACTTATAAGTCATATATCAGAAATAGGGCACATCTAGAAGGGTCAATTGCTGAAGGATATATAGCAGATGAATGCATGACACTTTGCTCAAGGTATCTAAAAGGCTTTGAGACAAAGTTTAATCGCCTTGAAAGAAATTATGAAGATGACAATAGAGAATGTCATGAAGCACAACTATCTATTTTCAGACATAGTGGGCGGGCATTGGGTGCTGCCACCACCCGCTACCTTGATGAACGTGAGTGGTTGCAAGCTCATATTTATGTTCTAAAGAACTGTGATGAAGTGCAACCACACATTGAGTAAGCCACTAAAGTTTAAGATTCTATTAATAAATTTACTATAGTTAGTCAACGTTAATCATATTTATGATATTTTAATATAGGGACTACAATAAATTAGTGAGAGAACCCACAAATCACTATGATGATAAAGATTGGGATAAGAACTTTATCGAGTGGTTCCAATCTCTATTACGTACATATCTTACCTTATTTTTTTAATATCATGATTGGTTCATTTTATTACATGTTCCATGACTTGATCAATTTTTGGTTTTGTTTAGGTTTATCAATGTTATCGAGAAGATGGTGACTTACTTTCATTATCTCGTGGTCCAAGTAAGTTTGTTAAATGTTTTACTGGATTTGTCATAAATAGACATCGATTTCATACAGAAAGTCGAGATAATTATTTGTCAACTCAAAATAGTGGGGCTACAGTTGTTGGTGATGCTGGTGATGATAGAGATATAGATTATTATGATACTTTGGTTAAAGTTGTCGAATTAGAGTATCTTGGTGGAAGAAAGGTTGTTTTATTTCGTTGTAAGTGGTGGGATGTGCACGGAAAAGGAAAAGAGACCGCTTTGAAAATAGATAAATATGGATATGTCAGTATTAACTGCCGACACTTGCTAAAGACGAATGACCACTTTATACTTTTTGGCCAAGCATCACAAGTTTTTTATGTTGAGGATATTGCCAATGAAGGTTGGCATGTAGTTCTTAAAGCACAACCCCGTGATTCCTATGATATGCCACCAGATACAGATGATTGTGAGATAACAAACGATGGAGTTAAAGATTATTTGCAAGATGAATCATTTGATGCTCAGGCTATTGCATCAACATCATTGGTAGATAATGATATCAATTTGAGAAGGAGTGATATTGGTCCAATTATTGTAAATTCGATCTCAACTTTAAAAAAGAGGAAAAAGACTATAGCAGAGGATTAGAACGCTTTAATTAAAGAATAGAACTCAAATGATATTGTGTTATTGAGATAAATTTTAAGTTGTATCTTACTATAACTATTCCTTTTTTAGACATATGATGTTTTTTCTTCCTATTTTGAATGTGGCTTTAACATTGCATCAAGTGCTTCTACATTAGTGCATTATGTATTTATTATTATGCTTGTCCTTGGTGATTTCTTTTTCTTTTATTCATTTCTCTTTTGTCATTTGTTTTATACATATTGTATAATACTTAAATTCCTTTTCATAGCAGGAAAATGAAAACTCAAGAAGTCACTTCCAAAAGAAAAAGGGCACAATTTCTAACACCCAGATCATTAATTACGAAGCGACTTCAAGCAATTGCAGAAAATTCATTAAGAAGGGAACAACTCCGTACTTGTCATGACAATAACTTGAATATTCAAAATCTAATACATGATCAAAATATGGGTGCAAATTTTAGTGCTGATTCAGAAAACTTTAAAGAGGAGAATTTTGCACAAAAGCGCATGATAAGTGCAAATACTAACAATGAAGAGAATGATGATTCTGCAAGTTGATGAGACTTAAATTTTATTATTATTTCTTTTTTACCTTTCAATTTATTTTTTATGATTGGATTAATAATTGCTTAATTTTTGCAGAATCAAATAATCATCAAGTGTAAAGTGATGATGCAATACTAAATGAATCTCGACAAGAAGGTATATTCTTTATTAATTACAAGAAGGAATATTTTTATCAATTTCTTTTTAATATCATGATTCTAACATATTATATGATGTATGCAGCTGATAATTCTCAAAAGAAGAAAAATCCACCTCGTGGTAGTAATAAGTGTCTAAAGTTGAATAATTTATCACATGGGGCAAAAAAGATTATTACTTTTTATCAGAATAGAGCTATTGAACCAGAATTTTCAAGATATCTTGGAATTATTATTCGTGATAGGAACATTTGCCCAGTAGCTGTTGAGAATTGGGCCAAAATAACACAACAAAATAAAGATCATATGTGGACATCCATTAAGGTACTTTGAAAATTAATTTTTTTGCAATTGGTCTTTATTTCTTATAAATTATATTCTGATTCAAATTTTATGTAGGATAAATTTGATGCCGAGGACATGGAGCAAAAGAGAGACTCAGTAATGAGACACTTGCGTGATTTCTGGAATAAGTGGCATTGTGACATGCACATAAAATATGTGAAAGAAAATTTATTACAAGTTGCATTTAGAAATAAACATGCAGAAGTAAGTGTTGATAACTGAGATTGGCTAGTTAAGAAACATTATTTTTCTTCAAAATTTTAGGTATTAATCTTCTAATTTTATTTATTTTGTTCCATGTATATTACCGGATTGTTGAAATTATCTTTTAATTTTGATGTATAGAAAGCAAGCAAACAAAATACACTTAACAGAGGCAAAAGAAAGATGCTCCACCACATAGGCAGCAAATCCTTTAGACAAATTGCGTGGGATTTGGTACACATTCAAAACTAATTTCCTATTTATTTAAAACTATGTTTTAGTTTGATGCTGTACTCATTTTTATTTAATATTTAAATAAGGGTGGCAAGACAGGAAATCCACCTGATATGGCAAAAATGTTTCATGAAACCCGAAAGAAAGCTAATAAAACACTAGATACTGGAGATCAAGATAAATATGTAAGTAGAATATGTCTTTAAGTTTGATAATGATGTATTATTGTTTTCGTCAAAAGTTGATTTCATTGTGGAATTCATTGTATCTTCAGTCGATTCCAGTAAATTCAAAAAGAAATAGTCTTTTTATAAGACTTCTTTTACACAACAAAAGAAAAATTATAACTTTTTAGAAACAAACGCAGGATCGTTTTTTGGATCGCTGCTTGCGTGAGATCTTTGCCTGTGCCGGAGGTGCGTTAGCCTATGGACCACCGAATCACGGATTCTGATTGAATCGTGAAGGCTTTGGGGATTCTTCCTTCATTTAGAAGTAAGAAGAACAGTAAGTGAATATCTTATCGATGTAAGATGAACACTCTTCTCAATATCAAGTCAAAGCTTAGATCTTGAGGGAATCCCAAAGTTGCTGTTTGCACTCGAATTTGATGAAGACTCTCTCTCTCTCTCTCTCTCTCTCTCTCTCTCTCTCGAGAATAACGCCCTAAAATGCTCAAGTTCCCTCCTCCATCTGCTCCAAAAATGCCCCCATTTTTTAACCGCAGTCCCACTATTTAAATACCATCTTTTTATGAAGTTAGTGGGTCTATTTTCAGTTTGTAACTGTCTCCCACGTTCTTTAACAGTGAATGGCCACGTGTCTTGACAGTTTCTGAACTCCTCAAGACTGTCTGGCGTGCAAAACAGTAAAACACTGTCTGGCGCGCGAGATAGTAAAACATTGTCTAGCGCGCGAACAGCAAAACACTGTCTGGCGCGCGAGACAGTAAACACTGTCTGGCGCGCGAGACAGTAAAACAATGTCTACGCGCGAGACAGTAAAACAACGTCTGGCCATACGAGACAGTAAAGCACCGTCTGGCGCGCGAGACAGTAAACACTGTCTGGCGTGCGAGACAGTAAAACACTATCTGGCGGCCCGAGACAACAAACACTTGTTTCTTGTGTTCTTTTGATCTTTGGATGATCTCCTCTTAAGCTGTATTTGGATATCTTTCAGTATTTTTTGACGCCTACAGATACCTCCTTCAAAGTATTCCAGACTCATTCCTTTATAGAGGAGTTTGGGACACTTTGGATAAGACAGGTCAAACTTACAATCCTTTCAATACTTGGTTGAATAAATCATGTAGAAGGACCCGTAAATGGCTTCAATTCTTGACCTCTTTATCTCTCAATCTATTCAGTGCTTTGTAGAATAGCTAAGATTCTTCCGGTACTATGTTTATCGCTTGACCATTGTCGAGATCTTGAACCGAAGCTGGAATTTGTACTTGTGAATTCAGCTTTTGTCATCAAATTGATACTGGATTGTTAATCACTGTATCATTCTTCATAAGAACACAATTTATACTCATGTATTTTTTTGGAGTTTTCAAAAAATAGTTTAACCTCATATACCCGTTGGGAGGTTCAAGAAGATGCAGTTTATACTCATATACTCATTGGAGTGTTCAGGAATCAGATTAACCTCGTGTACCCATTAGGAGGTAATCAGGTTTTTCTTAAGAGTATTCTGAGTAATATTCTCCAGAAACTTCTTGTTGAGGGTAGGGAAACAGTTTAGACTCGTGTACCTATTGGAGTATCCTGGTCTCTTTTTTATTGGTAGAGATGAATCCGACCCTGGAGAGGAAGAATTTTATATTCTATCTCCTGATCTCTTTTTTGTTGGTAGAGATGAACCCGAAATCGGAGAGAAAGAATTTTATATTCTATCTCCCACTGCAAAAGAAACTCAAAGTGGGATCTCCACATTAAGAATCTAAAATGGTGAAACTAAGAGTGGGATCTCCACTCCGAGAATCAAGAGGATTTAGATAACCCTAACTTTTTAAAGGTTTAATTATCCAAGAGAAGATTTCTAGTTTATCGAGATGGAATTCTAACTTTGGTCCTAACTATTTAAAGGTTTGACCGAAGGGGAGTTTGAAACGATCCTAACTGTTTAAAGGTTTGATCGTTCAATTTGTGGACCTCTCGTTTATGGAAGGAATCGAGAGGGGATTTTGGCTTTGATCCTAACTATTTGAAGGTTTGACCAAATGGGGATTTGAGACGACCCTAACTGTTTAAAGGTTTGGTCGTTCAATTTGTGGACCTCTCATTCATGAAAGGAATTGAGAGGGCATTTCGACTTTGATCCTAACTGTTTAAAGGTTTGACCAAATGGGAGTTTGAGATGACCCTAACTGTTTAAAGGTTTGATCGTTCAATTTGTGGACCTCTTGTTCATGGAAAGAATCGAGAGGGGATTTCGGCTTTGGTCTTAACTGTTTGAAGGTTTGACCAAATGGGAGTTTGAGACGACCCTAACTGTTTAAAGGTTTGATCGTTCAATTTGTGGACCTCTCGTTCATGGAAGGAATCGAGAGGGGATTTTAGCTTTGATCCTAACTGTTTAAAGGTTTGACCAAATAATTTTGAGACGATCCTAACTGTTTAAAGGTTTGATCATTCAATTTGTTGGCTTTAGTCCTAACTGTTTAAAGGTTTAACCAAATGAGGGTTTGAGACGATCCTAACTGTTTAAAGGTTTGATCGTTCAATTTGTGGACCTCTCGTTCATGGAAGGAATCGAGAGGGGATTTTGGCTTTGGTCCTAACTGTTTAAAAATTTGACCAAATAAGGGTTTGAGATGATCCTAACTATTTAAAGGTTTGATCGTTCAATTTGTGGACCTCTCATTCATGGAAGGAATCGAGATGGGATTTTGGCTTTGGTCCTAACTGTTTAAAGGTTTGACCAAGTGAGGATTTGAGACGATCCTAACTGTTTAAAGGTTTGATCATTCAATTTGTGGACCTCTCGTTCATGGAAGGAATCGAGAGGGGATTTTGGCTTTGGTCCTAACTGTAGAAAGGTTTGACCAAATAAGAAGTGGGAGCAAGGTACAAATAACGATGAGAATGTTAACTTGTACACAACACCTGGTGGGAGTTTTTTGGTGTCAAGCGATAAGGACTTAACACGAAGGGGTTTGATAATCGCTATGGATCAGCTGATTGAAATTTTTGGATGTCGTATCAGGACTTCAACAGTGGGAGTGTTAAAGGCTTAGGCACAGTGGGGGTTTGAATGGATTCAACCGTGAAGAATTTTGATGGACCCACCGTCAATTAATTTGATCAGTGAGGAATTTTGTGGTGGAGGACTGTGAATCATTAAGCACTCTACAATTACTCCGTGGGAGTTTCGTGAGGGAAGATTAACCCAGTCACTGTAGAAAGGTTTTAATCATCTTGGAAATGATTAAATAGCCACAGTGAGAGGTTCTTAATCATGATTAAGAATAAATTATTCTGATGATTGGTTTTCACCTTGAATAATTAATCGGTTTTGGGTTATCCTTAAAAATACCATGTGTAGTATTCTTCAGGAACTTTCCATTGGAATGAATTAAGGTATTACACGCCCAACTCTTTGGTGAATCTAAATCCAATTATATTCGGCCACATTGTTGGGTTATCCTTAAGAATATTAGGAGTAATATTCTCTAGGAACTTCCCGTTATTAAAAATAAGGGAAGTAGTTTAACCTCGTATACCCGTCGGAGGAAAGGGAGAAGCAGTTTATACTCTTATACTCTTCGGAGTTACATGAAGAAGCAGTTTATACTCGTATGCTCTTTGGAGTTAGGGAAAACAGTTTATACTCATGTACCCAATGGAGTAAGGGGTCGTCTTTATTTGGCTTGTTTCGCCGTTATGACGCCAGAGTCAATTAAGGCTTGGATTTTGTTTTTTAGTCCAAAGCAAACCTTGGTGGGATGAAGAACCCTTCTGTGATATGCACAGTAGTTTGGATCCGTAGTCCTTTTAGCTCCCTCCTGATCTTTAATAGGTGGCAGTTCGATTTTGTCATTAGCGAGGAGGTATTTCAAGATGGCTGGAGCTTCATCATCTTCGAAAGAATACTCCTTTTATAACTTCGGATCGAGATTCGCGTTCACTACGATTACAGATGTCGTCGGTTGGCTTCTCTTAGCTTTCTTTCTTTTAAGAAAACGTTCGGCCTGTTCACCACGTAATTTTAACTCTTTCCAGGTGGTTGAAGGCACGACCCCCAGGGCTTCCAGAACATCGATTGAAAGATTATTGTGGCATGTTTGCAGGATGAATTCCTCTGTGACAGGATCTCTGCAATGCATAGCCTTATTACGAAAGCGCTTGACAAAATTATCAACTGACTCTCTGTCTCTTTGTTTCTCATCCAGAAGAGTTCCGATTGACACTTCGGTGTCATCATCGAAGAAATTGCCAAGGAACAAACTTTCCATGGCATCCCAGCAATTGACGCTATTTGGTTTGAGACGTCGGTACCAATCGAAGGCGGACCCACGAAGGGTGCCAACGAATGACCGGACTATCAAAGCCTTATTTCTAGAGATCACACCCAAGTGAGACTTGAAATAAATCAAGTGCTGAGTAGGTGAGCCCTTTCCATCAAACGGTGTGAAGTTAATCAGATTGAATTTTGCCGGGTACGGTATTGAATCTCATTTTCTTGGATATGGATACGGAATACCCGTCTTCTTTACTTCCTGAGCGGACATCAAAGCATTAACTTTGTCTTCAAGGTCTTGCATCTTCTTGTCCTCATATTTATCTCTTTTTGAGTGATGTTGAATAGAAATAATTAGGTCACCCCCAGTGTTATTAAGAGGTGTACTTGAACCACCCCTAATATCGTTATTGGGAGGATCTGTTGAACCACCCCTAGTGTTATTGTCATTAGGAGGTGTATCAGCCATAATAACTTCATCCACTTCTGGATCACTGTCATCTATAACATTACGAGTGTGGTGGCTGGATTCAGCTCGCTGACTGAACTCAGAGGGTTGAAGCCGTTGAGCTTGTAATTCTTTCATTTGTTGGATAGCCAATTCTATTTCTGTCTTCATCTCAGCTCTAATTTCATCTCAGCTCTAATTTCTTCATGTTGCTTGGCTAGAGCTTCTTGAAGTATTTGAGCAAACTGATCAGGAGTGATTGTGAACACTTCTCTGGTTTGCCCCGTGCTAGATATTATATCATCCGAAGCAATCGCAGAACAAGTGTCCGAGAGTTCATCCTCCAAGGACATTCCTTCATGCATTCTCTTGTAGTCTTTATGTCTGATAGCTCCTAACTGGAGTCGAGACATCCGTTGGGCAATTCTTGAATTGACTTTTCCTCCTGGGAAAAAGTCGGGGTTTGATTCACTTGAATGCCACTTAGATTTTTCTTTATCAGCCACGTTGATGGTGACTTCAGGGAATTCATCCTCTTGAATAACAAGCTTCTTGCTGAAACATCTCGGTTTGGGCTTTGATATTTTGGTAGAAAGTCTCTGGAATACAGAAACATTTGGCGGAATGGCTTTAAAGCAGCTGCATTCAGACAACACTGCTTTGATAATTTTTTCCATATACACAATGAGGACTTGTTTCTTGAACAGTCCTTTTTTGTGATTTGTTTCCACCTTTAGTTTGATAGTACAGCTCGTCAGCATGGTGACCAGAGCAACCTATCTTCTGTTTTTGTGTTTGAACCTTGTTAACATACCCAGGACGACTTATCGTCACCTCTGAGCGATCCAATGTTATATTTTTAGATCCACCCCTTGCGGGCATGGAATCTTTACAGGCCTTAAACGAGAGGAAATCAGAGTTTTTCCTTCTTGGGATTGCTTCGTCCTGATAGGAGGATATTTACGACCCCCAATATAAGAATTTACTCGGGGTTTGTTCACTGGATTCAAGTGTTCTTTGACTGGGGCTTTGTCTCGATCATCAGGTAAAGGACCAAGATGATCCGCCATTATAACCTTGAATTTTGACAGGTCAGGACTAACCCACAACTTCGCTAGTGACATAGCAGATATGGATGTGGTAGACAGATTGGGAATGGATGTCGACGACATCGAAGGAGAGGACTTGAAAGTCTTTCTTTGGCCTCAGATACTACTGCTTTTTCCGAGACAGTTGCAAGTGTCTCGGATACATGATGTATTCTGATGATTCGATTTTTGCACAAGTTCGGATTTAGGGATCCAAACTTTGAGGTTCTTTGGTAATTCTTTAGACACCATTTCCTTCTTTCCTTCTCGTCTTTGTTGCAAGAGAGCATGGGCATGAGCGGCATTTGCATAATGTTTTTGTATACGTTCTTTGAGGGTCGAGCGAGCCCTTTTAATAAGAGTCCAGTCATCTGTCGTTAGTCTAGCAGAGATATGAGTGATTGGTTGTTGAGACAACTGAACCACTTGATGCCTCCTCGACTCTAGGTCCGCATGATAACGAACCCCGTCGGTTTGTTCCAAGGCCTTAGCTATTTAGCGAGCACAACGCTGACGTTGTCTCTGACGAGCCCTCTTCGTCAATGCCGGTGGGCTTTGATTTGACGACTCTTTAACCAGATAAGAGTCATTGTGAGCAGAGGTGTTGCGAGTAGAATCCTCAGCAACAATCAGGCAAGAGTCTTCATCTGTAGCGTTCGACGGAGTTGAAAACTTGAAAACCTTCTTAGAAGATGAAATCTTTCTGCATTTATGAGGCGAGGAAGACTTTGAGGATGAGGATGATATATATTCCTCAAACTTTGCTTGGTCGAATTCATATTCAACCCTGGACTCAACCAGTATCTTGATCGGCTGTGACACGACAGTCTCGACAGTGAGACCATTGGCTCCCACTGTGGTCACCAATTTGTTTTCGTCAAAGTTGATTTTATTGTGGAATTCATTGTATCTTCAGTCGATTATAGCAAATTCAAAAGAAATAGTCTTTTTATAAGACTTCTTTTACACAACAAAAGGAAAATTATAACTTTTTAGAAACAAATGCATGATCGTTATTTGGATCGCTGTTTGCGCGAGATCTTTGCCTGTGTCGGGGGTGCGTTAGCCCGTGGACCACCGAATCACGAATTCTTATTGAATCGTGAAGGCTTTGGGGATTCTTTCTTCGTTTAGAAGTAAGAAGAACAGTAAGTGAATATCTTATCGATGTAAGATGAATACTCTTCTCAAGATCAAGTCAAAGCTTAGATCTTGAGGGAATCCCAAAGTTGCTGTTTGCACTCGAATTTGATGAAGACTCTCTCTCTCTCTTGAGAATAACGCCCTAAAATGCTCAAGTTCCCTCCTCCATCTGCTCCAAAAATGCCCCCCTTTTTTAACCGTTGTCTCACTATTTAAATACCATCTTTTTATGAAGTTAGTGGGCCTATTTTCAGTTTATAACTATCTCCCACATTCTTTAACAGTGAATGGCCACGTGTCTTGGCAGTTTCTGAACTCCTCAAGACTGTCAGGCGTGCGAGACAGTAAAACACTATCTGGCGCCCGAGACAACAAACACTTGTTTCTTGTGTTCTTTTGATCTTTGGATGATCTCCGGGTTCTGTAGGTTGTCTAAAAATCACAATAGATAGCTTATCCTCCATCAAACACCGATGATGGAAGTTACAATCTGACGACTTCCAGAAGGCTACAATTTGAAGACTTTCACGTAGATCGCTGAAGGTTACAATCTGACGACCTTCACGACAACCGATGAGAGCTCTAGTTCAACAGCATTCACAATCAACATCGGGAGTTACAATCTGACGACTCTCATATTCTCAAGGAGCCAAGACGAAGATTACAAGACAATGATCTTTGCAACGCTATGACAAAAGAGATTACTTTGTGATAATCTCTTCAAGACAAGACGCGGAGGTCCTCCCCGTGTGTCAACATCAAAACGTCGGGGTTGATCCCACGTTATAACATCAAAACGCGAGGGTCGAATCCACGTTATAACATCAAAACGCTGGAGTCGATCCCGTGTTACAACATCAAAACGCGAGGGTCGAACCCACGTTACAATATCAAAACACCAGGGTCAAACCCGCGTTACAACATCAAAACGCTGGAGTCGGACCCGCATTACAACAAGCGAAACGTGAGCGATCCTCACGTTCTGGATGTTCACTCAACACCCAACCTCGCGTCTCAATCCTAAGACGCGAGGTTAGGGTCCTGAACGCCAGGTTGGGCGTTTGACTCATTCAAATATGAGTCGAACGGTTTTAGAACCGTTTTTCCCACGATCTGAGGAAATCACGCCCACTTAGGAGCGGATTTAGAGGGCAGTTACACCCCCTTAATCCCCTATAAAAGCGAGTAAACTCAACTAAGTTCAGGGTTGGAATTTCTTGGCTCAGATCGACCACTGAAGGCTGGCATTTTTTCGGATCTGGGACTTGGCAGCAGAAGAGATCGACATTCATCTTTTGGGATCAGTCCTGAGAGCCTTCGGCCTTGGCTTGAAAACCGATTCTCGGTTCAATTTAACTCTTTTTCAAGAGTTTCTAACTCGTGCAGAGTTATCAACTCATCCAGAGTTCTAAAACTTGCCACACAAGTTCTCCACAACGTCAAATCGTGAGGAGAAGATATCGTTCCAGTGAATCAAGACGTGCGGATCGTCAACGGAGAGCAAACTCGATGCGAGCAATCGAGGGAGGCATTCCATCGCTACCGTGAAGAACCCAGTTTTAAACAAAGAGGAAGAACCAATTTCGTTCTCCTCTCTTTTGTAATCGAATTGTAACCGAGATTAAAAGAATCAAAGTCAAATTTCTTTTCTTCTCTTTACTACAATTTTTCAACAAACAAAAGATGGTGACTCCGCTGGGGACAAGCTTCTGTGACGAAGAAGTGGTGGCGCAATTCGATATTCATCTCACTGGAACAACCGTCGAAACTCTCGTGGTAGAGTTTGATCAAGCCAAGTTTGAGGAGGCTATCTCCTCCGGATTCCTTAGCCCTAAGGCTATGCGCAAGATCCACAAAGTCTCCAAGAAGACTAAATCTCCAACTGTTGATGGAGTACCGAAGAAAGTCCTCTCCTTTGGTCAAAATTCATCAAACAGCCCCTCCTCTGAAGGACTGGGCTCTGCCTCTGCCAAACTCGCTCAACGAGTTAAAAACTCCACACCCGCGTCAACACGATGTGTCATGGGTGGTAAAAGGCTTAAGACGGAGATAGATCCAATCAACGCCGATGATGCCCTTGCAAAAGCCTTAAAACAGGCCAAGAAGAACGCTGCTCGTCGAAGAAGAAGGTCTTAGCGACGAGCACAACCTCGAGAAAGTTGTTCATACAACCAACGCGAGCTTCGCGTTCGTGAGCCTAAACGCGACCCTGAGCCCAAACATGAGCTTCGCGAGAACCAGACTGAACATGGCCCTCAATTGCGTGTTTTACAGCCAAAATGCGGACCTCAAGCTTACGTTGAACGCGAACTTCAACTTCGCGTTTCCCAGTCAAAACACGACCCTCGCGTCGACAATGAAGAACGCGACCCTCGCGTTGCCAAACCAAAATGCGGATCTCGCGTTTCAAGTGCCAAACGCGACCTTCGCGTCCCAAGTGCCAAATCCAATACCGAGCCTGGTGTATACCGTGGAGCTTCGGGGCGCTGTCCCGAACCCCACCGGGGGGTATTCCATCCCTCCCGGACCCCCTGGCCAGGGGCGCGCCGCCCCCTAGACCCCCGGCTCGCTGACCGGGTAGCGATACCCCCGAATACTCTGCGTAGTGCGACAAGATTGAGGGGCGGATATAATAAGTTTATGGATTCAAGGCATCTCAACCAGATCCATATTCACCAAGAGCCAGTCCTGTCCAATCATGGACTGGGGGTTCTGTTTGCGTCAAAAGTTGGTCTCGTTGTGGAATTCATTATATCTTCGATCGATTACAACGAATTCAAAAGAAATGGCATTTTTATAAGACTTCTTTTACACAACAAAAAGAAAATTATAACTTTTTAGAAACAAACGCAGGATCATTGTTTGGATCGCTGCTTGCGTGAGATCTTTGCCTGTGTCGGGGGTGCGTTAGCCTGTGGACCACCAAATCACAGATTCTGATTGAATCGTGAGGGATTTAGTGATTCTTCCTTCGTTTATCAAAGTAGGAATTTGAAATGAAGGTCTTATCTGTAGGCGTCTAAAAATGCCTATAGGTGTCCGCACACAGCTCGAGACAGAGAGAAGATGACGAACATCGTTATCCGAGTCTAAGAGGATTATCTGACACCGACAAGCGCCTGAAGCAAAACGGCGAATCAAGACATTGTTATCCGAGTCTAAGAGGATTATCTGACGCCGACAAGCGCCTGAAGCAAAACGGCGAATCAAGTGACCTGCGCGCTTGACAGTCAGCTCGCGCGCGCCAATCAGCTCGCATGCGTCAATCAACACGCACGCGTCAATCAACTCAAAGCATATAAATCAACGAAGCGAACCAAACACGCGAAAGGACAAGTCTCGAAGAAAGAGAACGAAAAAGAAGAAAAAATCGGCAAACCTGCGCGAGCGCAGGACGAAACAAACCGACCCGCGCGAGCGCGGGACGGATCAACCCGACCCGCGCGAGCACGGGACGGATCAACCCGACCCACGCAAGGGCGGGTCGGATTGGTCCGACCCGCGCAAGCACGGGTCAGACCAGTCTGCCGCGCAGTTTGGTACCCAAAACGCGTTTTGGCGGTTTTAAAGTGGTTTTTTGCAGGATTCATCTGTTCCAGGGGTTCTTAACTGGCTTGAGATCATCCCCAAATTTAAAGTGGTTTTTTGCAGGATTCATCTGTTCCAGGGGTTCTTAACTGGCTTGAGATCATCCCCAAACGTGGTTAGACTGTTGTTAACTGAAGATAGAGCCAAATCACTTGTTCTCATCCAAATAACCGCTTCCGAAGCCCTATAAATACAAGCCTAGGACCTTCTTTTAGCGGGGGCGATTGATTATCAAGACGAGGAGGTTCTGCCGGATTGTGGAGTCAAAGGAGCACGAATTTCAGCGAGGGTTGATAGATCTTGGCGAGTTCTTCGGCATAAAAAAGGAGAGTTCGAGAAATCCGACGCCCGCTCCCGTCCGTCCCTTGAGATTAGGCTTGGTCTTAATCTCGAGAAGAGCCCTGATTTTGCTTGGTCAATCTCAGCACTTCAAATCAAATACTTCCTCGGCGAATGCGAAGCTCTGCCGAATTTTCCATCAACCGGATCTAGATCTAAGGCGGTCCACGGATAAACCCCGGCACAGGCAAAGATCCCACGCAAAGCAGCGGGTGATAAACGTCCTCTGCGTTTGTTTTGACGAGAGTTGCAAACTTTTGTTTTCATTGTGTAAAAGTCTTATAAAAAGATAATCTTTTTTTTGTTTTCATTGTAACGATCGAAGTTGTAATGAATACCGCAATGAATACATTAATTTTCGACGCAAACAAACTGGCGACCACAGTGGGAGGCAACAGCTTCGCTTCCGGAGCTGTCGTGTCGCAACCTCGGATCTGCATCCCGGTTGAAGAAGTGGTCGAATACGAGTTCGACCAACTGAATTTCAAGGAATATCTATCGTCCTCCTCCTCCAGATCCTCCGCCACTCGCAAGCGAAGGAAGATCAACGCCCCCGTTGTTACGGTAGCTGAACCTTGCAACGCCCTTCCGGCCTCCAATGAGTCCGGATCTGCAGATCGCCACCCCTCCTCAATCAAGGCGTTGAGTACAGAAGGCGCGCCTATTTTATCGAAGAGAACTCGTCAAAGGCAGCGCCAACACTGTGCGCGCCAACTCGCTAGAGCCTTGGAGTCAATTGACGGGATCCGTTACGAGGCGGATCTGAAAATTAGGCAACGCCAAGCACCCCAACAGCGGACAGATGTCCTCCCCTCCAAACCAATAGCAAATGAATGGATCCAAATCAAAAAGATCCGTTCAACTCTGGAGGAGCGAATTTAAAAGCGCTGCGCGCTTGCGCACACGCGAATTCTTGTGCAAAAAGCACAAAAGATGCAGAAGAAGGACATAGCTAAGAAACAACCAAGACTGCATCAAACTTGGAGGCCAAAATCCAAAACGGCAGCCGAAAAGATCGAGAATCGTGGGTCACTTGAATCCGACCCGCCGGCGTGCGGGTCACTCTGATCCGACCCGCCAATTTGTAGGTCACTTCAATCCGACCCGCCAATTTGCAGGTCACTTTAATCCGACCCACCAATTTGCAGGTCATTCCAATCCGACCCGTCAAAACGCAGGTCGCTCCAATCCGACCCGCCAAAACGCAGGTCACTCCAATCCGACCCGCCAATTTGCAGGTCACTTGGATCCGACCTTCCAAATCGCAGGTCACTTGGATCCGACCTTCCATTTTGCAGGTCACTTGGATCCGACCTTTCAAATCGTAGGTCACTTGGATCCGACCCTCCACTTTGCGGGTCACTTGGATCCGACCCTCCACTTCGCGGGTCACTTGGATCCGACCTTCCAAAACGCGGGTCACTTGAATCCGACCCTCCAACCCGTCGGTCACTTAAATCTGACAAACGCTAGGGTCGAGACAGAAGACGTTCTGCACCGGTTATGACGATCCCTTCGAGTTCCGCACCTCTGGTGGAGCCCCACGACAACATGGATTTGTCCCGATTCAAGGTGAATAGTGATTCAGATGTAGATGAACGTCTTAATCCTGATAACCCTCCCGTTGACCAAAACACTGGGGGTGACTCCACTAAAGATAACAACGCTGGGGGTGGTTCCACCGAAAATGACAATGCCGGGGTGGCCGTGTTATTCCTCTTTCAAATCGTCCGAGGCTCGACACGAGTGAGGATGAGAAAATGAAAGATCTCGAGAGAAAAATCAACGCTCTAATGTCTACTCGAGAGGTGAAAAGGACCGGCATTCCATGTCCCTATCCAAGAGAATGGGATTCGATCCCGTATCCGGCGAAGTTCAACCTGATTAACTTCACGACAACGTTATACTTGGGGAGTTGTGTCAACGTACGATAGGTTGCTCCGGTCATCTGACCGATGAGTTGTACTATCGGGCTGGGGGTATGAACAAGTCTCGGAAGAGAAGTACCCGGGAATTGGAGTCTCACTGCCCGTGCGCTAAGATAATCAGGACAGTATTATCAGCATGTAGTTGCCCCAAGACCGCTCCGCAGAGGGTCTCGGTATTTGAGAGGATCTCCAACGGAATAGCTAGGTCCAAACCAAAGCGTCTCCGTAAGAAGCGATCGGCTGTTCATGGTAACGAACTTCCAAAAGTCACAATTAACATGGCTGATAAGGGAAAGTCGATTCGACCTTCTAGTTCTGACCCTCTCGTATCGCATCGTCTGACTCGGCTACGCGTAGGGACTACTAGACGTAGGGACTACCAAAGAATGCAGAGAGGTTTATCATCGGATGATGAAGCATCAGATGCTAACTCGGCAGTCGCTTCTGACAATACGGTATCTAGCCCGGGACAATCTCACGAAGTGTTCATGATCAACACCGAGCAGATCGCCAAAATTCTCGAGGATGCTCTAACCAAGCAGAAAGAGGCATTCAAGTTCGAAATGGAAACGGCTATGCGGCGGATGAGGGAAGAACATGACCAACAAAGCCGAGCTTTGTCGAATCAAATTGGTGAATCCAGTCGTCGCAACACTGCTAACCAAGCAAATAGCGATTCAGATGTAGATGAACGTCTCAATCCTGATAACCCTCCCGTTGACCAAAACACTGGGGGTGACTCCACTAAAGATAACAACGCTGGGGGTGGTTCCACCAAAGATGACAATACCGGGGGTGGCCGTGTTATTCCTCTTTCAAATCGTCCGAGGCCCGACACGAGTGAGGATGAGAAAATGAAAGATCTCGAGAGCAAAATCAACGCTCTAATGTCTACTCGAGAGGTGAAAAGGACCGGCATTCCATGTCCCTATCCAAGAGAATGGGATTCGATCCCGTATCCGGCGAAGTTCAACCTGATTAACTTCACGCCGTTTGACGGGAAGGGTTCACCCACTCAACATCTGATCTACTTCAAGTCCCACTTAGGTATGATCTCCGGCAATGAAGCCTTGATGGTTCGATCATTCGTTGGCACCCTTCGCGGGTCAGCCTTCGATTGGTACCGCCGTCTCAAGCCCGGAAGTATTAACAACTGGGACGATATGGAGAACTCATTCCTTGGTAACTTCTTTGATGACGACGACGAGGTATCCATCAGGACACTTTTCGATGAGAAACAAGAAGATGACGAGATAGTCGACGACTTCGTCAAGCGCTTTCGGAATAAAGCAATGAACTGCCGAGATCCGATCACGGAGGACTTCATCCTCCAGACATGTCATAACAACCTATCTATTGAGATATTAGAAGTTATGGGAGTCGCACCGTCCAACACTTGGAAAGAGTTGAAGACGCGCGGAGAGCGGGCCGAACGCTTCCTCCGAAGGAAGAAAGCCGAGAGGAGCCAACCGACGGCGAATCTTCCGAACTCAAACTTCGCCTCCCGGGGTAAAGGAAAGGCACATGCAGCGGTTGTAGACGTTAATCAGACATCGCAACAACCCCGAAGGCAGCAAAAGACTTCGGATCCGAGACTCCAAAAAGAGTACTCCTTCAAGGACGAAGATGTTCCGGCTATTTTAGAGTCCCTCCTTGAAAATAACAAGATCAAGCTACCACCTATCCCAGATCAGGAGGAAGCTGATAATACTACGGATCCAAAGTACTGCGCGTACCACAGGAGGATCCTTCATCCCACCAAGGCTTGCTTCGCTCTTAAGAATAGCATCCAAACCTTGGTTGAAGCCGGCGTTATATCGCTCAATTGAGCCGAATGAACACTCCGACAAGTATAAGAGTATAAACTGCTTCTTAATCCTCCGACCGGTGTAAGAGGTTAAACTGCTCCCTGATACTCCAATAGGTATATGAGTCTAAACTGTTTCCTACCGTTGATGGGAAGTTCCTGGAGAATGTTACACTAATATTCTTAAGGATAATACCTGGTCAAACCTTCCTATAGTTAGGACCACAACCAAAGTCCTCTCTCGATTCCTTCCATGAACGAGAGGTCCACTTTCAAATTGAACGATCAAGCCTATAAAAGGTAAGATCGTCTCAAACCCCCCACTTCCACTGCTTCCTTGGTCAAACCTATAAAAGTTAGGACCACAACCAGATTCTCCTCTCGATTTCTTCCATGAACGAGAGGTCCTTTTTCAATTAAAAGGTAAGATCGTCTCAAACCCCCCACTTCCACTGCTTCCTTGGTCAAACCTATAAAAGTTAGGACCATAAACAGATTCTCCTCTCGATTTCTTCCATGAACGAGAGGTCCTTTTTCAATTTGAGCAATCAAACCTATAAAAGTTAGGATTATCTCCAACCTCACTTAGTCAAACCTGCAGATAGTTAGGACAAAGATCGAGTCATCCCTTTCGATAAACAAAAGACTTCCATCTTTTCTTTTTCAATCAAACCTATAAAAGTTAGGGTCGAAATTAGAATTTCCCCTCAATAAATGAGGAACTCTTTTCTTGGATCCCAAACCTATAAAAGTTAGGGTCGAAATTAGAATTTCCCCTCAATAAATGAGGAACTCTTTTCTTGGATCAAGCAACCAATCCTATAAAAGTTAGGGTTACTTGAATCTTTCCGATTCTCGGAGTGGAGATCCCACTCCTAGTTTCATCTTTCCGGATTCTGGGGGTGGAGATCCCACCTTAAGTCTCCTTTCCAACTGGAGATAGAATATAAAATTCTTCCTCTTCAGTGTTGAGAGATAGAATATAAAAGGGGAATTTTATCCCGAATCCTGAGTAGGGATAAGTCAACGCCTAACACGCGTTGCCGGTTTAGTCTTTCACTGATTGAAAAAGACACCAGAATCCAGTCTGGGGCATTTTATCCCGAAGCCTAAGTAGGGATAAGTCAGCACTTAACCCGCGTTGCTGGGTGGTTCGTCCCCATAAAAAACAACCGAGTCTACGTATTCAGCATCGTAGCAACAAAAATCCATGCCTTTTATGCATGGGGAATTTTATCCTGAAGCCTAAGTAGGGATAAGTCAACGCCTAACACGCGTTGCCGGTTAGTTCTTAACCATAAAAAGAACAAAAGCCCACATATTCGATATTGTGACAAGTCGTTATTCATAACGCCAAAATCCGTGCTTCACACGCGTGGGGAATTTTATCCCGAACCCTAAGTAGGGATAAGTCAACGCCTAACTCGCGTTGCCGGTTTAGTCTTTCACCGATTGAAAAAGACACCAGAATCCAGTCTGGGGCATTTTATCCCGAAGCCTAAGTAGGGATAAGTCAACGCTTAGCCCGCGTTGCTGGGTGGTTCGTTCCCGTAAAAACGACCGAGTCTACGTATTCAGCATCGTAGCAACAAAAATCCATGCCTTTTATGCATGGGGAATTTTATCCCGAATCCTGAGCAGGGATAAGTCAACGCCTAACACGCGTTGCCGGTTTAGTCTTTCACCGATTGAAAAAGACACCAGAATCCAGTCTGGGGCATTTTATCCCGAAGCCTAAGTAGGGATAAGTCAACGTCTAATACACGTTGCTGGGTGGTTCGTTCCCGTAAAAACGACCGAGTCTACGTATTCAGCATCATAGCAACAAAAATCCATGCCTTTTATGCATGGGGAATTTTATCCCGAATCCTAAGCAGGGATAAGTCAACCACCAGAATTCCATTCTGGGGACTTTTACCCCGAAGCCTAAGTAGGAATAGGTCAGCGTCTAACACACGTTGCCGGGTAGCCTATTCCCGTAACAATGGCGAAGTCTACGTATTCAATATCGTAGCATCAAGTCTAAGGGAGTTCATTTCTTTAGCACAACGTCACATGCGAAACAGACTTAAACAATCCGCATGCTAGTCCGACTCAAACGGTAGTCGGTAAAGGCTTATCAAACCCGTTGATGGCTGAGAATTTGCCAAAAATTCTATAAATGCGAGTCATTGACGTATCAGCTTTATTAGTTGGTCTCATGACTTGAACATCCAATGAACTTCAGGATAAGATCCACACGTGCAGATGAATCAGCTTTAATAGTTGGTCCTGCAGCCCAACATTCGGGACCGTTACGCTCCAATGCCTTAAGAGCTTAAACTATGTAGACTCCAGCAAACGTACGAGTGTAAACTGTGTTAACGCCGGTCAACGCGTTACAGTAAAGATCGATGCCGGTCAACGCATCAGCAATTTCGCCAAAATAAGGCAAAAGATGACTCCAAGGATTTCAGTTACAATCAGATATGAATTCCCGACGGAGAGGATCAGTTCAAAGCCAACTCAATGGCACGAGCTAAGTTCAAAAAGTTACGCACCAATCTCAGTTCAAGATTTCGACAGCGGTCAGACGATAAACGCAGCGCCGGAAGAACTTCACCTATTCGACGAAACAATGAATAGATTGAAGACTAAAGAAGTTAAGAATTGAGATAGTTCAAGATCACTCTACGAAATTGAGGAGATGGCCTATCTTATCCAAAGCATTCCAGACTCCTCAATAAAAGAATGAGTCTGGAATACTTTGGAGGGGGTATCTGTAGGCGTCTAAAAATGCCTATAGGTGTCCGCACATAGCTCGAGACAGAGAGAAGATGACGAACATCATTATCCGAGTCTAAGAGCATTATCTGACACCGACAAGCGCCTGAAGCAAAACGGCGAATCAAGTGACCTGCGCGCTCGACAGTCAGCTCGCGCACGCCAATCAGCTCGCATGCGTCAATCAACATGTGCGCGTTAATCAGTTCATGCGCGTCGATCAACACGCGCGTGACAATCAGTTCATGCACGTCGATCAACACGCGCACGTTAATCAGCTAGCACGCGTCAATCAACTCAAAGCATACAAATCAACGAAGCGAACCAAACACGCGAAAGGACAAGTCTCGAAGAAAGAGAACGGAAAAGAAGAAAAAAATCGGCAAACCTGCACGAGCGCAGGACAGAACAAACCGACCCGTGCGAGCGCGGGACGGATCAACCCGACCCGCGCAAGCGCAGGTCGGATCTGTCCGACCCGCGCAAGCGCAGGTCAGACCAGTCTGCCGCGTAGTTTGGTACCCGAAACGTGTTTTGATGGTTTTAAAGTGGTTTTTCGCAGGATTCATCTGTTCCAGGGGTTCTTAACTGGCTTGAGATCATCCCCAAACATGGTTAGGCTGTTGTTAACTAAAGATAGAGCCAAATCACTTGTTCTCATCCAAATAACCGCTTCTGAAGCCCTATAAATACAAGCCTAGGGCCTCCTTTTAGCGGGGGTGATTGATTATCAAGATGAGGAGGTGCTGCCGGATTGTGGAGTCAAAGGAGCATGAATTTCAGTGAGGGTTGACAGATCTTGGCGAGTTCTTCGGCATAAAGAAGGAGAGTTCGAGAGATCCGACGCCCGTTCCCGTCCGTCCCTTGAGATTAGGCCGGCTTGGTCTTAATCTCGAGAAGAGCCCTGATTTCGCTTGGTCGATCTCAGCGCTTCAAATCAAATACTTCCTTGGCGAAGGCGAAGCTCTGTCGAATTTTTCATCAACCGGATCCAGATCTAAGGCGGTCCACGGATAAACCCCGGCACAGGCAAAGATCCCACGCAAAGCAGCGGGTGATAAACGTCCTCTGCGTTTGTTTTGACGAGAGTTGCAAACTTTTGTTTTCATTGTGTAAAAGTCTTATAAAAAGACAATCTTTTTTTTGTTTTCATTGTAACGATCGAAGTTGTAATGAATACCGCAATGAATACATTAATTTTTGATGCAAACAGTATCAAAGTAAGACGATCGTTCTTCTTAAGATCAAGTTAAAGCTCGAATCTCAAGGAATTGCCAGAAGCTCAGGAACTCTGCTCTGTCTGCTCCAAAGTGCTCAAGAATGATCACCCCTCAAAAAAAAAACGATCTCAGGGGGTATTTATAGCCTCCGGGATGAACAGTGCTTCCGAGACAGTGTTTACTGTCTCGGAGGCCGAGACAGTAAAGACTGTCTTGGGTTCCGAGACAGTAAAGACTGTCTCGGCCCACGAGACAGTAAATACTGTCTCAAAAACAGTAACTGTTTGGTAGTTTTCGTTGTAACTGTCTTCCCACGTTTTAAAACTCCGTTATTTTAACAGTTATCAACGTGATTCTCGCCCACAACGTTTCCCATATTCTTTGGCAGTTAATGGCCACGTGTTGGCGGTTTATAAAATAGTTTCTGAGCCTTCGAGAACTGTCTCGCTCTGCGAGACAGTAAATACTGTCTCGCTCTGTAAGATAGTGAACACTGTCTCGCACGGCGAGACAGTAAGGACTGTCTCGCACGGCGAGATAGTAAAGACTGTCTCACACGGCGAGACAGTAAAGTCTGTCTCGCGTGCGAGACAGTAAAGATTGTCTTTTTCTTTGATTTTTTGATAATCTCCTTTTGAGCTGCGCTTGGATATCTTTCAGTATTTTTTGACGCCTACAGATACCCCCTCCAAAGTGTTCCAGACTTATTCTTTTATAGAGGAGTCTGGGACACTTTGGATAAGACAGGTCTTATTTGCAATCCTTTAAATACTTGATTGAGTAGATCGTGTAGAAGAATCTGTAAAATGGCTCCAGCCCTTGATATCTTCATCCATAAGTCTATTCAGTTCTTTGTAGAATAGCTAATGCTTCTTCGGCACTGCGTTTATCGCTTGACCGTTGTTGAGATCTTGAATCGAAGCTGGTATTTCCAGATTGATGCTTGTATGTCCATTGAGAGTTCGTCAGGTTATCCTTAAGAATATTCAGATTAATATTCTCCAGAAACCGCCTGTCGAGTTTAGGAAAACAGTTTAGACTCGTGTACCAATTGGAGTATTCTGGTCTCTTTTTGTTGGTAGAGGTGAACCCGATGATGGAGAGGAAGAATTTTATATTCTACCTCCTGGTCTCTTTTTTGTTGGTAGAGATGAACCCAAAAATCGGAGAGGAAGAATTTTATATTCTATCTCCTGGTCTCTTTTTTATTGGTAGAGATGAACCCGAAAATCGGAGAGGAAGAATTTTATATTCTATCTCCTGATCTCTTTTTTGTTGGTAGAGATAAACCCGAAAATCGGAGAGGAAGAATTCTATATTCTATCTCCTGGTCTTTTTTTTTGTTGGTAGAGATGAACCCGATGATGGAAAGGAAGAATTTTATATTCTATCTCCTGGTCCAAAGGAAACTCAAAGTGGGATCTCCACTTAGAGAATCTGGACGGGTTTGAATAATCCTAACTGTCATAAGGTTTGATTATTCAACTGAAAGTGGACCTCTCGTTCGTGGAGTGAATCGAGAAGAGATTTTGGTTGTGGTCCTAACTGTAGTAAGGTTTGACCAAGTGGGAGTTTTGAGACGATCGTAACTGTTTAAAGGTTTGATCGTTCAATTTGAGTGGACCTCTCGTTCATGGAAGGAATCGAGAGGGGATTTTGACTTTGGTCCTAACTGTAGTAAGGTTTGACTAAATAGGGGTTTGAGACGATCCTAACTGTTTAAAGGTTTGATCGTTCAATTTGAGTGGACCTCTCGTTCATGGAAGGAATCGAGAGGGGATTTTGGCTTTGGTCCTAACTGTTTAAAGGTTTGACCAAATAGGGATTTGAGATGATCCTAACTGTTTAAAGATTTGATCGTTCAATTTGTGGACCTCCCGTTCCTGGAAGGAATCGAGAGGGTATTATGGCCTTGGTCCTAACTATTTAAAGGTTTGACCAAATGGGAACTTAAAACAATCCTAACTGTTTAAATGTTTGATCGTTCAATTTGTAGACCTCTCGTTCATGGAAGGAATCGAGAGGAGATTTTGACTTTGGTCCTAACTGTAGGAAGGTTTGACCAAATGGGAATTTGAGACGATCCTAACTGTTTAAAGATTTGATCGTTCAATTTGTGGACCTCTCGTTCCTGGAAGGAATCGAGAGGGTATTATGGCATTGGTCCTAACTGTTTAAAGGTTTGACCAAATGGGGACTTGAAACGATCCTAACTGTTTAAAGGTTTGATCGTTCAATTTGTGAACCCCTCGTTCATGGAAGGAATCAAGAGGGTATTATGGCTTTGGTCCTAACTGTTTAAAGGTTTGACCAAATGAGGACTTTAGACGATCCTAACTGTTTAAAGGTTTGATCGTTCAATTTGTGGGCCTCTCGTTCATGGAAGGAATCGAGAGGGGATTATGTCTTTGGTCATAACTGTTTAAAGGTTTGACCAAATGAGAATTTAAGATGATCCTAACTGTTTAAAGGTTTGATCGTTCAATTTGTGGGCCTCTCGTTCATGGAAGGAATCAAGAGGGGATTTTGGCTTTGGTCCTAACTGTTTAAAGGTTTGACCAAATATGAGTTTTGTAAGGGAAGATTGATCTAAAGAAGTGATCGAATCTCATCTCAGCAAAAGAGTATTCGGAAATCACCGTGGGGATGTAGTGTTTATCACTTGGTTTGTAATGATCGGGTTATCCCTAAGAAAATTACATATAGCATTCTTCCGAGAACTTCCCGTTACATGAACCATCCACCCCCAGCTTCCTTTGCGAAACTGGGTCTATCATCATACTGAGTTATATGACTGGGTTATCCTTAAGAATATTACATGTAAAAATTCTCCAGGAACTTCGCGTCAAGAGTGGGAAACAGTTTAGACTCATATACCTATTGGAGTATCAAGGAGCAGTTTATACTCGTATACTCTTTGGAGTGAGGGGAAACAGTTTATACTCGTGTACCCAATTGAGTTGTATGGTCATCTTTACTTGGCTTCTTTCTCCGTTATGACGCCGGAGTCAATTAAGGCTTGGATTCTGTTTTTGAGTCCGAAGCAAATTTCGGTAGGATGAAGAACCCTTCTGTGGTACGCACAATAGTTTGGATCCGTAATCCTCTTACTCCCTCCTGATCTTTAATAGGTGGTAGCTCGATTTTATCATTGGCGAGGAGGTATTTCAATATGGCTGGAACTTCATCATCTTCGAAAGAATATTCCTTTTGAAACCTCGGATCGGGAATCGCGTTCCCAGTGATTACAGATGTCATCGGCCGGCTTCTCTCAGCTTTCTTTCTTTTAAGAAAGTGTTCAGCTTGTTCACCACGTAGTTTTAACTCTTTTCAAGTTTTGGATGGTACGACCCCCAGGGCTTCCAGGACATCGATGGAGAGATTATTGTGGCATGTTTGCAGGATGAACTCCTCTGTAACATGATCTCTGTAATTCATTGCCATGTTATGGAAGCGCTTGACAAAATTGTCGACTGACTCTCCGTCTTTTTGCTTCTCATCTAGAAGGGTTCCGATTGACACATCGGTGTCATCATCGAAGAAATTGCTGAGGAACAAACTTTCCATGTCATCCCAGCGATTGACGCTCCCTGGCTTGAGACGTCGGTACCAATCGAAGGCGGGCCCACGAAGGGTGCCAACGAATGACCGGACCATTAAAGCCTCATTTCCAGAGATCATGCCCAAATGAGACTTGAAATAAATCAAGTGCTGAGTAGGCGAACTCTTCCCGTCAAACGGTGTGAAGTTAATCAGATTAAATTTTGGTGGGTACGGTATTGAATCACATTCTCTTGGATAGGGACATGAAATACCCGTCTTTTTCACTTCTTGAACCGTCATCAAAGCATTGACTTTGTTTTCAAGCTCTTTCATTTTCTCGTCATCGTCTATGTCTTCATTCGAAGGACGTTGAGGAGAATGAGTTAGGTCACCCCCTGTAAGAGGTGCCATTGAACCACCCCCAATATCATTATTGGGAGGGTGCGTTAAACCACCCCCAGCGTTATTGCTATTGAGAGGGGATCACTATCATCTGTCACATTCTGAGTGTGGCGGCTGGATTCAGCTCGCTGACTGGACTCTGGAGGTTAAGGCCGTTGAGCTAGCAATTCTCTCATTTGTTGGATAGCCAACTCTATTTTTGTCTTCATCTCAGCTCTAATTTCTTCACGTTGTTTGGCTAGAACTTCTTGCACTATTTGAGCAAACTGATCAGAGGTGATTGTGAGTACTTCTCTGGTTTGTCCTGTGCTAGATACTGTATCATCCGAAGCGATCGCAGAACATGTGTCTGAGAGCTCATCCTCTGATGACATCCTGTTTGTGGAAAAATTTGCAGTAAAAGAAATAAAAGAAAATTGATTTGTATTCCTTTAATCTCAGTTATAATTGGATTTCCTGATTACAAAAGAGAAGAGAATGATCTGGATTCTCTCCTTTGTTTAAAACTGGGTTCTTCACGGTGGCGATGAGATGCCTCCCTCGAATGCTCGCGTCGAGTTTGCTTCTCGTTGACGATCCGATGTCTTGTTTCACTGGAACATGATCTTCTCCTCACGATTTGACGTTGTGGAGAACTCTGAACGAGTTTAAAACTCTATGAAAGAGTTGATTTAACCGAAAGTCGGTTATAAGCCAAGGATGAAGAAGATCTTGTTGCCGATCTCCAAAGCTCCAACCGAAGGATGAAGGATCCTCTTTTCGCTGCCAAGAAGTTCCAACCGACCCCACCCTCGAACTGAATTGATTTTTAGTTATTTATAGGGGATTAAGGGGTGTAACCACCTCCTTAATTCGTTCCTAAGTGGGGCTAATGGGATGTAACCGCCCCTTAAATCACTCCTGAGTGGAGTTATGATCCCCTCAGATCGTGGGAAATGGTTTTGAAACCGTACAGCTCGTGTTTGAACAGGTCAAAACTTTGACATGCGTTCTGGCATAGATTCTGTGCTTGAACGCAGCATCTGGAAGTGCGTTCTGCAGCGATATGGAGCTGCGTTCTTCGATGTTTGAAGGTACGTTTCGTAGTGTTATGGAACTGCGTCTGGCGGTGATTAAAGCTACGTCTGGCAGCGGTATAGAGCCGCGTTGGGCATCGATTGGAGCTGCGTTGGGCAGCGATATAGAGCTGCGTTGGACAGCGATTGAAGCTGCGTTGGGCAGCGATATAGAGCTACGTTGGGCAGCGATTGGAGCTGCGTTGAGCTGTGGTATGAGATGCGTTGAGCTGCGTTCATGGCTATGAACGCGATGCGTCTTGATGCTGGTGTGCGGGGAAGACTTCCGCAGCTTGATTTGAAGAGACCGTCGATTTGTGAAGCGTTGCAAAGATCGTCATTTTGTAATCTTTGCTTTAGCTCTCTGATATGTGAGAGTCGTCAGATTGTAACTCCCGATGTTGATTGTGGAGGCTGTTGATTAGAGCTTTCATCAATTATTGTGAAGGTCGTTAGATTGTAACCTTCATCGATCCATGTGAAAGTCTTCAAATTGTAGCCTTCTGGAAGTCGTCAGATTGTAACTTCCATCATCGGTGTTTGATGGGGATCAGCTATCTATTGTGATTTTTAGATAGCCTACACATCCCTTCGTGCATTCTCTTGTAGTCCCTATGTCTGAGGGCTCCTAACTGGAGTCGGAACATCCGTTTGGCAATTCTTGAATTAACTTTTCCTCTCGGGGAAAAGTCAGGATTTGAGTCACCTGAATGCTGCTTAGACTTTCCTTTATCAGCCATGTTGATGGTGATTTCCGGTAATTCGTCATCTTGGACAGCTGATCTTCTCTTGCGAAAATGTCTCGGCTTAGGCTTCGATATTTTGGTGAAAAGACTGTGGAATACCGAGGCTCTTCGTGGGATGGTTTCTCGTTTTGCGTAATTATATTCCGACAATACTATTCTAATGAGTCGTGCACAGGAACAATAAGAGCTTATTTCTCGAATAATTCTCTTTCAAAATTTATTCACACCCCCAACTTGATAATACGATTCTTCGGTATGATTGCCAAAAAATCGTATCGTCTGTTGGTATGACCTCCCAGGTATAACGATGTCTTTTGGCGAACACGTCTTCTTCTGGGGGTGTAAAACCTTGTTGGCATTCTCAGGACAAATTATTGTTGCCTTTGAGCGATCCAAGGTTATTTTAGGAGTCACATGTTTAGAACCACCCCCTTGCGGGTGTGGAGTCTTAAAGGGCTCCGAATGCTGATTTTGCACAACTCCATACTTTGGAATCCAAACTTTGCAGAGTTTTGACGGTTCTTTGGCCGCCGTTTCCCTGTTTCTTTCTCGTCTTTGTTGTAAGAGAGCACGAGCATGAATAGCGTTTGCATGACGCTTTTGTATACATTCTTTGAGGGTCGACCGAGTCCTTTTGACGAGAGTCTATTCATCCGTCGTTAGTTTAGTAGAGATACGAGTGGTTGGTCGTTGAGACAACTGAACCACTCGATGCCTCCTCGATTCTAAGTCCGCATAATAACGAACTTCATCGGTTTGTTCCAAGGCCTTAGCCAATTGACGAGTGCGGCGTTGGCGTCACCTCTGACGAGCCCTCTTCGTCAGAGTTGGTGAACTTCGATCGAATGACTCCTTAATTGGGGAGGAATGATCATGAGCAGAGCTTCCAGCTTTGAGGGTTGCCAGAATAATGTTGCGAGGCATGACCTCAACAACTATTGGGTGAGAGGCTTCACTTTTAGCCTTCTCTGGCGTATAGGCCTACTTCAATGATGAGATCCTTTTGCACTTACGAGATAATGAAAATCTTGAAGAGGACGATGAGATATATTCCTCAAACTTGGTTTGGTCGAATTCATACTCGACCATGGATTCAACCGGTATCTTGATTGGTTGCGACACGACGGTCTCGGCAGTGAGACCGTTGGCTCCCACTGTGGTCGCTAGTTTGTTTGCGTCAAAAGTTGGTCTCGTTGTGGAATTCATTATATCTTCGATCAATTACAACGAATTCAAAAGAAATGGCGTTTTTATAAGCCTTCTTTTATACAACAAAAAGAAAATTATAATTTTTTAGAAACAAACGCAGGATCGTTGTTTGGATCGCTGCTTACGTGGGATCTTTGCCTGTGCCGGGGGTGTGTTGGCCCGTAGACCACCAAATCACAGATTCTGATTGAATCGTGAGGGGTTTAGTGATTCTTTCTTCGTTTATCGAAGTAGGAATTTGAAACGAAGGTCTTATCAAAGTAAGACGATCGTTCTTCTTAAGATCAAGTCAAAGCTCGAATCTCAAGGAATTGCCAGAAGCTCAGGAACTCTGCTCTGTCTGCTCCAAAGTACTCAAGAATGATCACCCCTAAAAAAAAACGATCTCAGGGGGTATTTATAGCCTCCGGGATAGATAGTGTTTGCTGTCTCGGCGGCCGAGACAGCAAAGACTGTCTCGGGTCCCAAGACAGTAAAGACTGTCTCGGCCCACGAGACAGTAAATACTATCTCGGAAACAGTAACTGTCTGGCAGTTTTCATTGTAACTGCCTTCCCATGTTTTAAAACTCCGTTATTTTGACAGTTGTTAACGTGATTCTTGCCCACAACGTTTCCCATGTTCTTTGGCAGTTACAGTTTCTGAGCCTTCGAGAACTGTCTCGCTCTGCGAGACAGTAAACACTGTCTCGCTCTGTGAGACAGTGAACACTGTCTCGCACGGCGAGATAGTAAGGACTGTCTCGCACGGCGAGACAGTAAAGACTATCTCGCGGGCGAGACAGTAAAGTCTGTCTTTTTCTTTGATTTTTTGATAATCTCCTTTTGAGCTGCGCTTGGATATCTTTCAGCATTTTTTGACGCCTACAGGTTCCAGTTCAAACCTCACGATCAGTGAGTAATTTTCCTCGAATCTTTACAACAGATTTGAGAGAGTTCATATCGAGAGAAAGACCGATGCAACAAATTATTCATTCATTCCAATGTGAACAACTGATCCCTACGGTCCTCTCGGGATATCAATGCTGCTCATATGCGACCAAACCATTGGTGTTCGACCAATTAACGGACGTTGCTTTGTCTAACCAACGACGACGTTCGCACAGGAAGAAGTCTCCAGAGACCGAATATTCTGAGGTCACTATCAATGTGATCGGCAGAGGGAAAGCCTCAGGTCCTAGTTCCGATGACTCTGAGACAAGACGTTCGCCGACCGTCAGAGAAATCGCTAACGAGTTTGAAGGAGTTTACCGACGCACTCGGACGAGAACATGAGCCATTCCCCCTGTCAACTATCGGAGGTTAGCCTGAGGAACCAATTCCGATGATGAACACTCAGCCATTGCAGAGTCCTAATCATCAAGCTCTTTTGTTGAACATGAGAGCTCCGCTTATATGACGGGAAACAAGGAAGATCTCGCAAAGAGACTTGATGAGCAGGAAGCCATACTCAAATCTCAGCAGGAGGCCATCAATGAATTCATGGCCCTGTTGACTCAAATCGTCGCAGACAAGGCCAAATCTCAGGAGATAGATTCGCCACCTAGGCAAGAATCTTTTAGGAGAGAAAAAACGTCTTCATCCCGACCTCACACAAGCAAAGGGAAGGGAAAGGTGGTTGATGACACGGCTTCTGACCAAGAAGCCCACAACCTGGAATCTTCCTCTGATGAAGGAAGAGAGACTGAGAACGAGTATAATCTTCAGTCGCCCGCCTTAATGTCATTGCTAATAGAAGCGAGCTCCAAGATGAGGGAGTTATCAGACCCTATCCTGCCGAATGGGATGCAGCCCCTTATCCTCCAAAATTTGAAGTCCCGACGCTACAAACTTTTGACGGCACGGGATCACCGAACCAACATATTTATCATTTCAAGTCACAGACTGGGAATGTAATATCAAACGATGCCATACTGGCTCGATTGTTCATTGGAACCCTTAAGAGAGTTGCCTTTGAATGATTCAGGAAACTACCTGCCGGATGTATCCAAATATGGGCAGATTTAGAGAGACTCTTCCTGTCAAGATTTTTTAAAGAGGATACAGAAGTCTCCATCCATACCCTTCTCGCCACTAAGCAGAAGAAGAGGGAATCCGTCAAAGCCTTCGTCAAAAGGTTCCGAACCATGGCTCTCCGGTGTTCGTCAGGTATGGCACAGTCTACTTTAGTAGAGACCTGTCGACACAACTTGCAGACCGACCTCCTAGCCCGAATCGGAGTTACAGAATATCGTTCTTGGAAACAACTAATCTCTCAAGGCGAACATGCTCAAAAGATTATTGCCAGGATCAAAGCTGAAGAACAAAGTAGGCAAGATCAACCTGAGCAATCGGACCAAGCCCAACCTTCTCCTGAGCAATCGGACCAAGCCCAATCTTCTCAGTACTATCCGGAAGATACTACGGCCATTGAAGCTAATCCTCCTCTTCAGTAGGATGGCGTTACCTCTGATAGTCTAGTTTCTCCAAATTCCCCCACCAATCCTCTTCAAATAGGATGGCGGGTCTATCAAAACTATCACGTTAATGATTACCTCTGATAGTCCATTCCCTCCAAATTCTCTTGTTAATCCTCTTCAAGTAGGATGGCGGGTCCACAAAACTATCACGTTAACAGTTACCTCTGATAGTCAAACTCATCAGATAATGGCCTACCAGGTGATGTGCCTCTATTTCGACTTCATGGATAGTGCCTCACTAGGCGATGTTCCTTGTCTACCTCTTTTTCTTCCCCTGCTAAGTCTTAATCAAGACTGGGGGTTGGTTACTTGGAATCCATTGGATTAAGAGTAACGAATCTTTCACATCGTCAAGTTAACATTACACTTCTGACGATCATCATCCCCACAGAGTATGCATTCAACTTGCATCACTCCCAATTTGTCATGTTAATAATATACCTCTGACAACAATCAACTTATCAATCCTTGACAATAGGATTATAAGTCCTCAAAATTGCTCAAATTGCAATCTTCCCCAGCAAGACGCTAAGTCTTCAAAATCTTGTTCAAATCACAAGCATCAAAATTTATCGCTTTTGATGATAAACTCATTTAGCAAGTTTCCCTAGCGAGACACTAATTCCTAAAATCTTGTGCAAGTCACAAGAACACATTCCTGTCAAGTTAACATCAAACCTCTGACAAAATCTACTTATCAATTCTCGTCAATAGGATGATAAGTCTCCAAAGTTGCTCCAATCGCAACACATTCCTGTCACGTTAACAATATACCTCTGACAACAATCCACTTATCAATCCTCATCAATAGGATGATAAGTGCACAAAGTTTCTTCGATCGCAACATTCTCTTGTCACGTTAACACCAAACCTCTGACAAATCAACTTATCAATCCTCGTCAATAGGATGATAAGTCCACAAAGTTGCTCCAATCGCAACACAAATTTCCGTCATGTTAACACCAAACCTCTGACAATCCACTTATCAACTCTCCTCAATAGAGAGATAGGTCCACAAACCTGTCATGTTAATATCACACCTCTGACAAAATCAACTTATCGGTTCTCCTCAATAGAGCGATAGGTCCATAAAATACTGTTAGGTTAACATCACACCTCTCACAGTCAAACCCTCCCTAATGAACTTGTTAATCCTTTTTCAATAAGAATAGCAAGTTTTCATTATAAAATCCCCAACGGGTTAAAGATTTTCTGGAATTATCCTAGTGATAGTGAAGAAAATTTTTGAATTTCACTCTAAGTGAAAATTCATGCCAAGTTAATACTACACCTCTGACACTTCCAATTTTCTTTCAGTGTTTCGAGTGAAAATATAACACGGGAAGAAATAGTAACAAAGTCTACGTATTCAACATCGTAGCAGGTTGTTATTAATAACGCCGAAATTCATTCCTTACACGCATGGGGGACGTTATCTCGATCCCTAATTAGAGATAAGTCTACGCCTAACACGCGTTACCGGTTAGTCTTTTTCCGTAAAAAAATGACAAAGTCTATGTATTCAAAATCATAGCATCGAGTCTAAGAGAGTTCATTCTCTTAGCACAAAGTTACATGTGGAACGGATTCAAATAATTCACATGCTAGCCCGACTCAAACGATAGTCGGTAAAGGCTTATCAAATCCGTTGATGGCTGAGGGGTTGCCAAAAATCCTATGCATGTTCGTAAATCCATTAGCTTAATGGATGTGAGCCGAGACTTAAAACGAATAAGCTGAAGACAAGTCTCAAAGACTTAGTAAAAAATACACGGAAGCCACTTCCATGTCTCAAGTCAAAACGCCGAGGTCAGACCCGCGTTGTAAAAATCATGACGCTGAGGTCACACCCGGGTTCCAACTTTAAAAACGCCAAGGTCAGACCCGCGTTACAAAAATCATGATGCCGAGATCACACCCGGGTTTCAAATTCAAAACGCCGAAGTTAGCCCCGCATCTCAAATTCAAAACGCAGGGGTCCACCCCCGCATTCCAGAAGCAGGATTATGACGCATACCTTTACAAAGGTCCTACGTGGCAAATCCCTTCAACCAAGATGCTTTCGAAGCGAGTGCAGAGAACGACTCCTTTACGATAAGAAATCAACAGCTCCAGGATTAGAGTGAGATCCAAAGTATTCCGAAAATTCATCCCAGTCAACCGCGAACTTTCAAAAACTTTGGAGGGGGTTCTGTAGGCTGTCTAAAAATCACAATAGATAGCTTATCCTCCATCAAACACCGATGATGGAAGTTACAATCTGACGACTTCCAGAAGGCTACAATTTGAAGACTTTCACGTAGATCGCTGAAGGTTACAATCTGACGACCTTCACGACAACTGATGAGAGCTCTAGTTCAACAGCATTCATAATCAACATCGGGAGTTACAATCTGACGACTCTCATATTCTCAAGGAGCCAAGACGAAGATTATAAGACAATGATCTTTGCAACGCTATGACAAAAGAGATTACTTTGTGATAATCTCTTCAAGACAAGACGCGGAGGTCCTCCCCGTGTGTCAACATCAAAACGCCGGGGTCGATCCCGCGTTAGAACATCAAAACGCGAGGGTCGAACCCACGTTACAAAATCAAAACGCTGGAGTCAATCCCGCGTTACAACATCAAAACGCGAGGGTCGAACCCACGTTATAACATCAAAACGCCAGGGTCAAACCCGCGTTACAACATCAAAACGCTGGAGTCGGACCCGCGTTACAACAGGCGAAACGTGAGCGACCCTTGCGTTCTGGATGTTCAGTCAACACCCAACCTCGCGTCTCAATCCTAAGACGTGGGTGTTTGACTCATTCAAATATGAGTCGAACGGTTTCAGAATCGTTTTTCCCCATGATCTGAGGAAATCACGCCCCACTTAAGAGCGGATTTAGAGGGCAGTTACACCCCCTTAATCCCCTATAAAAGTGAGTAAACTCAACTGAGTTCAGGGTTGGAATTTCTTGGCTCAGATCGACCACTGAAGGCTGGCATTTTTTCGGATCTGGGACATGGCAGCAGAAGAGATCGACATTCATCTTTTAGGATCAGTCCCGAGAGCCTTCGACCTTGGCTTGAAAACCGATTCTCGGTTCAATTTAACTCTTTTTCAAGAGTTTCCAACTCGTGCAGAGTTATCAACTCATCCAGAGTTCTAAAACTTGCCACGTAAGTTCTCCACAACGTCAAATCGTGAGGAGAAGACATCGTTCCAGTGAATCAAGACGTGCGGATCGTCAACGGAGAGCAAACTCGACGCGAGCAATCGAGGGAGGCATTTCATCGCTACCGTGAAGAACCCAGTTTTAAACAAAGAGAAAGAACCAATTTCGTTCTCCTCTCTTTTGTAATCGAATTGTAACCGAGATTAAAAGAATCAAAGTCAAATTTCTTTTCTTCTCTTTACTGCAATTTTTCAACATACAGCTGTATTTGGATATCTTTCAGCATTTTTTAACACCTATAATTATATAGTACTAACCATATGAATTTACTTTTTATAGGATGAAATTGTCCAAGTCAAGCAAGCAAACCCTTCACTTTCAGACATTGAGATAGCTGAGAAAATCTGGGGGAAGCAATCTCATTGTCACATCACTGTATTTGGTGGCGGGACTACTTTGAAAGATTTGAGAAGACCGCTCCCTAGTCGATCTGATCTGGAAGCACGAATTATAGAAGAAAAGAGAAAGAACTAGATGCTTCAACAACGCTTAGATGAGCAGGAGCAACAACAACAAAGGATGTCTGAGTTGGAGTTACAAGTGAAAGCTATGCAAGAACTTTTTTTTTAGGCAATCACCTTCATTGACTCCTCAAACTCGAGAACGTGTGTAGGACTAGGTAATTATTTTTTGTAAAATCTCTTATATATTTTTATGATTGACTACTTGCACTAAAAATATGATTTTTACTTAATAAGATAATATTTACTTAATTGATATTTCTTAATTATGTGATTTTTTTAAAATTTTTCAGGCTATCCATGCAAGATTAGGGGGGGGGGGGAAAAATTTTTCAGGCTATCCATGCAAGATTAGGGGGGGGGGGTAGCTCGAGTCTTTTTTTGACGACGATTAAAGATGAAAGATTGTATATTTCCCAAACTTTTATTTTATTATTTTAGATAGTTTCATGTATTTTTCTTTGGAACAATTAGAATATTAACTCTTGTTATTAATATTGAATATTTGAGGATGATGGAATTTTATTTATTGATGTTATTAATTAATGAAATTTTTATTTTTCCTCTTATTCATTATTGGGTATTTTTAATATATTTTTGTTGTGAATCTTAGTGTCAGGTTGAGAATAATATGAGTTGCCTATGAATGGATAAATTATTATTAATGTATATTAGAAATTTGTAGTCTACAATGACGGTTTTATAAACCGTATTTTGTTCATCAACGACGGGAAATCACCGTCGTTGATGGGTTACTAATTACCAATTATGAGGACTTTTACGACGGTATCCAACCGTCATTAATTAGTCTTCAACGACGGGAAAATATCCGCGTAACTAATGGTAACGATGGTAAAATATTCTGTCACTAATGGTAACGATGGTAACATATCCTATCACTGATGGTAACGACGGGAAAATATCCCAGTCACTGATGGTAACGACGGTGATAATTACCATTGTAAATATTAATGACGGTAATATGTTCCGTCGTTATAGACTCTATAACGACGGGTAGTATATCCCTTCGTGACCATTTAACGAAGAGGGCTTCAACAACGGGCAACGAAGGGATTTTTCCCCGTCGTTAGCATACAATAACGAAGGTTTTTCGCTCTTTAACGAAGAGAAATCCCTTCGTTAAAGATGTAATTTCTTGTACAATTATAAAAGAGTAAAGGAGATGAACATAACAGATTTAACGAGGTTCGGCAAACGTGCCTACGTCCTCGGGATCCACACCACACAATTCTTTTATTAATTAAAGAAGAATTACAAGCTCTCAAACTAGGGTTTTATCTATCTGAGATTCTCTCTCTTTTCTACAGTCAAAAAGCTCTCTTTTTGTGTTCTATCAAGCCCGAAAAACGTTTAGGTATATATAGAGTCCTGGAAGAAACAGAATCCAAAACAAATAAGGAAACTGGCTGACTGCATCGCGGTCGACCGCGCAGGTATCGCGGTCTACCATATCAAACGACAGAGCCCAAAAAATCCTACAGGGTATCCACGATCGCCCGCGACGGTTGACCGAACCAAAACCCGAGATCAAAATCCATTACAGAGGTTTGTGCGGTCAACCGTCGCGGTCGACCGCCTTCAGCTCCAGGCTCTACCCAGCTCTGTGCACGTTCGCGGTCGACCGCCGCGGTCGACCGTGTAGGCCTCCTCCTGTTTTCTCGATTTTTTCTTTATCTTCTTGATTCCAGCTTTGGCTTCGACTTTGGGTCTACACTTTTAGACTAACAATCTCCCACTTGGAGACCAAAGTGCCATCAGCGAACTCTCCCCTTCTTCGCATGTATCTTTTCCTCCTTGGAAAATCATTTTTTCAATCAACAATATCCCAACGATCTCGCCGATCCTCGTAGTGTGGCTCCGCCTTCGTCTTCTACTCGTGAAGGCCAACTGAAGTTGCGCACTGTTGGCCTTTTTGTTTTGATGATGTTTAACAAACAATTTACCACTAATGTTGTTTGTCTAGTATTTGTGTTTTCTTATTTATTATAGACAAACAACGTGTTGGAGGATGGATGGAATAGAGCTTCAACGATCATATCCAAAGGAGGTTGGCGGTGAAGATCAAGATCGGCTTGGGTAACTTAGTTTAGGTTTTATATTATGTGTGTTAAGTACGTTAAGCTCAATATATACACACACACACACACACATATTTTGTTTTTATATATATAGTTATATATATATACACAAGTTTTGGTTCTTGGCTTTTAAGTTTTAATATGAAACAAATACATATTCATATATATATATACATGTTTGGTTTCACATGGTAAAGTTGTTTATGTACACATGTATTTATAAGTTTTACAAAATACATGAGTTTTCACAAATAAAAATTTCAATTTGAGAAATTCTTTTTCTAACATGTTTGTTTTCATGTTTACATTTCATCAAGTTTGAAATTGATTTGTTACGTTTAATTGAATTTTCAAAATCATGTTTTTCGTTCGTGCATGTTTTTACAAAACAGATGAGTTTTCACAAATGGGAAGTGATATTTAAGAAATTATTTTTTTGAAATGTTTATCTACATGTTTATAAACTTTTCTCAAAATTTTTCCATTTTTGGAGTTGATTTACTGTGCCCAATTGATTTTACAAAATCGTGTATGTTAGCAGATTTTCAGAAACTGTATATCTGTGTTCAAACATTTATTTCTCTCAAATGAGAAAATATTTTTCAGAAATTATTTCTCTAAAATATTCTTCTACATGTTTAGAACCTTCCCTCAAAGTTTCATAAATTTTGGAGTTGATTTACTATTTTTAATTGATTTTACAAAGTTAGATACACAAATTTCCAGAATGCTGGAATTTGGGGTATTTTGGTCTTTTTAGCCTATAACGGCTAGTAACGGCTAGTTTTTGATATTTTCGGTTTTTGGGGGTTTGTGGCTGGTTTAAGAGATCTATTGAGAAGTTTTCTAAACTCAATCTAGCTTCATATTTTATATTGTTTGATTATCTTTTTATTAAGCTAGTGTTCATATTGAGTTTAGTTGATTTTATTATCTCTTTGTTCACACACAACCTATTGAGCTTATTGTATTTACATTCATAGTATAATTGGGTTGTGGGATTGTGTAACTTAGAGAGTGAGCTTATAATTTGTTCTCATTCATTGTAGAGAACAAATACTTTGTATTGAGCCTAATTGTGAGGATTCACTTGTAATACACTTGTACACCGAGAGAAGTGTGTGGTGAGAGACGGGGTCGAATCCAAGAGGAGTGGCGTCGGTTGACGTGCCTAGGGAGAGGTTGTAACCGAGCACTTGAGGAGGAGGACACGGGCTAGGACCAACACTTAGTGTGTGAGGTGTGATTGCATAGTGATTGTATTGTGAGGTGTAAACGTTGTTCGGGTGAACGTAGAAAACCCGGTTGTGATAGTGGAGATCTCCTCGAGGTGAGGAGCGGAGACGTAGGTCGTGGGGACCGAACTCCGTAATCATATTGTTTGTTTATGATTGCATTGGCGCACTTCCTTTTATGTTCATATCTTATATCGCCTTTGTATATTGCTTGTTGATTATATTGCCCACTATCTAGTTTAGATTGTTTTCCCTTGAGTTTATATATCCTTGCATATACTTCATCATATATCTCTTTGCTAGGATATATCTCATTGTTCATATTGCTTATCCTAGCTCATATATCGTGTCATATTTCATACTTGCTAGGATAACTCATTAATTAATTTTAATTGGCATTTAATCGGATTAGATTAGCATAAGACCCTAATCACCCCCCCTCTAGGGTCTAACACGCACAACTCCAGTTTCTAAAGGATGACTGCCTTCGTCAACATGTCCGTCGGATTTTGGCTCCCCAAAATCATTATCAAATGTAACTTTCCGTCTTCAACTAGCGAGTGTATAAAATGGTATTTTACGTCGATATGCTTTGTTCTGGCATAATATATTGGATTCTTGGCAAAATATATAGCTCTCTGACTATCACAATAAAGAACTCCTCTCCCTTGCTTCAGATCCAACTCTTCCAAACACCCGTTCAACCAGATCATCTCCTTGCTTGTTTCAGTCACCGCGACATAATCAGCCTCAGTTATAGACAAAGTCACAATCTTTTACAAACGTGAGACACAGCTCACTGCTGTCGACATTAAGGTATAAACATATCTCGTGGTGCTTCGCCTCGTATTATGATCACCGACGAAGTCCGTATCCACGTATCCCTGCAGCACCAACTCCTTCCTCCTAAAACATAGTGGCTTGTTCGTTGTTCATTTCAAGTACCGCATTATCCACTTCACGGCCTCCCAATACTGCTTCCCTGGATTGCTTGCAAACCTGCTCACAACTCCCACTGCATGGGCGATGTCTGGCCTTGTGCAAACCATCGCGTACATGAGAATCCCAATGACTGAAGAATATGGCACCCTGCTCATATGCTCTCTATCTGCATCTGTCTTAGGCGATTTTTCCTCAGATAACTTGAACTGACTTCCAAGGGGCGTGCTAACAGCTTTAGCATCCTGCATATTGAACATCTGAATTACCTTCTCAATGTATTCAGCTTGGCTCAATCTCAACGTCCATTCAGCTTCATCCCTACTGATTCGCATCCTTAGAATCTGCTTTGCTACACCCAGATCCTTCATTGTAAATTCCTTTGCTAGCTGCTTCTTCAAACTGTTTATATCTTCTAAACACGATCCTGCTACCAACATGTCATCAACATATAATAACAAATTTATATCTTCTAAACACGATCCTGCTACCAACATGTCATCAACATATAATAACAAGATAATGAAGCTGGACTCGAACCTTTTGAAATACATGTCATCAACATATAATAACAAGATAATGAAGCTGGACTCGAACCTTTTGAAATAACAGCAATGATCCTAATTATAACTTTTGTAGTCATTTTTTTGCATGAAGTTATCAAACTTCTTATATCACTGTCTCGGAGCCTGTTTCAAGCCATATAAGCTTTTCTTGAGCTTGCACACCATCTCTTTCTTTCCTTCTTCAATGAAGCTAACAAGCTGCTTCATGTAGATTTCTTCATCCAAGTCATCATGAAGAAAAGCAGTCTTCATATCTAACTATTCAAGAAAGAGATCTTCTGCAGCTACCAAACTCAACACCACTCTGATGGTTGTGAGCTTCATAACAGGGGAAAGTATCTCTGTGTAGTCCACTCCTTTCCGCTGTTGAAACCCCTTCACTACTAATCTGACATTGAATCTCTTGCTTCCATCACTCTCTTGCTTGACCCAGTAGACCTATTTGTTATGTAAGATCTTCTTCTGTGCAGGTAGCTGGGCTAACTCTCATGTCTCATTAGTGAGTAGAGAATTCATCTCCTCTTGCATCGCATGCTCCCACTGCTGAGATTCACTCACTTGCATTGCCCTTCATAGCACTCCGACTCACCGCTATCTGTCAACAATAAGTAGTCAAGAGATGAAAGATATATGAGATTTGGTTTGGGTACCCTGGATGACCTCCTAAGCTCCATGCACTAGGTTGTTTCTTCTGCACCTGAAGCCTCCTCCGTTCCGCGGTCAAAACAAATATCATCACCCCTATCTGGAAGTTCTTTTATATCCATGTACTTGGATCCACCTACATCTGAAGTGCTACTCCCACTGTTTTGGCTATCATTAGCATTTTTCCTGTTATTGTACATCACCTCCTCATTGAATATCACGTCCCTGTTTCTGATGATCTTCCTGTTCTTCTTATCCCACAGACGATACCCGAACTCATCAACGTCGTATCCAATGAATGTGCACTTTTGTGACTTAGCCTCTAGCTTGTCCCCAACGTGATCACTGATATGAACATAAACCACACAACCAAATACTCGCAGGTGTGAGAGATTGACCTTCTTGCCACTCCAAACATCCTCTGGAATTCTAAAATCTAATGGAACTGATGGGCCATGATTAATAAGGTAAGCTGTCGTATAATAGAGGAAAATATTAAAAAACTTCGAATCCACGAAGAGTGTTCACCAATGGTGTTCTCTGAATCCACAAAGAACGAGCTTCGAATCCACGAAGAAAATATTAAAAAAGAGAAATTTTATTGATGAATATTCTTCTTTAGGGTTACATAACTCTTCTTAAATAGATAAAACAAATAAGACTCCTACTAAAACTAGAATTACAAAAATAGAAAGTATCAAGTTCTATCCTAAAAAAGACACCCTATAATAGAGGAAACAAATCATGAATCAAAATTGATTTTGTTTCCTAATCTAATTTGACTATAAAATTAAATTTATTTCCTAATCTAAAAGACTCCAACTTTATTACTAAAAATAAACTAAAGCTTTAATTTCAGATTTTAGCTAAATCTGAGTATAACTAATGAGATTGTAAAAATCTGACAATCTGGTTGGCTCCATCTCGTCGAGATAGACGATTTATATATATAATATGTCAGAATCCGCCTTCCGGATTAAAAGATATGATTGTTTCTTTACGGAAGTATAAATCTGTATTTAGCTCGTGAATGTCCGAATCATCCATTAAATTTTCTGTTAAGCGTCCTACATCACATAAACAATTACACCTGCAGAAAAAATTCAGTAAGCATAGTCAAACCCACAAACTTTTCGTACAAAATTTCAAAAAGTAACTATCCTAAGATGTTGTTTGAGCTACATGCTGAACCATTGTCCTTGACCCCAATAAATCTCGTGGAATGTGATCAAACCATGAACATGGTGTAATGAATTAGAACCAGTAAATTAAAAAAAAATTCAGGCCAAATTTTATCTTTGAGTCACATTTTAATTTACACACTTCCGGATTCCAATTCAACGAGTATGGTGCGTGCATGGTGTGTCTCAGGCAATCTGATAGTGACTTTCTTCAGCTTGCTGGTTCACTGGAAGTGTTGGGTTTGCCAGCCCTCGTGTCTCCTCCAGCATCCTGACTTTCTTCAGCTTGCTGGTTCACTGGAAGTGTTGGGTTTGCCAGCCCTCGTGTCTCCTCCAGCATCCTGAAATAAGCATAAGGTCCCCAACCTGGTTTGCCAGCCCTCGTGTCTCCTCCAGCATCCTGAAATAAGCATAAGGTCCCCAACCTACAACAAGAAAGGAAGTCACTAACAAATTCTACAACAAGAAAGCAAGTCACTAACAAATTCCTTAAAAAAGGTTTAACGCAGAAATTCGAAGCAATTGTGGTTTCATGAATCCTAATGAGCTATGTATATGTTATAGCATTTTGTGTCGAAATGGAGCAATCAATTTATCTGAAAATTCTTTCAGTTCTTTGATTAGAAAACAGTTAAGAAGAACCACAAACTATACGAACATATTAGGTGCTATGTGCAACGAGCTTGAAAAATGTCATCCAAAAGATATTAGAATAATATCTGTTAAGTTCATACTAAAAAAGAATTGATAACTTCAAAGACAGAGGAATCAACAGAATCAGGTTTGCATATTGGGTTTGTGCACCTCACTCTTAAAGAAAATTGATCATTGAAAATTATGCTACAACACATGGCTGAAATTCTCACCTAAAAGTGTGTACTTATGTGAGGACAAAGAACATTTCACCTCACCTGACCTACCATATATGTCAACAAAGTGACAGCTTAACACACTTGAAAGGAAGAAAGTTGGATACTAAAATCTGAATATGTGCAGGTGGGCATGCGCATGCATGAGCATGTGGGTTGTGTGTGTGAAAATGGGCTGGAGTAGAAGCTTATTTGCTAAATGAGCTACCAAGAGATAGACTAGTAGTAAGACTCATCTTGCGAGTCATACCAGAGTATGTTGACTAGTCTACTCCTGTCTCTTGGTATAACTCATTTTGCTAAATGAGGTGGTAGACCTCACCTCGCAAAGTGAGCTGAAAAGCTAGCCAGATGCATGTCACCTGCTATACTAGATATTTATTAACATGAGCCACCAAGAGATAAGTGATGAGGTCCATATGCTCCATTGTGATTAATAGGTGGGTTAAACCACTGATCTATCTATTGGTAACTCATTCAGTAAAATTAGCCGTCACGTCATACCCATTATTACCATATATACATGAGGTTCATGAGTAGCATATGTCATACGAGCGGATTCGTCACGTCATACCCATTATTACCATATATACATGAGGTTCATGAGTAGCATATGTCATACGAGCGGATTCTCTCATATACAATAGTGTGGGTCATACGAGCGGATTCTCTCATATACAATAGTGTGGTTAAGTGTATAAGGATTTATCTCTCCTTTCATTCACTTGGTTGGGATTAAACCACATTATTGTATATGGAAAAATCCCCTCAGAAAAAAATAAGATTAATGGGTTATCATATCCCCCTACCCGCAAACAAAAAAGAAACACACACACTCTCTCTTGGGCGAGATTCAACCGCGTTACTCATGTATGAGAAATCTCATCATCTGACAATGATACTCATTATTTGCATGTATACATGTTATCAATATGTATGTATACATAAATAAATACATATATGAAACACCCTTAAAATTTATTAGCAGCTTATTTTTTCATAAAGTTTCATGATAAGTTGAAAAGCATTGAAATATAATATTATATGGTGCAACGATTCAATTTTATGAACCCTTAGTTGTTTTGTTTAATAATTTTGGTAATTTTCAAAAGGACGCCGGTACCTGCGACTAGAACCAAAATCACAGTTTCTTCTTGAATTTTGATCAAGTCATGATACTAGAAGTGATTGGTATAATTATTACAAAACGACATCGGTACCCGCGACTAGAATTTTTTGGATATTATCTAACTAATAGAAGACTTAAAAGAATAAATATCTAAATATAATTATTACAATATAAGTATGATTAATTATATACAAGTATGATTGATCAATTTTTTGCATACTATAAAGTTTGGGATGAGGTGTCAACTGTCTTCTTGGTTGACAAGTCATGAGACAGAACTGTAAACCCAGTTTCAAAGTAAAGTTTTCAACTTCGAACAAGAATCACAAGGTCAAGTTTCCTTGATCATAAAGGTAGAAAGAAACAGCTCCATCTTTATCCCTCTTGCTATTGATAGTTCACTAAGGTTCCACCTTAATCATTCCCTGTAAGTTACACGCTTATCTGGTTAAGATATCTGTAATAAACATCACAAGATCACTTAGATGGTGAACTTCTATACTGCGAGTATTATTTCTCTCTCTAACCTAACAAATCCCTATTGGTGACTGTGACACAGATTGTACCATATATGAAATGAAAAGATATGTAACTGTAGCTACAGCATTCTTTCTAAACAGTTCAGTCCAGGAGGGAAAAAAAAAGCAAACAATCATTTTAAAAGGTTGAACAGACGCCAACCTCACGTAGGTTTATTGTTAATTAAAAGGAAAAGCAAGTTGAAACAAAGGCAATTATCACCAATGCCAACCTCACGTAGGTTTATTGTTAATTAAAAGGAAAAGCAAGTTGAAACAAAGGCAATTATCACCAAGATATGCAGGACGATCAAGTGCCTTCCATTAAAAGGAAAAGCAAGTTGAAACAAAGGCAATTATCACCAAGATATGCAGGACGATCAAGTGCCTTCCGTTCTAGCTAACAAGGGAGAAACAGAAATGCAACACAACAATAAATACCAAAAGTGGAACTTCTTAGTTCTTAGCATAAGATCACACCTGCATGCTTTGGCACATAAAAAATCATGAAGAAGATCATCATATTGCGCACTTATGTGTGCTAGCTCATACATAAAAAATGTGTTCATGCATGCATGTGGTCATGTGTTTGGACTTTGGACAGGGTGGGAGAGAAGGAACATCTGTCTGTGCCAGTTCATGTATATACTGGTAATATGGGACAGCTATTTAGACTTAAAAAAATAAGTAAAAGCTGCGAAGTTTTATAATACCCTGAAATTATCATATAATTACTATGGAAGTTTTGGAATAATAATGTATGACATGGTACCTTCAGCATGATAAGGGGCAGGGAAGAACTGTAGATAGCAAAATGTAGCCATTACGCTGCCTGCAACATTATATCCTAACAAATTACATTTGCACTGAGAACTAGAAATTTAATAGGTCATGTTCTCAAAGTTTGTGCGTTATAGGATGACGATCAATTTCAAACAACACAGACCTAGAAGACCACCAGCAAAGACATCCTGCCAATGATGCCAATAGTCATCCACTCGTGAAATTCCAATCATACATGCAATAAGTAATGGGAGGAAAACAATGCAAAGCTTTGCCACATGACCCCGACGGTCAAACACTCTGATTTTCCCAGACAAATACAATGCAAGAAAGCCAAGGCCTGCAAAGGACCCTGCACGAGAAAAAAATCAAATTCTATTAAACTTTAATTTCATATAAAATTTTATAGAACAAGAGAAATACAATGGTATTAGTGAAGTGCTGTATCATATAGATCCTAATATTTTAAGTATATTTTTCAGGAAACTCGCCTTGTCAACGGTGGAACTCTCAGAACCAATTTGTGAAGGGCAAACACTAAGGACTCAGTAGTAAAAACTCAAAATGCCTAACGGAATTTCAATTTGATGATAAGACCACTAACTGGATTAAAGTGAAGGGTACACATGCCTCCAATTTAATTTGTCTAAAAATAATTTGCTAGGCTACTCTTTATATATCATTACCACCAATAAATTGACTTCTAAAGGTATAGAAGGCTGAACATGAAACCCTCACCATATTTGAGGTCATTTTCTTATAAATCATTTAGAACACCAAAATCATGCTAATTGAGTTATTCCCATCTCCCACTACATTAAAAGTTACCAAATATAAATAATCACATTGCATTCCTTATGAATAATGAGTCAAAATACAAAAGATATTATATTGCTTACATGAAGTATGACCACTAGGAAAACTCTTGTAACCTTCCTTTATGACATTTTTAGCTCCATTACAGATAGCATTTCCAGTTACTTTATCATACACCTGGACAGACATACAGCAAAATATTCCTCATTGTCATGTTAAAAATAAAGGAAAGATGAATGGACCTACAGTGACACGTGTAGAGAGAGAGAGAGAGAGAGAGAGAGAGATCATGATGCACAAACCTCTTTCCCCTCAGGAAAACATCGCCAGAAAAAGTCAGGCCGAGGACGTCCAACTGCATCTTTGATTGCATCAGTTAAGACTCCAGTTATAAGCACAGAGAACAAGATACCTAGTTTCCAGGCATTTTTATGTCAACATGTCAACAACAGTGAGAAAATAACATATAAAAAGAAAAGGAGATAAGACACTAGGAATACCTAGTATAGCATGATGAAGATCATAAACATCTCTCCTACGAAAATAGAAGCCAACAAATATGGCAATAGGCAATAATACTGTAATCATCTGATAGCATCAAAAAAATTAACCCTGAAAACACCACAGTTCTTAACTGATGATGACCAAAAGAACAGCTGAAAACATACCGGAACAGCCCACACAGGGACACTATTACTTTTGAGAGGATATCTCAGATCAGTCATCATATCCTTACTGACAAAGCGGTGAAAAGGATGGATTAGATTTAAGATTATCACCATTACTCCAAGGAAGATGAGAATAACCCAATCATGTTTGTGAGACTTTGCTACTTTAACACCATGAGACTGAACTGTGTGTGCGCCCAGCTGAATCTCCCTCATATTGTCCTGATACACAGAAAAATCTGGATCAGACTAAACCAGAACAAGTTCTTCAAAGTCTGCGTACTGTAATAAGTAGTTAAGTCTCAAATAAGATTCCCAAATTAAATTTGAATAAGGCAAGTTAAAACGAGAAAACTAGACTTATTCTGGACCATGTTGATCATATATTTCATAGATACAGTAAGCATCAAGCTATTTTCTCATTGTTTAAACTAGTATGAAAACATGAATTTGCTAAATTTAGAAAGAATAACTATGCAATAGAATGCCCTTTTCGCGAATGTTCCCCAATATTGCCATCCTTGTTCAGTTAAGCCAGATGTTCAAAGCGTACCATTAAGACTTATCTCATGATAATCTGCAACCTCCATGGATAGGATTGGAAATGGAAATTAAATACCTTGTGCAGGAAAAAAGCAGCATTATAATTAATATCCGACAAGCTTCATTGATATGATGGTGACACTCTGAAGTTTATGTAAGCATAGGAAGAATGAGTAGAATATAAATTCAAGCAAAGTTTTTTCACTTTTGATTTCAACCTGCCTTCCTAGATAAATCAGAGTCAAAGCTCCTCTTAAGAAATTTCTCTGAGGCTTCATCACATCACGGAATCTGCAGAATTTGGTTGGAGAAACAAATAGATGGATACACTTGTTAGTGGAAGGAAATAACTAAATGTTAGGTATGATAATTGAGTTCCATTCCCAAATAGTATTCAAGTTTTGCAAGAGTTAAGTGAAAGTTTATTGGGGGGTCAATGATGATAGGTTTATCTGAATATAAGATATCAGATTCCACTAGAAGGCCACTTTTGTCAAGTCAGCAACAACTACGGTGCAATCTCTTATATTCAGACCATTTGCCTCTCGTCAAGCTTGTGAATCCAAATTAACTGTCTTTCATTTCTTGCCAGATCAATTGCTATCTCATTTAATGGAATGATTGTCCTGCATAGCTTTACTTAAAGCTTCACAATACATTTGAAGGATCATTCCAGATGTTCACCATCCAATTGGATTCTAAATATAGACTCATGATTCACAATACATTTGAAGGATCATTCCAGATGTTCACCATCCAATTGGATTCTAAATATAGACTCATGAAGCGAGTGTATTTGGAAGTCATTGATGCGATTGACAGATAGAGTTAGTTATCCAGATTGTTTAAACAATTGACCACTGTAATTTGAAAATTTTTAGATAATTTCAATGTCTATCTGTAGGTACAGGAATGATTTAAATTAAAACAAAATTGGGTTAGAATCTCTTTTGAGATACATTTAGGATTTTGGTCTGAATCAGGTCTTTTTCTTTGTCAGGTAAGATAAGGTTTTCTTCTTGATTTTCTCCAAAGTTATCACTTGATCCAAAGATGTTTAAAGGGTTTTGCTCACTCTTCAATCATTACCAAGAACAAGAATCTAATATACCCAAACGAACAATAACTGAGCCATTTATTCTTCTCCATAAAACCCCAAACGGAAAAGGAGAGGGAAAAATATGAACAGTTCTGCCTTGACTCTTTATGAAGTTGTTCAGGAAACCTAACCCTAATGCAATGAGGATAATGCCAAATACTCAAGTTCCAACCGGGGGTAATCCCAAGATCAGGACAGCTTGTTTGAGCTGCAAAGCAGAGATTTACTCAAAGCTAATAAGCTAGTAGAGCCCACAGGACAGCTCAACAATCATGTGACCAAGGTGGGAGGACAAAGCCAAGCGGCTGACAAAGATGAAACACTGGAAAATTAGTCCATCGATATCAGAATTTTTGTTTGGGTAAGTTATTAAATGGAAAACTAAGCAAATAAAGTGACACCTTTATAATCCACCCTCAAAAAATTTAATGCCATGAACACTTTTGGCTGAAAAAAATAGCCTACACGATGTTTCTCACTCACATGAGTAGACAATGTTTCTCACTCACATGCGCAAAGCCCAATGTGCATTCTACAAACAGAAAGATTGAACTTCAGATTGCTTATGTAAGTTCATACCGCACCGGAAAAGTTTTATTTAAGAGCACAGCATCAATGGCATTTCTGCTTCAAGGCTTCTTTCCACGAAAACATTGTCCACTCCAGCCAGGGGGGAAAGTTCAAGATTCAGATGGAAAGAAGTAGTCAGCTATCTATTGTGAAGTCTTGTGGAAGAAGTGGAAACTTCAATCTGGATTTCAATGTAAAGGGATTTGGTTTCACTATGACATGTGTGGCATGAAACTTGAAGCCTTGAACCAAGAACAGAACTAAAGAACCCCAAATTGCCACATTAACAGCTGCAACCTTTTGTGCCAAGGACATTTTAACATTCAACCAAAGTTTTATTAGCACAAACTTCAATAAAAAAACAAAACAAATCATACGGCAAGACAACCCCATTTTGAAATTAAGTGTTTCTTTCTAAAATAAAACCATAAATTTTATGGGTTTTCCCAAAATTATAATTGCACGACTCAAAGAAATCTAACAAGAATCCAGTACACCCAAATGAGAAACAACTGACCCATTAATTCTTCCCCCGAAAAAATCGAAATGAACAAGAAGAAGAAGAAGAAGCGAGATTACCCTTTGTAGAGGATTCAGCAGCCAGGCATAAAGCATCCAACCTGCTTCTTCCTCCTCCTGCATCAAAACCCACAACTTTGTTTTCGGAATTTTTTTTTTTAAAAAAAAGGTAAAATGGAAGAGAAGAAAGCAGCCACTTACTTGAAATTTCGCAGTAAATGAGTATCAATAGACGAGGGGAAAAAATGCAAAGCAATAAGAAACCCTTGTAAACCGCTGAGGAAAGAAGTTAAAAAAACAAATTGATTTCTTCAAAATAATAATAATAATAATAATAATAATAATAATCATACTCCCTTTAAAAGCACGAATTCGGAAAATCTTTTTTAGACAAATATACCATTTTATAGTTTGAACTACCTTATCTATAATCAAATTCTAATTTTCAATATTCAATATTACCCTTCACTATTTTGAATATTTTATTTATATCTTAATCTATCCTAATCATAATCATATCTTATCCTAATCCTATGTGAACCATGTTTAGCTTAACAATTTAAAAAAACTAAAATATTAATAAAATATATAAAACATAAAAATGATATTAGTTTGTTAAGATAAAGAAATTACAAGTAGATAACATATTATAATACATGAAGTATTGCAAAAAAACCATAAAAAAATTTAAAATTGCAGAAAAGACCCTGAAAAGTTCAAAATTATAAAAATCATCCCAATGTCTCAAAACTTAAAATAAAAAACATGAAATTAAAAAATTAACATCAGTTTGCAAAGAATTTAAAATTTACAGTTAACACCTCAATGTCTCAAAATTCAAGATATTACCCTTAGACACCTAAAAAATTAAAATTTGCCAAAATTAACCTCGAAATTTTTAAAAAACTCCTCAAATTTTAAAAATCGTAAAAAAAAACTCTAAATTTTCAAAATTTTTAACTAGCACACATCAAATTCGTCGATTGATAGACCGCTAAAATTTAATATTTTTCAAAATTAATCTATAGTTTTAATAATTACAAAAGACACCCTCAAAATTTTAGAGTTGCAAGAAATATACTAACATTTAAAAAATTACCACCAACACATGAAACATAGAATTTATAACTATCAAACTTAAAAGTAAATTTTTTAAAAAACTCTTTCAAAATTTTAAAAATTATAAATCACACTCTCAAAGTTCAAAACCACAAAAATTTTTGAGGGTGTCTTTTGTAATTATTCACCTTCCTTATATAACACTATTTTAATATTTTTTACTTTTCAATGCTATACTTTCTCAAATAAAGCTTAGTTTCATATCGGTCAAAAATAATATGAAAATTCAAATTATTTTTAAATTATATTTGTTTTTTGTCAATTCAAATATCAACATGAAAATTTAAATTGGGTGTATCCTATTTAAACAAACATAAAAATGAAAATTTAAATTGGGTGTATCCTATTTAAACAAACATAAAAAAATAATCGGGATGTAAGAGTTTAAAGGAAAAAAATGAGCACAAACTGCCAAAAATACTCATGGTATTAAATCACATGCATTGCACGTGTGTAAAAACTAGTAATAATAATAATCGCAGTTATATAGGGAAATAACGATTTTTAATTGGGATTGAAATTCCCATTTCTCCACATCATTGTTTGTAGTGTAGGCCCCAAACTCAAGCGGTGGTTTAACCAAGGATAACTGGCCTTGGACGGTTGGACCTTGTTTGACGTCATACCAGTTCTTTTTCTTAATTTCTTTATTTTCTCTCCATTCAAATCATAGATATTTTAAAATTATTATCCTTCGACATATAATAATAATAATAATTGTTTTCTAGTCTAAGTTTATTCCTCACCTATAAGTTCTAGAAAATGGAATCGAAATTAGGGAGCACTATTTGGTATGAACCGAATGCACGGTTCGAGCCAATAAAAATTCAGCGGTTCAATCCAAATTTAAAAACTATTTGGTATGAACCGAATGCACGGTTCGAGCCAATAAAAATTCAGCGGTTCAATCCAAATTTAAAAAATATATGAAGACAAAATAATCAAATCTGTTGGTTTTAGCATAATTATTTAAAACTATGCTCTTTATAAGTAAAAAAAGATAATTAATACTGATAATTTTATATATCCAAAATGATTAAAGTTTAATTTTAGTTTGTAAAATAGTTAATCTGACAAACTTGCTCTTGAATTTGGAATTTGGAATTATTAAAAGGTTTGAAAGAGTAAGAGTGTTACCTTCTAGCTAAAAAGACTTTGGCTCTGTTTGGCAAAACTAGCTGAAAGCTGCGAGATTATAGCTGAAAGCTGTTAAGCTAGCTGAAAGCTGTGAAATTATAGCTGAAAGCCGATAGCTGTGTAGCTAGTTGATTGATTAGAGCTGTTTGGCAAAAGTAGCTGTAAAACTAGCTTAAATTTGTTAAATGACTAAAAAAGACATACAATATTATTGATATAAAATTAGAATTATCAGGGGCAAAAACAAAATAAAAAAATTGGCAGCTCCTTCCCAAAGAGACTTTGATTGCAGACTTTGCACTTTGATGGGATCGGATTTTGAAGGTCATTTTTTTTATTTGCATGTGTTTTTACTTTTTGTGATTTGAGGTTTATCTGTTTGTTGTCATAGCTAGTGATTGACTTGGTCATTGTTTGAGGTTTATATGTTTGTTGTTATAACTTGTAGATATAGTTTTGAGATATACTGGCTATGATTGTGATGAATAATCACTTGCTGATTCTGCAGAGAACCCATCATATTATTAGGAACACAATGTTGAATTGGGGAAAATGAAGGAAGAACACAGCATTGACGAGGTAACTTAATGTGTGCATGTGGTTCTATTTGTGAATGGAAGTGTTCATATTTGAGCAACTGAAACATTATTTTGGGTGATGTGTGTCCGGGGCATAACAAACACTATACTGGAATTATGTTCCTTTTGAGTATGTGAAGTGAAGCGCTGTTTGTAAGTTGTTATTTGTGATAATGGTTGTCTCAACATGCATTTTCTATTAAATTTGGTTCCTCCAACCATTAGACCATAACTCCGAAGTTATGATGAAGATCAATGATTATAGTTTTGTTGCGCGCCTTTGCGGAAGCGTGCTCGCACACCGAACGAGTCCGTGAGCACGGGTGAAAATTAACAAACCCAACTCGGGTACAATCCAACAAATATGACAAGCAAATCACAAACACAGATATTTTACGTGGTTCGGCAATTTGCCTACGTCCACGGGAGCGGCACAAATAATTTCTTATTAATCACAAGAAATTACAAACAATAGAGAAAATCCCAATTCTTGAGATCCCTCAAATCAACTGCAGTGTTTAAATATAAACCACTGCTCAAATCTCTCTCTCTCT
>NC_033794.1:122483938-122493234 GCF_001876935.1 Asparagus officinalis
TCCAAATAAGTTTCCTCCATTCAACTTTGGGATTTGGATTTTGCATAGAAATATATGGAGCTGTAGAACTGAATGCAGGCAAGGGGCCTCTCCAAATGGTATCATCACATATAATATCAACCATGGACATAGCAAATGGTCTGAGCTTGAGAATTTTCCTGAATCTCCAAGAGTGTATAAGGTTCGTAACGATATTCCATATGTTCCTGCCTCTTAAATACACTTCATGAATCCATTTTACCCATAGGTTATCTGCTTTCAAAGCAATCCCCCAAAGATGTTTAAGCATCAAAGCCTTATTGGCCATTTGCACATTATGGAACCCCAGACCTCCTTGCTCTCTAGGTTGACATATAGTCTTCCATGCTACCAAAGGGATTTTATTTTTATTATCAGCCCCTTTCCAAAGCAAATCCCTGCAAAATTTCTCCACCTCTTTAATCACCTTTTTGGGCAATATGAATATTGACGACCAATAATTGTGCAAACTCAAGAGCACTGATCTAATAAGGAGGGCTCTGCCCTCATGTGAAAGAAATCTAGTGCACCAACTAGTTACCCTCTTTTAAAGCTTCTCAATCAAAAGTAAGCAATCATCATATGAAGGAGATTTGTAAGCCAGAGGAATACCTAAATATATGTAAGGGTGTTTTCCTTCTGTGAGCCTACAATATTGTAATATTCTCTGCCTTCCACTATGAGACGCCCCACCAAAGTATATCTGACTCTTGCTAAGATTAGCATCCAAACCAGAGGCTGGAGAGAATTTGTGAAACATATCCATCAGTAACGTAGTTGACTGTAGATCACCTTTGCAGAAGAGAAGCAGATCATCAGCATATGACAAGTGAGAGAGGTGGAGAGACCTGCACTTAGGATGAAATTTGAATGAGGGAGTATACTTAAGCATATCCAAGCAGCTTGATAAGTATTCCATAGCTAAAGTAAATAGGTATGGTGAAATAGGATCACCCTGTCTGATCCCCCTATTACCAGCAAAATAACAACACATTTCTACATTTATCATAATAGAGTAGTGTACTCCTCTAACGCAGGTCATGACCCAATCAACATACCTATGAGGAAATCCAAACCCTGTCATCACATCATGCAAGAAAACCCAATTAAGAGAGTCATATGCCTTTTTGAGATCAATTTTCACCATACACCTTGGACTAATCTGCTTCCTGCCTAGTGCTTTACTAGGTCTTTATATTAGTCTCAGAGCTGACGATTGGATACAATCATAGATTATAAGCTTATGATACACGGATTGAATTTTTGAACATGCTCCTATAGATTCCTATTCGTTACATTGCTCATCAAGTCGACTTTGTTCTTGGATCAGGCGGCCAACGAAAGAAAAGTTGCAGATCATAACATAGCACTCTGTGAAAGTGTTGCCTGTAAGTTTGGTATCCGCTTTAACTTTTCGGTCTCTTTAGTGTTTAAAAGCCAAATGCTTCTATGTGATTTAATATCTATCTTGGGCTTCTAGCCTTTCAGTATCATACTATTCTCTGTCTCAGTTATAGACATAAGCGCGTAAACGTTAAGTGCAGAATTTAATTGTTGTAACTGTGATTGTATATGAATCTGAACTTGCCCAAGTTCTTTTCCACTGTCAAATCAAGGAGGAAGATTTAAGAGTTTCTAACATTACAAGACATTTTGCATCCATTGTAGCCTTGTAGGTAAAGCATGTCAAATTAAGATTACCATTCCTCATGATTAATGAATTAGTATCATCATATCTTGTTTAATTAATATCTGCTTCATGAAAAGATCTAATGTCGTAGACGGCTGACTGCAAATAGTATTCTGTTATTGCCTGCTGACAGTATATTCACCTTCTTATGTGGTACGGTAAACCTCTTGCTTTAGTTCAAGACGTGCCAAGTCAAATTTCGCTCATTAAGTCATACAAACATGCACATATTCCATCACCTGAAGAACTTCTGAACGTAAAGAAGAAAAAGAGGAGGGTGACTGCTATAACATGATAATAAGATCAGAATAACTTGAATTGTTGTGTAGACTAGACATGCATCATGAAATTTAGGGTCATATATCAAAATAGCAGTGAATGCGAGTTACAGTCAGAATGAGATATTATGTTTGGATATCAAATTTACGCCCAATATCCATTCTTTATGTTGATACGTCTGCATACAATGAGCTATCTATAATTGCCTTCTGAATATCTCAAAAGTTCATGCACCCATATATATGCACATATAACAGATTAAGACATTATATCCGATGGGATTTTCAGCACCTTATTCGCTTTATTCGCTTCCCTTTTATCCTTCCAGTTCACTTATGATCGAAGCGAGACATGGGTTTCAAGAATTCTTCAAGCGTCGTGGAGTGCTATTCATGCTTGTGCTTCTTTGCTTCTCTCAAATGCTCTTTGGCTTTCAATCCGAAATTGGAAATTGACGACTGTGACAGTAGTAGTGGCAAAAAATACAGTTGAAACCTAGCTTAGTGATAAATTAGAGTTCTGAGAATCAAGATTCCAAATTTGATGATATTATCAAATGAGAGAATTTATTCTTTCTACTTTTCCATACTCTAGACCCCTGCGTTCCTTCTCTCTAAGAGCTTTCCTTTGGGCTCTTTCTGCTCATATTTTAACTTTGATTCCAGCCCAGAGTCTTTTGCTTCTAGATTATCTTACAAAGCAAACACCTTTTTATGGAACAGATTCCAACTTATCAATTAATCAATCCATTTATAAATTGTGAACCGAAGGTTTCCGTTACATCTATAGCTGAAAAATTACGTCTGTCTTCGCAATCAGAAACTACTAATGATAAAGTTTGATGTAAGATTGTACCTGTTCGTACATTTGGATCAATTATGTCGTATAATGATGCACATAGAAGGAGAAAAGGATAAATCATTGAAAACATTAGCGCTGAAAATATCCTGAAGCATTAGCCGACTCCTCCGCAAACTTAAATTTGGCATCCTGTAACTAATATTTGAAACTCAAGAATAAAGGAGGGTAAATGCACAAACAAAACACCAATTTTAACGTGGTTCGGTAAGTTGCCTACGTCCACGGGGCAAGGGGGGATGGGGTTTTCACTAATAGAGAAAGAGTACAAACTGAGATTACAAATCACTCGAAGGAACAAACTAATCTCACCAACAAAACTCTTAATCTCTCCAAATAAAAACCTAAACGAATAGCTAAAAAAAAATACCTCTTTTTATGCTCCAAATAGCCCCCAATCAATGCTTAATCAAAGCCTAAACCAAGCCTAGGAAACCCTAAAAAACGTGTCTCTATTTATAGCAAAACACAATCCCAAACTGATTGGGATTCTAAAAACGAGTCTGCCACACCCTGCACCATGGGTGTGGCAGAGGGTGTGGTGCAGGACAGATTCTGCCACACACTGCACCGTGGGTGTGGCAGAGGGTGTGGTGTAGGACAGATTCTACCACACCCATGACAGACACCACACCAGGGTGTGGTGGAGTCTGTTTTGGGTTATTCTTCACGTTTTTCATAATTCCTTCGCCGTTTTCACAATTCTCCACCTCGGCGAAGTGTTCCCAACACTGAGCCGACACCAACCAAAACAAATGCCTTACTTGTTGCATCCAGTACGCCATGGCAACGGACTCATGACAACGGCCTCCATCCACACAAGTCGAGACCCAAACAGGAGTGCGAACACTCACCCAAACGTCGATATCTACTCACCAAATCGGCTGCATCAAAACTGACTGCCTACGTATCCTCTTGTCCAAGGAATCAAGCATTCACGTAGTTCACCCAAACGGCCTCCAAAGGCCCTCAAACAAATAGAAAAGTCTGCAACTCTTCCTCAATATCGCCAACGGATCTGCAACTAATAGCGGCCCAAACTGATACAAATCAAACACCTCCATCTGAGGTGAACGAATGGCCGTATCCAAATCATGTCCACTAGCTGCAACCGAATCCAAAACCAATCCATCATCTGCATCCAAAATCAAATGATCCCCAACTTGTGTCACCTCAGCTGGAATCCCAAATGACGCGGTATGATCTGGAGTATGTGGAATAAGTTTCACCCAACGTGAAGTAGCATCACCCTCCACCTGCTGCGATATCCAAACGACCTGATCAACACTCTCCACCTGCCGAGAGTCAAAAGTAACATTCCTACTCAGAACAAAATTAGAAGCTCTCAAACGATAATCAACTGAGCCTCCGAACCCCAAACACGCAATCGGATCAAATCTCACATCCTCGATGTGACCAAATGCTGGGTATCCAAATATCCGACGCAACCCAAAATCTAAAGCAGCTCCACCAGATCCAATAACTCCTAATACAGCAGTCGGCGACCTGTGACTAAGATGACCCAAATATGTCGAAGCTCCAGAACCAATGCTCGACAACCAACGCCGATCCTCCTCCAGAAAGGAACGACTCATCGAAACTGTCATCTCATCTCGTCACCCCAAAGTCTCCACACCAATGAAGTGTCTCCTATTGTCGTGAGCTCGGCACAAACGCAAGAAAGGACCCTTATCAAATCTAGAACAACGAGTTACCTTTCTGCCAATACACTTCTTCCAATTATTGTTGACTTCTAGGACTTTACACCAACGGGAACTGGTCGCGACCCAATAATGCCTAGAACAATCTTCAACTGCGGAAACTAAGATACGATTACCTCCCAATGATGCCTCCTTAGAAGGCCCCCAAATGCCTGACTGAACACCTCCTAAAAGACCCCTCGCTCGATGGATAGGAATGCCAAACTCCACCACGGTCTTGCTCATCCCAATATGCTCACAGGACTTCAATCTGCAAGTCATAGCACTCCTCAACGACCAATGCACGGCATTACCAATTATATACCCCAGCACCAAACAATGCCACAGTCTAGCCGAATCTGATGAAGTCGTCATCTCCCTATCAATCACCGTGCTCCTAAGCAAATAGTACAAATTGCTCCTTCTGACGCCCTTCATCACAATCATAGCCAGCTGCCTCCAAAGCTCCAAGTGAAATGATGTTCTTCTTCAACTGAGGAACGAACCTCACTCCAACCAACTCCCGAATCACCCCGTCACTCATCCTGATCCGAACAGTACCGATACCACCAATAGAGCATTTGTGATCATTCCCCATGAGCACGAAATCCTCTCTTTCCAACTCCTGAAAGCTGGAGAACCAATCCCTCCTAGGGCAAATGTGGTATGTAGCCCCCGAATCCAACATCCACTCTGTAGAGTAGACAACACAAACTGACGGCAGTGCGTAGAGTAGGCAACACAAACTGACGGCAGTGCAGATAACGAGTAGCCCGAAGAATCCGAATCTGAATCGTTGCCACTAGCCTTGACAACATTCGCCTCTGAAGCTTGAATAGCTTTTCCCTTATTCTTCCCGGCTCGATCAACTAACTTTGGGCATTCGGCTTTCCAATGTCCATCCTCTTTGCAAAAGGCACACTGATTCTTACGAACTCCAAGATGTGCCCCTCTAGACTGTGACCTCCCACTACGGTTTGGACCCTTTGCTCTTGCGACCAACGCCCCTGCTACCGGCTCAATCGAAGTCTCCTTATCCTTCTTTCGAAGCTGATAATTCACAAGTGCAGCGGTGACCTCACTATACGAAAGAGATGCCTTCCCATTAATAAGAGTAAGAACGAAGGTCTCATATTCCTCGTCAGGCAAGGAACTCAACAACAACAACGCCTTGTCCTCATCTTCAATCACCACATCTACATTCGCCAAATCCGCAAGAAGCTTCGTGTAGTGGTTCATGTGATCACCAATGGAGGTTCCTTTCTTCAACTGGAAGCGGTAAAGCCTCCTCTTCAAATGCAAGCGATTCTCCACACTCTTGGTCAAATACTTGCTCTCAAGGATCTCCCAAATCTTCTTTGCAGAAGTCTCATTGATCACATCATACTTTAGATCTTGAGTGAGACAAGACCTAATCACACCACACGCCGTTCGATTCATCTTTTTCCAAACCTTCTCATCAATGTTGTCCGGTTTCCCGTCCAACTCCAACGTATCTTCCAAATTTTGCGCGTTGAGCGCATCCATGACTTCGCATCGCCAAAGTCCAAAATTGTTTGTGCCATTGAACTTTTCCACATCAATCTTCATTGAGTGGATATTCAAGCTTTGGACGGTCTTCACGCCGGAAGTACTGCCCACAACTCCTTCTTTCTCGGCCATAATCCTCAAGGCACCACCAAACCAATGCGGAAACAAACGAGAAATAGATCCAAACTGAAAAAGACGAGATTTTTACAAAAAAAGATCCCACCTTTATCTTGTTGTGCCTGAAGCTGTGTCGAGGAACCAAACCAAACGCCAATCCAAGAGAGCCAAACGAACCAAATATCAATGCACAAACAAAACACCAATTTTAACGTGGTTCGGCAAGTTGCCTACGTCCACGGGGCAAGGGGGATGGGGTTTTCACTAATAGAGAAAGAGTACAAACTGAGATTACAATACGCTCAAAGGAACAAACTAATCTCACCACAAAGCTCTTAATCTCTCCAAATAAAACCCTAAACAAATAGCTCAAAAATACCTCTTTTTGTGCTCCAAATAGCCCCCAATCAATGCTTAATCAAAGCCTAAACCAAGCCTTGGAAACCCTAAAAACGTGTCTCTATTTATAGCAAAACACAATCCCAAACTGATTGGGATTCTAAAAACGAGTCTGCCACACCCTGCACCATGGGTGTGGCAGAGGGTGTGGTGCAGGACAGATTCTGCCACACCCTGCACCGTGCGTGTGGCAGAGGGTGTGGTGCAGGACAGATTCTACCACACCCATGGCAGACACCACACCAGGGTGTGGTGGAGTCTGTTTTGGGTTATTCTTCACGTTTTTCACAATTCCTTCGCCGTTTTCACAGTACCTTCAAAATTTTGGGATAAAAGCTTTGGTTCTATCAACATATGATTTGCTAATCAAAATAATAATGCCAAATTGCAAACCAGTTTGTGTATCATAGGCATTATATTCTATAAGGAGATTTGTGCTGGGATTATTTATGTATCATCATAGGATTCATGACTAAAGCCAACTTCAGGGTTCATATATATTAACCAAATTGAATAACAAGTAGGAACAGTTACAAGAAAGTAAACTTTTTTTGTTTGTTTAGCAAGAAATTAATTAAACTAAATCTCAAACAACTAACTGGATAACTCAATTTGGATTTTGATACAATTGGATATTTTTCATCATTTTTTTAAAAATAAATATAAAAAGATTCCCTTTTTAATAAATTTTATAGTTGCTTTTGAATTTCAGACTTTGGATTATCTGATCTCATTCTTTATCAGAGAGTCGTGAGTTAATTTTGACTCGACTCGTAACAGTAAGTCCATAATAATGCACAGAGGGGGGAAAAAGTGAATTTGACTGAATATATATAAAGCCATTTACAGTCATAACGAGTGAATTTGACTTAATACATAAAACGACGTTATAGGTTAATCATTCTTCAAGTCGAATTAAGTCTCTTGTCCTGCTCAATTAATGGGTCGGTGAACTTTCCTTTTCTGCAGAAGGAAACAAGAGATGTGACCTCATTCTGCGGTACCCCTTTTAATTTCTCCTAACGAACGAACCTTTACTTAACCCAGTTCTAAATAAAAGATTAATACATCATGGTTTCTATAATTTTTCCACCATGGACGAGAAATTAGTATTGTCTAGTTCTGTACAATTTAGAATGGCAAAGAAAAGTAACTCATGGTCTTTAAAACATTCATAGTTAATCAATCCTTAAAAAAATTAAAAATCCAAGGCGTATAGGGAAAGAATATTACTTCAAAGGAATTAATCTATTAACCAATAGCACTCTCGGTCTTATCTGAGGTAATGCTAATCGAGTCTAGGCATTTGGCATAGAATCCTGTACTCTGATGGAGTAGATGGACTAGATGGATTAAATATCGAATCATGACATAATAGAAAAGAGGAAAGAAAAAACAAAACGAAAAACGAAAAAAAAACAAAAAAAGAAAAAGGAGAACGACAAACTCTATAACTCTCTGTCTATGACTTCGCAAATCAAAAGATATAAACCATGCATAAGAGCTATCAAGGATAAGTATCAATCTTATAACGTCCAAAAGTTGTAGTGACAAATATTCCTTCACCATTTTATATTCATTTGGTTCAAAATCCAAATGAGGCTCAATTTTGCTATCCAATTGTATAGATGGGATTTTAGTTATATTTTTGTTTTTAATCCTAGATTGTATGCTATTACAAACTGCGGCTGCGTGCATTCAAGTTTAGAGCTTGGGAGGAAAAAAAAACCTAATTTAATCGAAGTCTGGTAAATAGGGGTGTCCATCCGGGCCGGCCCGGGCAAAACCGGAGCCCGGACCCGGTTGCCCCGGGCCAGGCCCGGCGGAGCCGGTTGCCCCGGCCCAGGCCCGGGCCCAGGCCTAGGTCTGAGCGGGCCGGGCACCGGGCCGGCCCGGTTTTTAAAATTTTTACCTTTTTAAGTTTTAAAGAAAAAAGCAAAAATAAACATAATTTTGATAAAAATTTATATTATTAACCATTTGTAATTATGTAATTTATAAATATAAAAATTATAAAAATTAAAATAATATAAAATAATTATAGAATTTATAGAAATAAACAAAATTAAAAATAATTGTAGACATCAAAGGGGTTGTTGAATTTATAGAAATAAACAAAATTAAAAATAATTGTAGAATTCAAAGAGTCTAAGAGCCCCAAGGCCATATCAAAGACTTTTAAATATATATGTTGTAGCTAGGATTTAAACCACTAACCTCCTCTCCAAACTCTTAAAGTTTACCACTAGACTAAATAGCCCAAACTATTCATGTCATTCAGATATTATACATAAACAAATTGTAAGTACTTATAGAAATTACATAAACAAATTGTAAGTACTTATAGAAATTACATAAACAAATTATATTATAGATAAACATATACATAAAAAATATAAATTATATATATAAGTATATTTATATAAGAGTATAAATATATATACACATATATAAACATAAACTTATATGTACATATATAAGTATATTTATATAATAGTATAAATACATATAAGAGTATAAATATATATTTATATATCTATACATATATATAAACATAAACTTATATGTACATATATAATTATATTTATATAAGAGTATATATATATATATATATATATATAAATATAATTTTTATGTTTTATTGTTTTTTAAAATTTTTAAAAAAATAAAAAAATAAAAAAACAAAAAAATCCGGGCCGGCCCGG
>NC_033794.1:122493510-122494176 GCF_001876935.1 Asparagus officinalis
TATATATAATTATATAAGAGATATATACATATATAAGAGAGAATATACTTATATATATACTTATATTAAGAGAGAGCATACTTAAAAAGAGAGTATACTTATATATACATATATAAGAGAGAGTATACTTATATATACTTATATACTAAGAGAGAGAGTATAAATATATATATAAGAGAGAGTATACACTGTACACATATATAAGAGAGAGCGTACTTATACATATATATAATTATATAAGAGATATATACATATATACGAGAGAATATACTTATATTAAGAGAGAGCATACTTATATATATTTATACATATTTTATACATATATAAGAGAGTATACTTATATATACTTATACATATATATACTTATATAAGAGAGAGCATACTTATACATATTTTATACATATATAATAGATAGTATACTTATATATAATTATATTCTAAGAGCGAGAGAGTATAAATATAGGTGAAAACTTGTGTCAACTTAAGTGGATAGGGAATAGTGTGTCCACCAAAGTTTTTAACCACTCATATTGCCTAGGGATCCTTGTATTATATAAAAAAATGTTTTATATTAATAAATGTGTGGCTAGGAACTTTGGTGGACATCAACTTAAGTTGATAGGAGTCTTGCTCTCTCTCTCTCTCTCTCTCTCTCTCTCTCTCTCT
>NC_033794.1:122494188-122500734 GCF_001876935.1 Asparagus officinalis
TCCATTATAAAAAACTTATCCTGCTCCTCTCCCCCTCCCCTCCCTCTCCTCCTCCTCCTCCTCCTCTTCCTCCTCCTCATCCTGCTCCCAAACATTCGCGACTACTCCAATTGGCGAACTGCTCGAATTGAAACCCAACTTCGGTGATGGGCAGATGTATAAAGGGTCGTCGAGAGATATCGATTTGGGCAACGGGTAAGCGGGTAGAGGTGACCCGAAGAAAGTCCCGACGAGGTCGATCTGTGCCTGAATCTGGGTCAAATCTCCAGCGGTCTCTATGGGGGTTTTGAGATCTGGGCTCGGGAAGCCCGAGAACGAGGCGAGGCCATCGGAGTCCGAGGTGTTGAAGGGGAACGGGGAGTTGTTGTTGAGGACAGCACCATTGGCGGAGACGATGAGCTCTTGGTGCTGGACTTGGATAAGGAGGGACCAAGCTTTGAGCTCGGCGAGGCCGTTGTTTTGGACGGTGGCCGTGGCTTTGAAGGAGTTGGGCTGGGCTTTGGGGTCCTTGAGAAGAGGATGGATTTGCTTGCGATCGGTGATGGAGTAGGATAACTCGATGCCGTTGTAGACCGGGGGTGTTTCTGGGGGCTGGGATTGGGTTGAGATGAAGAAGAGAGCGAGGAAGAGGAGAGAGGAAGAGGATGAGGAGGAGGAAGAGGAGGAGGAGGAGGGGGAGGGGGTTAGGAGCAGGATAAGTTTTTTATAAGGGAGTTTTATACAAAAAATCCCATCAACACTGGTCGGAACAGTAACTCCGGCCAAACTTAAGGCCAATATGGCGCCGGAGTTAAAAATTTATACCAATCTGACAAAACTTAAAAAAAATATACCAACTTGTCACCAAGTCTCAAGAAATTATACCAATCTGGTCATTTTGCCCATTTTTATATGATAAAAGCATACACATAACCATATAAAAATTAAAAGAGTTCATGAAAATCATTTCTAAAGATTCTTGATTTTACTCAAAAAATTAAGTTGTTTTTAAAAATTATATATATATATATATATATATATATATAGGGTGAGGTTCTAATAAAAACCTCCTTAGCCTAAAAACTAAAAACCTATCCTAACCATCTAATCTATTTAATCCAATGGCCTACATTTCGAGTGAGAAGATGAAGAGAGAGAGAGCTAGTGAATTGTTGGAATAAATGCCATTATTATACTGAGTGCAATAAATTTTACTGCCATTAAAGAGTGCAATAAATGTTATTATTATACTGAGTGCAATAAATAGGGGCAACAAACAACCAATGAATCCAGATTCACTGGAGTGAAGAGTGCAATAAATTTTACTGCCATTAAAGAGTGCAATAAATGACATTATTATACTGAGTGCAATAAATAGGAGCAACAAACAACCAATGAATCCAGATTCGTTGGAGTGAATCGAGATTTGGAGTGAATCTCGATTCACTGGAGTGAATTGAGATTCACTGTAGTGAATCCTGATTCATTGCGGTGAATCCAGATTCAGTTATGTGAGGTGAAACTGGATTCGCTGGAGTGAATCTGGATTCAATCCAGTGAATCTGGAGAAAATAAAACATACAGAGAATATACATACCTTACCAAAATAGGTGAAGGCGCACAAAAAAGAACAAAAAGAAGAGCAAATTAAAAAGCATCTTCAACCTAAACTAGAGAGCACAAAGTTTGCATATACACCATAAAACCAAGAAAAAAAACTACAAAATAAAGTTAAGAAGCTAAAAAAGGAGTTTGAAGATGATGTCAGGCCTCAAAAGAAAACTCCTCAAAAGAAAACTCCCCAAAGAAACAGCCGACGTGAATACCAACCAACACAAGGACTAGTCTGCAGAAAAATTGTCTCCTACTTCAACTGCCACTTTCTTCTTTGCTATATCTTCAAACTGCAGCTTGATGGCTGCCCTACGAATCCTTTTAGCCAACCTATCTTCCTGAGCACCTGCCCAAAGGAGAGTATATTTAGCAACATTAGCTGTAATAAGGTCTGAGTTATGCTGAATGTCTCTAAATATGAGGAAGTTACGTCGACTGTTCCAAATCCACCAACAACAACATGGAAGCACTGTTCTCCAAATACATCTTATATCTCTATTGAAAACCGAGGAGTCATTGGGGAGGATTAAGTCATTCATGGAAAGAGGCCAAGAGTCGGCACTGATACTAGGGAAGAGAATGGACCAGATAGAGGATGCGAAAGAGCATGAGATGAATAAGTGATCCTGACTCTCAACTTCTAAATTGCAAAACGGACATATAGGGTCACCATTCCATCCCTTGGAGACTAGGTTGGCCCTGGTGTTGAGTTTATGATTGCTGACAAGTCAGAAGAAGACTTTAACTTTCAGAGGGATAGGAGATTTCCAAATGAAATTGAAGTACCTTGCTTTACATCCTCCAGAGGGATAGAAGACTAGGTTGTTAAAAGTATGTTAAGTTTGGTTAACCGGTTTTAAAGTAAAATGTTTGATAAGCTACCATAAAAAATCAGATTTGGATCCTCTCTACTACAAAAAAGTAGTGAAGAGACCACTACTTTTAATCTAAGCATTGATTATTTAGTAGGCGGTTATGATACAATCTAAATCTAACACTTACCATACCCCCGTGTATTGCACTCATTCCTAATTTGCACTAAAAGAAAAAAATCATAACTATCAACTAGATAATCAATGGCTGTGATTATGTAGTGGTCCCTCCCCTATTTTTTTTTTTTTTGTAGTGGAGAGGATCCGAATCCTAAAAAATCAATTCAATATCATGTAAGAGATCGCATTAAATATCATGTAACATTTTGAGAGGGGTTTTTTAACTAACCCCCTTTAATTTACTCAAAAAAATTCCATCTTTACTTCTCTAACTATTAGCTAGATCTCATTTAGGATTCTTACATTAATCAAATAATAACATGATGCCTCCAGTCTCTTCTGTCCCTATTATTGTCACCAATCACCGTCAGGGTAGTCTTCATCTATTTTCTCTCTTATTTTTGAGTATATCAAGAATATAGACAAAGAAAGGACAACTCAAACATAACAATATTTACTTGGTTCAATGTAAAGATAAAGATTTAACGTCTAAGACAACGACAAAGTGATAGTGGTTAAAGACTCGTGTTGTTGCAATTACCTTCATCAAAATTTAAGATATATTTTTAGCTAGATGTTGTTTGCTATCAAAATGCTGTTACAGGAGTAAAGGATAATTATCAACAACTACAGCAAGAAGGGGCGAGGAGCTCTTCTCCTGATACTGTTCTCTCCTGAACTCTGAGTGCTCGTGAGCATGAATTAATACCCTCGAAAGGGCAAAAGCAAATATCGTGCTCGCTGCAGCTTGGCATGCATGAGCGAAGCAAAACTCAGGCCTCTTGCAAGCCGTGAAAGACTTACCAATAACCTAAAAGACGTTTGACTGGATGGGGATAAGAATGGAAGTGGAAAAAACCACAGAAGAAATTCCAGGTGCTTGTTTCCCTCCTTTACAAAAAGTGCATATCCACAAAATTTAAAATAGAAAGTTATGGGGTTATTGTTTGCATTCAAGATTGTAATCAACTGATTGTGCATTCTATTTGTTTATCTCGTTGCAACTAATGAATGCAATGAAATTGTAAAAAAAAAAAAAAATAGCACATGATAGGTTGCTATTGGTGCAAATTTCAAGTTAAATTTTAGTTGAATTTTTTGAGCTGCAAATTGAGTTTAAATTATGATTCTATTGCGATAAATAGTCAAATCATGATAAATCGATCGAAACAAACACATCCGACTATAGCTACATTTGTATAGTATAAAATTTTAAAACTGAACCAATTAACTGTAACTACGTAACATAATAATGATATAAACTCCAAACGTATGAAACTTGTTATGACAAATCTTAGGATAAGCTAATATCAATCACACGAAAGTACATAAAACTATCAGAAAGATAAATTTATATGGATATACGTGATTCGATTTGTAGCTTATATCTATGGCCAAATGAAGAGAATAACTTCACTAAATTGTGAGGAATACAATATGAAGATCTCTTAATCATTCAATCCTAAATCACGCCCCAGAAAGCACTTAATAATCTCCACCACCAGCAGAGCCAAGCAAATAAAGAACCAAATCAAAAAGCTCTTAAATCTACCGCTTCATCCTGCAGAGCTCGTCTCAATGCTTCGTTAGGTGGATCAAATACAATCCCTCTTAAAAGAAGGAACGCAAAGAATTCCTACACCGAGAAGCCGAATTACGTCTCATGGATTCACGAAAGAAACTCTCAGATCCTCACCTTGATGCAGCGGCCAGCAACCTTCGGTGTTGCTGCCAGCATATACTCCTACGCCCCATGCATCCATGATCTATTTAAATAGCATAAGAACCTTGGTACGTAGGAATCCTTTAGCCAAGGCAGCTCCAAGCTCCAAGTGTGAAACCGGCTGCTGCTTGGTCGTGCTAACTCACTCAAAAAGTCCGTGTGACAGCGGACTCCTAATTCAACAAACAGAGGAGAATCCTGACGCGTCGTGTCCTTATCTTAATAATAGCAGGAATAGGCAAATATGAATTCTATTTGGATTAGATTTAGTATTTGAATCACCTACGACAAAACTAGCATCTATGTTGCAATTAATAATCAGAGCGAATCAGAGCGTGAAACTACAAGTTGTCGGTTAAGTAGCTAGGCCCAAACGTACAACTGAGGTGTTCTCCGTGAAGGGCTTTTTTATTTCGTTAGTTTTTCTCCACGAACCTTTCTAGAATGAAGAGCCCTTCCAAGAGAAGAGCGATGGATATTGATGGATACAAGATCCACAGTCAACAAGAGAGGGAGCACGTGACATGGCTTGTCAAACATGTGAAAAGCACCACCCACCAGCACCTTCCCATATTGGACTATGAACACACCCCCATCATTTTCGACAGACCTAAGGGCACATCGGTTAGCATCCCTATCTGAAAAATATATGGAGGTCATAATGCCAAGATAATGAGATTGAAGCTATGAGCATCATGAATGCTAACTTTAACTTTAGGCCTTGAGAGTGAAATGTCTTCACGCCCAAGGCTACATTTATGGGGTTCCATTAGATCACATGTATCCTTTATATATAAAAATTAAGATCGCTTGTGGTTTTGAGACTATGATCCCTTTTCTCTAGTATGTCTCAAAATATAATCTTCAATTTTCATGGTAACTTTGGACATTTGATTTGACATTGTAATTAATCTAGGTTTAATTCCTATATCTCTTGCAAATTTATAATGAATTTTTTTATAAAAAATTTAATATTAATACGTGAGTCTATATTTCGGCTAGTAAAAAAATCTATCACCATCCGTGAACATTTAGAGCATAAAATAAAAGAATTAACCGTAGGCAAAACTTCAGAATTTTGGTGTAGTGGCAGTCAGGCACAGACCTTTGACACTCTACGGAGGCAACTACATATGGTTATGTCTTTAACTGTTAACTATAGGTAACTCTGTCTTCTATCTAAATGGATCACAAAGGAAACTGTAGTTTGCAAAAAACAAGCTGAAGAACCAAAATTGAAACCTGTAAATCTCTAGCTACAACTTGAAAATAACTATAGTTAAGGAAATCTGTAGTCAATTTTGCCCTTACTTTGTAGATAAAGTTTAGAACTTCAACCGTTTTGGACAGGATAGTCAAAAGCCATCAATTGTTTGATGGAGTATTTCTTGCTATAATTGATGGAGTAGAGTTTAATCTGATCTTAATCAAGTGCTATAATAGTGGCATATGACATCTATACTTACGTACAGAAACCTCTACCTCTGGTATCAAAGGCATGCTTTAAAATAATTTTATGTGACGTAATGTGTTTGGTCTATTTATTTACTTTTTAAGCGCATAGGTTTGACTCTAATTGGATCGTGTTATGGTCCTTACCACAAAGATATTGTATCTTTTTCTTAAATATTTTTTGAACAAATGTTTTGATCAACTGTGCATGGTCTAGTAACTTCAGAAGCAGACAGAACTCCACACGTTCACTTTTAGTATTTTGATCCGATGTCTCCAAACGATGAGGAAACATCATATGCAGTGCGTGGATCCAATAATATTGGATGAATTTGGAAATTTGGAGATTTTCTCCACTATCAAAGAAAAAAAAAGAATAGTGGCAAGAATACTGTCTCATAAAAATCTGTTGATTTCTCTAGTTTGTGATTATAATTCGTTCTAAATTTAGTACTGCATGGTTCATGTAATCTAGACCCTCTGTTTTCAAAATGAAATTCGACCTTGAATCACTTGTAAAATGGATGAAAAACTACCCAACTGACTCAGGCACTACATTAAAAAATTTTGAAGTTGTGGTGAAAATTGAGGGTTATATTTTTATATTTTAACATGCCTTCGTAGGCCGTGGACCCTTTTAGGGTTCAAACATGAACTCACACAGTAACCAAGCTTGCTTTGAAATCATGACCAAAGATCTTACCACTATACCTGAACTCCAAAGTTATTGTCAGGATTATAATTCTGTGTTCTAACAAAAATGACCAATGAAAAACAAATAGTTGA
>NC_033794.1:122500744-122503778 GCF_001876935.1 Asparagus officinalis
AGATGCTAAAGTAGGGGTGGCAACCTGTTCAGGGTAAGCGAGTTCAAACCTTTGCTTGACCTAGTAATAATAAACGTAAACACATACTCGAATCATGTTCAATGCTCTAGAAAAAGTGAGTATTTTACATCTTATTTCCAGTTTGACGTTTTGAAAAGTGAAAATAAAGTAAAATGAAAAATAAAAAGTGTCACATCAACTTTTTAGCCATTTTCACTTTCTCTAAATATTTAAGAAAGTGGAAGGAAGGTAGAGAGAAATGAGAGAATTTTTTTAAATTCGCACTTATTATTTAGTTCTAATTATCTACTTTACATGATAATTGAACATGACAAGAATAAAATAAATGTCACATCACTTGCCATCTCACTGTTTTGTTTTGTTTTTTTTTTTTACTTTTTACCATTCAAATAAGATTTCGCAAAATAAAAAGTAACAAAAAAATGCTTCCTGCAGAAAGTATTTTCTTAATTTTCACTTTCTATTGACTTTCTGTTTGCCACACATGGCCAATGTTAAGGTGACGTATATATGATACGGCATCCAATTTTTTACCGTCGCCTGAGACTGTGATGGAAGGTAACACAGAAATGAATAATTAAAACTAAAAGAAGTAATAAAAAATTATTTATTTATTTTTCTTTCTTCTTCCTCCACTTTCCATTTACTTTTTCAAATTTTTGAAGAACATGAAGGGCTTAAATTTGACATGTAATTCTTTACATTTTATTTACTTTCCATTGACATTTCAAGAACCATATGAGAAAAAATAGAAAGCAAAGTTACTTTTTTAATTTTTGATTCACTTTCTATTTATTTTCTTGTTTCCAAATATACTTTATACAGGATTTTCTATTTGTAATAATTATATGAGTTTCCTGATGCAAACATGCTTGCTTTAACTATAGGCGTCTAAAAATGCCTATGGGTGTCCGCACACGGCTCGAGATAGAGAGAAGATGATAAACGTCGCTATTAGAGTCGCAGGAGCTCGTTTGACAACGACAAACACATGAAGTGAGTCGACGGGTCATACGAAGCAACGGAACTTCGGAATAACGGAAACGAGAGCTGATCGGGAGCGAAGTGAGTCGACGGGTCATACGAAGCAACGGAACTTCGGAATAACGGAAACGAGAGCTGATCGGGAGCCACGCTTCGTTTACAAAAGGCAGAGCAAACCTTGTGTCCCATTTATTCCACATATGATTCAATTATGGGAGCCTGTAGATCTCCTCGTCAGCTTTCCAACGCATCTTGAATCGCCTCATTCCGAGATCGGATGAGTGAGTTAAGGCTGTTACAGTAACCGCGGGTCGGACTGGGTGTGCTACAGTAATAACGGGTCGGACTGGGTGCTGCAGTAACCGCGGGTCGGACTGGGTACTACAGTAACCGGGTCACACTGTTGGTGCTACAGTAACGCACGGTCGGGCTTTTTGTGCTACAGTACCACGGGTCGGGCCGCGCTACAGTGATCTGACCTCACAAAAAAATAAAGTTTTGACTATGCTACGATTTGAATCTGAAAAATCTCAAAACATAAAAGTTGTAGATCTATTCGTTAGCTTTCCAACGCATCTTGAATCATCCTAATCGGAGGTCGTACGAAAGAGTTATGACCAAAATACCGAAGATATCTCAAACCGACCCGCGCAGCGGCGGGTCGGATCAGTCCGACCCGCGCGGCGGCGGGTCGGATCCATCCGACCCGCGCCCACGCGGGTCACATGCGGATACAAAACAGATATGAGAAAACTAGATAGTATTGAGAAAAACATAGTTCATGTGATACAAAAAAGTTCGTTAATATGTCCATTATAACTGAAAAGTTAAGATTAGACATCTTGATTATCAAAATTAACCATAAATCCATAATCTAAGAATCGAAACTATCGTAAGAGTATGACTAATATGTATTCGGATATTTCGGATACGGATACAGATATTTCACTACAAAACCATATCCATAACCATATCCTATCGGTTATAGATTTGAGTAACCATATTCGTATCCTAACGGATACGGTTACGGATATTTCATCGGATACGGATACGGTTTAGCACCCCTATCCAAAACGCGTTTTTAGGCTGTTTCGATCGGTTTCTTATGTTCCAGAGGTTCATAACTGTCTAGATATCATCCCCAAATGTGGTTAATCAGTTATTAACTGAAGATAAGGCCAAATCACTCATTCTCATCCACAAACCTGCATCCGAGGCCTATAAATATGAACCCAAAGCCTCCATTTTCGGAGGCGGAGTTATTATCAAGACGTGGAGGTGCTGCTGGATTGAGGAGTCAAGGAGCACGAATTTCAGCGAAGGCAAATCAGATCCCGGCGAACTTCGGCATAAAGAAGGAGCTATTCGAAGGATCTGAACCCCGTCTGTCCATCCCTTAAGATTAGGCTTGGTCTTAATCTCGAGAAGAGCCCTGATTTCGCTTGGTCGATTTTAGCGATTCAAATCAAATACTTCCTCGGCGAAGGCGAAGCTCTGCCGAATTTTCCATCAACCGGATCCAGATCTAAGGCGGTCCACGGATAAACCCCGGCACAGGCAAAGATCCCACGCAAAGCAGCGGGTGATAAACGTCCTCTGCGTTTGTTTTGACGAGAGTTGTAAACTTTTATTTTCATTGTGTAAAAGTCTTATAAAAAGACAATTTTTTTTTGTTTTTATTGTAACGATTGAAGTTGTAATGAATACCGCAATGAATACATCAATTTTCGACGCAAACATTAACATTCTCTTTTTTTCCTTAAATTAGTCAAGGCGTTGCAATTTTCCCATAAAAATCCACTCATTTAAGTCCGAATAAAATTATTGCCAATCAAACTGATGCTCCTTTAATTTCATTGTGGCAGACAAGCATTAGAGGCTATTCCTCAGGAAATAAAAGCAGCAAATCAGATTTGCTTTGTCGGCTCTAAAAATTTCAGAGGGTGTAGAGAAAAACAAAGCATTATCATCAACTTTTGAAAAAACTTTTCAAACGAAAGTTTTACTATTTACACAATGATTTTTTTTA
>NC_033794.1:122503871-122510160 GCF_001876935.1 Asparagus officinalis
GTATACTTTAGTCATAATTGTTCATAATTAATATTCAAACAATTAGGATTTATTCCTCACATAATATCAATCACGATCATGAATCTATTAAATAATAGGAATGACCCAAAATATGGGATCAAATGAGGGGACAGGTGATGTGTCCCCTCCCTATTGCATAATGAGTTGGCATGGTCAACTCATTATGCAATTGGGAGGGGACACCTCATTTGTCCCCTTCCTTGGTCCCATATTTTAGATCCCCGTAGCAGCACTTTAAATAATAACTCCTTCACTCCATCACTACTTAAAAGTGTGGTTCGTACAAATAACTTCTAGCTAGCTCTCATAGTCCAGGTAATAGTTTGATTACCTTCCTAGTTCTAACGCACGGCAAAGGGGAATTCACATATGCATCTTGCCATCTAATGAAGGTTTTTCTTTAAGTTTAGCTTGTTTTTTGTTGAACAAAATAACTAACTCATTCTTAAAGTATTAATGAACTCTTAACTCTTTTCAAAAAAGTATAATTTGTCTATTTTCTCTGTTAAGTTATGTACGTGAAGGCACTCAATTTACTCATTTCATGAGCACACAGTTAAATATTTAACAGATCAATAGCGTGACTCTTTTTTTGGCATTTCTTTATAGGTTTTTATTGGTTTTGGTCCGACCCGCGCAAGCGCGGGTCGGACTGATCCGACCCGCGCAAGCGCGGGTCAGACTTGTCCTGCGCGCGCTGTTTTGACCCGGTTCGGTTTTTGATGGTTTTTTCTCGAGATTTGTTGGTTCCTGAGCATCCAAACTGACTTGATATCATCTACAAACGTGGTTAGGCTGTTGTCAACTGAAGATAGAGCCAAATCACTTGTTCTCATCCAAATAACCGCATTCGAGGCCTATAAATATGAGTCAAAGGCCTCCATTTTTCAGGGGCGATTGATTATCAAGACGAGGAGGTGCTGCCGGATTGTGGAGTCAAAGGAGCACGAATTTCAGCGAGGGTTGACAGATCTTGGCGAGTTCTTCGGTATAAAGAAGGAGAGTTCGAGAGATCCGACGCCCGTTCCCGTCCGTCCCTTGAGATTAGGCTTGGTCTTAATCTCGAGAAGAGCTCTGATTTCGCTTGGTCGATTTCAGCGATTCAAATCAAATACTTCCTCGGCGAAGGCGAAGCTCTGCCGAATTTTCCATCAACCGGATCCAGATCTAAGGCGGTCCACGGATAAACCCCGGCACAGGCAAAGATCCCACGCAAAGCAGCGGGTGATAAACGTCCTCTGCGTTTGTTTTGACGAGAGTTGTAAACTTTTGTTTTCATTGTGTAAAAGTCTTATAAAAAGACAATCTTTTTTTGTTTTCATTGTAACGATTGAAGTTGTAATGAATACCGCAATGAATACATCAATTTTCGACGCAAACAAACTGGCGACCACAGTGGGAGCCAACAGCTTCGCTATCGAAGATGTCGTGTCGCAACCTCGGATCTGCATCCCGGTTGAAGAAGTGGTCGAGTACGAGTTCGACCAACTGAAGTTCGAGGACTATCAGTCGTCCTCCTCCTCCAGATCATCCGCCTCTCGCAAGCGAAGGAAGATCAACGCCCCCGTTGTTGCGGTAGCTGAACCTTACAACGGTATACTTTAGTCATAATTGTTCATAATTAATATTCAAACAATTAGGATTTATTCCTCACATAATATCAATCACGATCATGAATCTATTAAATAATAGGAATGACCCAAAATATGGGATCAAATGAGGGGACAGGTGATGTGTCCCCTCCCTATTGCATAATGAGTTACTTTAGTCATAATTGTTCATAATTAATATTCAAACAATTAGGATTTATTCCTCACATAATATCAATCACGATCATGAATCTATTAAATAATAGGAATGACCCAAAATATGGGATCAAATGAGGGGACAGGTGATGTGTCCCCTCCCTATTGCATAATGAGTTGGCATGGTCAACTCATTATGCAATTGGGAGGGGACACCTCATTTGTCCCCTTCCTTGGTCCCATATTTTAGATCCCCGTAGCAGCACTTTAAATAATAACTCCTTCACTCCATCACTACTTAAAAGTGTGGTTCGTACAAATAACTTCTAGCTAGCTCTCATAGTCCAGGTAATAGTTTGATTACCTTCCTAGTTCTAACGCACGGCAAAGGGGAATTCACATATGCATCTTGCCATCTAATGAAGGTTTTTCTTTAAGTTTAGCTTGTTTTTTGTTGAACAAAATAACTAACTCATTCTTAAAGTATTAATGAACTCTTAACTCTTTTCAAAAAAGTATAATTTGTCTATTTTCTCTGTTAAGTTATGTACGTGAAGGCACTCAATTTACTCATTTCATGAGCACACAGTTAAATATTTAACAGATCAATAGCGTGACTCTTTTTTTGGCATTTCTTTATAGGTTTTTATTGGTTTGTCTCCTTTTCCCTTAGTATCTCAAAAGATATCCAACTGGTGCAGAGCATCATGTTGATAATGTCTGGAGGAATTCATATTCATGGTCCAACTGGTGCAGAGAGCTGGAAAATTGACAATGTCCGTATGCTTATTAAGAAATTATCTATGATATAACGCATACCTCATATATCGTGTATCAATGTACGTTGTTATGTTTATGACCTATATTGCTATATTGTGTTCCGTGTTGCTCCAGTTGTGAGTTTGAAACAAAATCTCATTTTCACCTGGTAAAAAAAAAGGGAAAAAAATGCTTACAGCCCCTAAAACCCAAGAAAACGTGCTCTCCCCCCCCCGAAATATACTTCTCTCCCTTAAGACTTTGTCAACAGATGTTTTGCCTCTAAAAATAAAGATTTTGTTCTCTAAGCCCCCAAAACACAAAACCCAAGAGATTAAAATATGTGAAGACCATAATACCCTTCTCTCTCCCTCCATCTCTCTCTCTCTCTCTCTCTCTCTCTCTCTCTTTATCATGATGTTACTGATAGTTGAAATGATTGATGTGCATTGTTATTTTATTATTGTCGTTGTTGATGAGAAGAACTAACTGTTTTGTTTGTATTGGGAGATTGTTAAGGTTACATGTTTAATTGTTAAGGTTACGGGTCAATTGTTAAGGTTATGGATCCATTTTACAGAGAATCATGTTGATAATATCTGGAGGAATTCATATTCATGGTCCAACTGGTGCAGAGAGTTGGAAAATTGACAATGTCCGTATGCTTATTAAGAAATTATCTATGATATAACACATACCTCATGTATCGTTTATCAATGTAAGTTGTTATGTTTATGACCTATATTATTATATTAATTGTGTTCCGCGCGTGTTGCTCCAGTTGTGAGTTTGAAACAAAATCTCATTTCCACCGGTTTAAAAAAAAACATGCTCCGGAAAATCCAAAAGTGTACTAGCGTTTGAAGATAATTATTTCGCTCCGGTCCGTTTGTTCACATAGGCCGAAAATTCTGTTCATATACTATAATATGAGCTATTTTGCCACTAAATTTACTTTTTTAAAGTTCACTTTAAATGACTACGCGAGGGGATTTTAACCTAATTTGCTGTTATATTATCTTAAAGTCTCCTCAGTGCATCAAGCCTTATGATGATGGCATCTGAAGACTAGAATGTTATGTATAATCATACACTCTTTTTCTTTAACTTCTAAGGATCTAATAAGTTATGGATTTGAATTCTGAATTCTCTGCACTGTAGTTTCGAGAAAAAAAAACAAGAAATTGTTTCTATTTGATAATTTTGTAGTATATGATCATTGAATATAATTCATGTTAAATGAAAAGTGGAAACTAATATAGTCCATTGGAAATGGTATTGTTACTATATTATGATTAGGATAAATCAGGAATGGATATGTATCCCTAATTAATTGGCGGCTATAAGTTATATAAAGTTAAAAAGTGTATTGGACTGAAGGAAATCCAAATACATTGGCTAGTATCTTATTCAATAATAAATTAAAGAAGTCATAAAGAAAAATTGGTTGCTTAAAAAAGAACAATGATGCAGAAAATGGGGGTCATTGCTGGAGTAAGGATTCTATCAAAATGCCCTATAGAAAGGGGTGATCTATACCAATATTTACCAATTGTTAGAGGGTTAGCTCGGAAATTACAACTCTTCTATCTATAATATAGATTGTCTCACTCCTACAGTGATGATTCTGATAAAATCCCTATTGTTCATGTAGGAGGAAAAATCCTCATATTTTATCAAGGAGTTATGGGCAATCATCTCACTGATTTATTAGTTAGAAAAGCCCCAACCTAAACAGGTTCACCCCATTGCTGGCAAAGTAAACTTAAAATCTGACGCAAGTCTACCACTTTAGTTGTGCACAAATATCAGGATCTTATTCACAAGCATTTATTATATAGTAAACTATTTTGTTAGCTAGTGAGTGACACTGATATGTCCTAAAAGAAATTTTAAAGCTCTTGCTTACCCCCGAAGCTTTTATGTGTGTTTGGCCACTCAGAATCGAATCTGTAGGTATGATTATGGTTCTATTTTGGTGGAAATTATGTGTTTTTGGTAAAAATTAGGCTAAGGTCAAACTTGATCTTCTAAACTGATTTTGTTTTGAACCGTCTTTCTTCTTTAAAATAAGAGTAATAATCAATCTTGATCCGATTTTAGGGTAGTTGCCGAACACACCCCTAGATCATTCACAAAACCTCAACAATGTTTGAAGCTTTTCAATCTCCCTCCAAGCTGCCTAACTTCGCTCCATGCAAGCCCCCATAAACTGCCAACTTTTACTATTTTTTTTTTCTTCCAGAAAACTCCCATGAGCTTTTGATAAAGATTTTGAGCACTCACGGTAGGCCATTAGGGGGTATGTTGAGAATTACAAACATTGTCGGGTTTCGGTGGAAGTCGCAAGAGCGTTGGGGCTCAAATCACTTTGTAAACTTTTTTGGCGGAGTATATCAGAATGAGCCAAACTTTGTGGCTCTTTGGAACTCTATCCTAAAAATTGGAATTTTGATGTGCTCACCATGGAGGCGACATGCGTCTTAATCTACAATTTAAAATTAATGGATAATTAAGAAAAGTAACTCAACAGTTCTAAAATATCAATAGTTTCTTTCTGTCCTCTTAAAATAACAATAGTCCACAAGCTGCAGAGAAGAATAAACATTATAAACGTAAAATATGGCCTCTCAATATTATTATTTTTAAAGGCATCCTTATGTTATAGATGAAGTCTATTATTTAATGACACGTCTATGGGATTAGAAACCTAGTAACCGATAATTAGTCACTAATCTAGGTGAGGATAATGCTAAACTAGGCTGCTATTGTCATGAATTTGGTATGGACTTCTATACTACGATAGAGTAGATGGACATGAAGGATATTATAAATATTGAATTGTGATAGAATTGTCCAACTCCTCCCCTCCAAAAACTTGATTAAAATAACAAAAGAAGGAAAATTGACAAAGTCTATGAGGCCCTAGTTTATGATGGAAGCTTTATAGGATAGTATATATGTTGTTTAATATCCAAAAGTGAAGAGCTAAATATTCCTTGTAAACGTCACTTTTGGGGTCCATGATCACATGAGGCTCAAGTTTTAGGGGGTGTTTGGTCAGGGTGTTTTATAGAAAATTTTTAGGAAATGTTCTGATAGTGACAGTTTCGTAAATAAAAAATTACTCACAATTTTCATAAATTGTGTTTGATTCAACATTGAATTTACAGAACAGATTTCTGTAAAGTACAGAAATCTGTACAATTTTATAAAAATTATCTTACACTCAAAATGAGCTAAAAACACCAAAAAAACTGACAACCTATTATTAAAATATTAAACCCACCCCCTAACCACATTTTCGCCCCCATTGCACATTTCTCGTGGCCGCTAGAACTCGAAAAATACCTAGGGCTTCCTCCTTCGTTCCCACCCCCAAACTCATTCTCCCGCTCGAGTTTTCCTTACCTCGAGCTCTCATCCTCGATTATTCCCGCCAATCGCTAGCGAGCTCGAAGATCTAGGGCTTCGCTCTAGTTCGTCGGCGTTCTTGCGGCTAATTTGGGTCGATTTTTCCTTACCTCGAGCTCTCGTCCTCGATATTTCCTTACCTTGATTTTTCCTGACCTCTATCTCTCATCCTTGATTATTGTTACCATTCGCAAGCGAGATCGACCCAAATTAGGGCTTCCGCCACATACGACTGTCGGTGTTCTTGCGGCTAATTTGGGGATATGCGGTTCTTAGCCAAAAACAATGATTCTGCCATTGATCTTCTGAGCTTTTGAGGTATAAAAATAAGCCCCTAAACCCCCCCCCCC
>NC_033794.1:122510170-122544545 GCF_001876935.1 Asparagus officinalis
TTATTATTCTAGATTATTTAGTTGATTTTTCAATTGTTTCATTTGGTTTTTTAGTCGATTATCAGATCTTGCTTAACTCTCGATTTTGTTACTATTGTGGCTTAATTAGCATGTTAAAATCATTTACAGTTTGAACAGTTGACTATAAAGAAAATTATGGCCTGATTATGGATTTGGAAATCTATTACGGTCAAATTTTTGTTCTTGTTTAGCTGTTCATTTTATTACTATTATGGCATGAATGGAACTGAAAATGAGTCTATTAATTATTGGATGAGAAAATATTGGCAAAATATCTTTCATATGCCATATAATTCTAGCATATATGTTTAGATAGTTATTTTTTATGTTATTATAGTGTTATAAATAATATTCTTTGGTAATAGATACAAAATTCTATATGCAAACATTACCATCATGAGCTCAACCATTTGCATGACTATGTTCTATTATTGCATAAATGTTTTAAACTATATTTTCTTTGTAATTAATGTAGATGGATGGTGTAGATGAAGAACAAATAAAGAAGATGTGTGCTAATATGTCTATATCTTCCATGGTTACAATAATAGCTTGTTTATTGAGATTGCGTGCTAGGCGTAAATCAATTTGTAATGCTTCAAGAGAGGATAAGATGAGGAAAAGATTTTGTAGAAATGCCCGTTTCAAGCGTGTCTTTGAAGGATATAGTGATAGTTGTATGTATTATATTAGAATGATGCCTAAAGTATTTTTCAAACTTGTGGATATTTTGCGAAATAATGGTTCTTTAAAGGACAAAAGACACCTTCAAGTTGAATAACAACTCGCTATGTTCATGAGCATAGTGGGTTATAAAAAAATAGAGTAATAATAACCAAATTCATAAGATCGGGTGAAACGGTTAGTAGGTACTTCAATAAAGTTCTACATGCTATGAACGGTCTTCGCGGTCGATACATGGAGTAAGCACCTAATGAGATTCCACCGAAGATTGCCAACAATCCAAACTATTTTCCTTACTTAAGGTAAGAGAGAAATAAATTGTTATCGTTAGTGAATTGCATAATTTAATAAATGTGAAAAATTAATATTTATCACCATGTACTTTTTTCATAGGATTGCATTGGTATGATAGATGGAATACACATTAACGCAATGTTACCCTCTAACCTAGTTGCACGTTTTAGAAGGCGTAAAGGTGTAACGCAAAATGTTTTAGCCGCTTGCACTCCAAATAAAATTTTCATATATGTCCTATCTAGGTGGGAAGGTGTGGCAAATGACTATAGGATTTTGCAAGATGTGTTGTCCAGACCACAACCTTACAGTTTGAGAGTATATGATGGTAATATTCTAACTCGTTTAATAACTAAATAACATGATCGAATTGATCACGAATTTTTTTTATAATATAGGAAAATATTACCTTTGTGATGCTGGATACACTGTCATGCTCAGTTTCATCTCTCCGTACAGTAGTGTATGCTATCATTTAAAGGAACACACTGGTAGGACACCCAAAAATCGGTCTAAAATTGAATCAACGTTTGGTACATTGAAAAATTAGTTCAAAATGACACTCTATTTTGCTAAATCACATGATGTTCATATACTTTGCATTCGTGTTGCTAATTATTAAACACGTACATGTACTTATATGTTGTTAATTGCAAACGTTAGATGTTGCAATACATGTAGCTAATATTTTTCATTGGTTATATTCCTGTTGTTAATTGTTATTGTTGGTTATTTGTGCTTACATTGAGCCAATGGTTGTTGGTGCCTTGGAATATATATCGCTCGGTATGAACTAAATGACGCTTGGCTTTTTGGTACTCTATTTTTGGTATGGGTTCTTTTCGTACTTGTTTATTTAGATGGGCAATGATGATGATGATAATAAACTGAGAATGCAGCATATATTTATAGTGTAATGCTTAGGCGAGACAATTTTGGGTGAAATACAACCTGCATTGATATTTCAATGTATGGGTGAGGCAAACCATCAAAATTGCAGCCTATGTTACATCATAAATGTTTAGGTAATGCAATCTTTTATGACAAATATATTTATATTCTGAGCCCTAGTAAGTATTCATGTAATGGTGGATTTGTGCTTGTTGTCGAGCTGTTGGTGTTGTTTTCTTTTGGTTGGACTGATTTTAGAGCTTGTTTAGCTCTCTATTCTACATTGTAATAGTGAATTTGTGCTCGTTGTTGAGCTGTTGGTGCTGTTTTCTTTTGGTTGGACTGATTTTAGAGCTTGTTTAGCTCTTTATTCCGTATTGTAATGGTGGACTGTGCTCGTTGTCGAGCTGTTAATGCTGTTTTCTTTTTATTGGACTGATTTTAGAGCTTGTTTAGCTCTCTATTCCATATTGTATTGGTGGATTTGTGCTTGTTATCGAGTTGTTGGCGCTTTTTTGTTACTATGCTGATTTCGAGCTTATTTAGCTCTATATTATGTGGTTTTCTGTTGATATTTCAGCTCAGTTTGAGCGGTTGATGCTGGTTTTTTTATTACTATGCTGATTTCGAGCATGTTTAGCTCTATATTCGATGAATATTGTTCAGATTTGAGCTGTTGTTAGGTTTATACAGGTTCATGACTGATTTCGAGCTTGTTTAGCTCTATATTATGAGGTTTTTAGTTGATATTTGAGCTCAGTTAGAGTTGTTGGTGTTTTTTTTTATTTTGTTACTATACTGATTTCGAGCTTGTTTAGCTCTATATTATGAGGTTTATTGTTCAGATTTGAGCTATTGTTGGGTTTACACAGGTTCATGACTAATTTCGAGCTTGTTTAGCTCTATATTATTGTTTTCAGCGAAAGTTGTTTCCATTGTCGATTCCATTAAACTTCGATCGTTTTACAGAAAATTACAATGAAAATAAGCAAAAATTACAACTCTCGAGAAAATAACACAGAAATCGTTTATCGAATCCTGCTTTTGTGGGACTTTGCCTGTGCTGGGAGTGCTTTGGCTCGTGGACCACCGAATCATAGATCGTGAGGGTGTTTGGAGATCTTTCCTTCGTTTATCGAAGTAAAGATTTGAAAGCGAATATCTTATCGATGTAAGATGTTCACTCTTCCAAAGATCAAGTCTGAGCTTAGATCTCTAGGAATCACCAAATGATACTTGTCAAAGGGTGAAAGTTCTCTCTTTCTTCCTCAAAATCACCAAAAGCTCAAGTCTCTTCTGCTCCAAAATTCTCTCTGTCCTTTATTTCGTGCCTAGGGAGGTATTTATAGGGGTAGGAGTGCACAACAGTTGAAACGGGGGCGAAGTAACCGACCAAATGACTATTCTTTGGCCGCGGCAGTCGACATTGCCGCGGCTATTGGCGCAGCAGTATGGACTGTCGCGGCCAAAGAGGCGGTTACCAGCACGTTCCATTGTGATTGAAACTATTCTCCCACGACTTTTAACCACATTTTTCGTGGTTTAACTGCTTGTCCACGTCAGCACACGTTCTATCTCTGATATGCCGCCACGTGGGCTTCAAATAATCATCGTATAACTGCCTTGTAACCGCCGCAGCACTCCCCTATAATAGCTGCGGCACCATAGGTTGTCGCGCCGTAGCCGCGGCACCATAGGCTGCTGCGCCTTAGCCGCGGCACCATGGTCTGCCGCGCCTTAGTCGCGGCACCAAGTACTATCGCGCCTCAGCCGCACCGCCATGTACTGCCTGTTGGTGTGTACATTGTTCTGTGTTGTCTCGCTTCCTTTGAATGATCACATCTGATTAAGAGAATGGCGTTTATCGTCTTCTCTTTGCCTTGAGTGGTATTTGGATGTCTGTAAGCATTTTTTGACGCCAACAGATACCCCCTCCAAAGTATCTCAGACTCATCATTTTGGAGAGGAGTCTGGGATACTTTGGATATGATAAGTTTTCCTTACAATTTCTTCAGTATTTTGTTGAGGAAGTTGTGTAAGATGGTCTATAAATGGTTTCAATTCTTGACTTCTTCATCCTTTAGCATATTCAGTGCTTTGTAGAATAGCTAAAATTCTTCCGGTGTTGCGTTTATCGCGTGGCCGTTGTCGAAGTCTTGAATTAGAACTGTCGTCGAAGAATGGAGAAATAGTTTATACTCATATACTATATTGGAGTGTTTGGGAAATAGTTTAACCTCATATACCCGTTGGGAGGTTCAAGGAGATGCGGTTTATACTCATATACTCATCGGAGTGTTCGGGAAATAGTTTAAACTCATATACCCGTTGGGAGGTAATCAGGTTATCCCTAAGAATATTCTGAGTGATATTCTCCAGAAACTTCCTGTTGAGGGTAGGGAAACAATTTAGACTCGTGTACCTGTTGGAGTATTTCGGTCTCTTTTTTTGTTGGTAGAGGTGAACCCGATGATGGAGAGGAAGAATTTTATATTCTATCTCCTGGTCTCTTTTTTGTTGGTAGAGATGAACCCGATGATGGAGAGTAAGAATTTTATATTCTATCTCCTGGTCTCTTGTTTGTTGGTAGAGATAAACCCGAAATCGGAGAGGAAGAATTTTATATTCTATCTCCTAGTCTCTTATTTGTTGGTAGAGATAAACCCAAAAATCAGAGAGGAAGAATTTTATATTCTATCTCCCGGTCTCTTGTTTGTTGGTAGAGATAAACCCAGAATCGGAGAGGAAGAATTTTATATTCTATCTCCGGTCTCTTGTTTGTTGGTAGAGATGAACCCGATGATGGAGAGGAAGAATTTTATATTCTATCTCCTGATCTCTTGTTTGTTGGTAGAGATAAACCCAAAATCGGAGAGGAAGAATTTTATATTCTATCTCCTGGTCTCTTGTTTGTTGGTAGAGATGAACCCGATGATGGAGAGGAAGAATTTTATATTCTATCTCCTGGTCTCTTGTTTGTTGGTAGAGATAAACCCAGAATCAGAGAGGAAGAATTTTATATTCTATCTCCTGGTCTCTTGTTTGTTGGTAGAGATAAACCCGATGATGGAGAGGAAGAATTTTATATTCTATCTCCTGGTCTCTTGTTTGTTGGTAGAGATAAACCCAGAATCGGAGAGGGAGAATTTTATATTCTATCTCCTGGTCTCTTTTTTTGTTGGTAGAGATAAACCCGGAATTGGAGAGGAAGAATTTTATATTCTATCTCCTGGTGCAAAGGGAAACTCAAAGTGGGATCTCCACTTAGAGAATCTGGATTGGTTTGAATAATCCTAACTGTCATAAGGTTTGACTATCCAACTCAAAAGTGAACCTTTCGTTCCTTGAAGGAATCGAGAAGGGATTTTGGTTTTGGTCCTAACTGTAGTAAGGTTTGACCAAGTAGGAGTTTTGAGACGATCCTAACTGTTTAAATGTTTGATCGTTCAATTTGTGGACCTCTCGTTCATGGAACGAATCGAGAGGGGATTTTGGCTTTGGTCCTAACTGTTTAAAGGTTTGACCAAGTAGGGGTTTGAGACGATCCTAACTGTTTAAATGTTTGATCGTTCAATTTGTGGACCTCTTGTTCATGGAAGGAATCGAGAGGGGATTTTGGCTTTGGTCCTAACTGTTTAAAGGTTTGACCAAGTGGAGGACTTGAGACGATCCTAACTGTTTAAAGGTTTGATCGTTCAATTTGTGGACCTCTCGTTCATGAAAGGAATCGAGAGGGGATTTTGGCTTTGGTCCTAACTGTTTAAAGGTTTGACCAAATGAGAATTTGAGACGATCCTAACTGTTTAAAGGTTTGATCGTTCAATTTGTGAACCTCTCATTCATTGAAGGAATCGAGAGGGGATTTTAGCTTTGGTCCTAACTGTTTAAAGGTTTGACCAAATGAGAATTTGAGATGATCCTAACTATTTAAAGGTTTGATCGTTCGGTTTGTGGACCTCTCGTTCATGGAAGGAATCGAGAGGGGATTTTGGCTTTGGTCCTAACTGTTTAAAGGTTTGACCAAATGAGAATTTGAGACGATCCTAACTGTTTAAATGTTTGATCATTCAATTTGTGAACCTCTCATTCATTGAAGGAATCGAGAGGGGATTTTGGTTGTGGTTCTAACTGTAGTAAGGTTTGACCAAGTGGGAGTTTTGAGACGATCCTAACTGTTTAAAGAATTTGTGGACCTCTTGTTCATGGAAGGAATCGAGAGGGGATTTTGGCTTTGGTCCTAACTGTTTAAAAGTTTGACCAAATGAGAATTTTGTGAGGGAAGATTGATCCAACGAAGTGATCGAATCTCATCTCAGCAAAAGAGTATTCGGAAATCACCATGGGGATGTAGTGTTTATCACTTTGTTTGTAATGATCGGGTTATCCCTAAGAAAATTACATATAGCATTCTTCCGAGAACTTCCCGTTACATGAACCATCCACCCCCAGCTTTCCTTACAAAACTGGGTTTATCATTATATTCAGCTACATGATCGGGTTATCCTTAAGAATATTACGTGTAAAAATTCTCCAGGAACTTCCCGTGAAAGAAAGGAAACAGTTTAGACTCATATACCGATTGGAGTTTTAGGGAGTAGTTTAACCTCGTATACCGGTTGGAGGATTGAGAAGCAGTTTATACTCGTATACTCTTCGGAGTGAGGGAAAACAGTTTATACCCGTGCACCCAATGGAGTTAGAGTCGTCTTTACTTGGCTTGTTTCGCCGTTATGACGCCGGAGTCAATTAAGGCTTGGATTTTATTTTTGAGTCCGAAGCAAATCTCGGTGGGATGAAGAACCCTTCTGTGGTACGCACAGTAGTTTGGATCCGTAATCCTCTTAGCTCCCTCCTGATCTTTAATAGGTGGTAGCTCGATTTTGTCATTGGTGAGGAGGTATTTCAATATGGCTGGAGCTTTATCATTTTCAAAAGAATACTCCTTTTGAAACTTCGGATCGAGAGTCGTGTTCCCGGCGATTGCAGATGTCGTCGGTCGGCTTCTCTCAGCTTTCTTTCTTTTAAGAAAGTGTTCAGCTTGTTCACCGCGCACTTTCAAATCTTTCCAAGTTTTGGATGGTACGACCCCCAGGGCTTCCAGGACATCGATGGAGAGATTATTATGGCATGTTTGCAGGATAAATTCCTCTGTAACAGGATCTCTGCAATTCATTGCTGTATGTAGGAAAAATTGCAATGAAGAGAATAAAAGAAAATTGACTTGTATTTCTTTGATTCCGATTACAATTCGATTACAAAAGAGAGGAGAACGAAATTGGTTCTTCCCCTTTGTTTAAAACTGGGTTCTTCACGGTGGCGATGGAGTGCCTCCCTCGAGTGCTCGCGTCGAGTTTGCTCTCCGTTGACGATCCGCACATCTTGATTCACTGGAACGATGTCTTCTCCTCACGATTTGACGTTGTGGAGAACTTGCGTGGCAAGTTTGAAAATAACTCTTAACGAGTTGATAACTCTGAACGAGTTTTAGAAGAACTTGCAGAGCAAGTTTTGAACTCTAATCGAGTTGATAACTCTGAACGAGTTTGAACTCTTGAAAAAGAGTTGATTTGAACCGAAAGTTCGGTTAATAAGCCAAGGATCAAAGCCTCTTGATCTTGGTTGCTGAAGAATGTTTCCAGATCCGATGATTGAAGAAGCTCCTATTGCCGATCTCGGGATCCGAGAATGCTCCAAAGCTCCTGTTGACGAGCCAAGAAGTTCCTACCTTGCTGCCAAGTCTCAGATCCAAAAAGCCCCTTCACTGGTCGATCCGAGCCAAAAATTCCAACCGGCAGGGACCCTTAACTCAGTTGAGTTTACCCCTATTTATAGGGGATTAAGGAGGTGTAACCGCCCCTTAAATCACTCCTAAGTGGGGTGTAACTGACCCCAAATCGTGGGAAACAGTTTTAGAACCGTTCAGCTCATGTTGAATGAGTCAAACGCCCACGTTGGCGTTCAGGACCCTAACTTCGCCTCTTAAAATTGAGACGCGAGGTTGGGTGTTGGCTGAACACCAATGAACGCGAGGGTCACTCGCGTTTTGGCTTGTTGTAACGCGGGTTTCGACCCTGGCGTTTTGACATTGTAACGCGGGTTTCGACCCTGGCGTTTTGATGTTGTAACGCGGGGTTCGACCCTGGCGTTTTGATGTTGTAACGCGGGTTTCGACCCTGGCGTTTTGACATTGTAACGCGGGTTTCGACCCTGGCGTTTCGACATTGTAACGCGGGTTCGACCCTGGCGTTTTGATGTTATAACGCGGGTTCGACCCTGGCGTTTTACTGTTGATACACGGGGAGGACCTCCGCGTCTTGCCTTTGTCATAGCGTTGCAAAGATCATTGTCTTGTAATCTTCGTCTTGGCTCCTTGAGAATATGAGAGGCGTCAGATTGTAACTCCCGATGTTGATTGTGAAGGCCGTTGATTAGAGCTTTCATCAGTTGTCGTGAAGGTCGTCAGATTGTAACCTTCAGCGATCTACGTGAAAGTCTTCAGATTGTATCCTTCTGGAAGTCGTCAGATTGTAATTTCCATCATCGGTGTTTGATGGGGGATAAGCTATCTATTGTGATTTTTAGACAGCCTACAATTGCCTTGCTACGGAAGCGTTTGACAAAATTGTCGACTGACTCTCCGTCTTTTTGCTTCTCATCTAAAAGGGTTCCGATTGACACTTCGGTGTCATTATCGAAGAAATTGCTGAGGAACAAACTTTCTATGTCATCCCAGCAATTGATACTCCCTGGCTTGAGACGACGATACCAATCGAAGGCGGGCCCACGAAGGGTGCCAACGAATGACCGGACCATTAAAGCCTCGTTTTCAGAGATCATGCCCAAATGAGACTTGAAATAAATCAAGTGCTGAGTAGGCGAGCTATTCCCGTCAAACGGTGTGAAGTTAATCAGATTGAATTTTGCCGGGTACGATATTGAATCCCATTCTCTTGGATAAGGACATGGAATACCCGTCTTTTTCACTTCTTGAGCCGTCATCAAAGCGTTGATTTTGTTTTCAAGCTCTTTCATTTTTTCGTCATCGTCTATGTCTTCATTCGAAGGACGTTGAGGAGAATGAGATAGACCACCCCCTGTAAGAGGTGCCATTGAACCACCCCCAATATCGTTATTGGGAGGATGCGTTAAACCACCCCCAGCGTTATTGCTATTGGGAGGTGTATCAGCCATAATAACTTCATTCACTTCTGGATCACTGTTATCTATAATATTCCGAGTGTGGCGGCTGGATTCAGCTTGCTGACTGGACTCAGGAGGTTGAGGCCGTTGAGCTAGTAATTCTCTCATTTGTTGGATAGCTAACTCTATCTCTGTCTTCATCTCAGCTCTAATTTCTTCACGTTGTTTGGCTAGAGCTTCTTGAAGTATTTGAGCGAACTGATCAGAGGTGATTGTGAGTACTTCTCTGGTTTGCCCTGTGCTACATACTATATCATCCGAAGCGATCGCAGAACATGTGTCCGAGAGCTCGTCCTCTGATGACTTTCCTTCATGCATTCTCTTGTAGTCCCTATTGTTGGCTCCTAACTGGAGTCGGGATATCCGTTGAGCAATTCTTGAATTGACTTTTCCTGTCGGGGAAAATTCAGGGTCTGAGTCACCTGAATGCTGCTTAGACTTTCTTTTATCAATCATGTTGATGGTGACTTCAGGGAATTCATCCTCTTTGACAGCAAGTTTCTTGTAGAAATGTCTAGGCTTGGGCTTTGACATTTTGGTGAAAAGTCTCTGGACCATTGAGGCTCTTCGCGGGATGGCTTCTCGTTTGGAGTAATCATATTCCGACAATACTGCTCTAATGAGTCGCACACAGGAACAATGAGAGTTCATTTTTTGAACAATTCTCTTTCGAAATTTATTCGCACCCCCAGCTTGATAATACGATTTATCGGTATGATTGCCGAAAAATCCTATCGTCTGTTGGTATGACCTCACAGGTATAACGATGTCTTTTGGAGAGCACGTCTTCTTCTAGAGGTGTAAAGCCTTGTTGGCGTTCTCAGGACAAATCATTGTTGCCTTTGAGCGATCCAAGATTATGACAAGAGTCACACGTTTAGAACCACCCCCTTGCGGGTGCGGAGTCTTACCGGGCTCCGAATGCTGATTTTGCACAACTCCAAATTTTGGAATCCAAACTTTGCAGAGTTTTGGTGGTTCTTTGGCCACTGTTTGTTGTAAGAGAGCACGAGCACGAGTAGCAATTGCACGACTTTTTTGTATGCGTTCTTTGAGGGTCGAGCGAGCCCTTTTGACAAAAGTCCATTCATCCGCCGTTAGTTTAGCAGAGATATGAGTTATTGGTCGTTGAGACAACTGAACCACTCGATGCCTCCTCGACTCTAGGTCCGCGTGATAACGAACCCCGTCGGTTTTTTCCAATGCCTTAGCTATTTGGCAAGCGCGGCGCTGACGTTGTCTCTGACGAGCCCTCTTCGTCAGTGCCGATGTGCTTTGATTCGATGACTCTTTAACTAGATAAGGGTCATCGCGAGCAGAGATGTTGTGAGTAGAATCCTCAGCAACAATCAGGCGAGAGTCTTCATTTTGTGTCTTCTTTGGCATGTAAGTCTTCTTCAATGGTGAGATCCTCTTGTACTTGCGATACAATGAAGATCTTGAAGAGGATGATGAGAGATATTCCTCAAACTTGGTTTGGTCGAACTCGTATTCGACCATGGATTCAACTGGAATCTTGATCGGCTGCGACACGACGATCTCGGCAGCGAGACCGTTGGCTTCCACTGTGGTCGCCGGTTTGTTTTCAGCGAAAGTTGTTTCTATTGTCGATTCCATTAAACTTTGATCGTTTTATAGAAAATTACAATGAAAATAAGCAAAAATTACAACTCTCGAGAAAATAACACAGAAATCGTTTATCGAATCCTGCTTTTGTGGGACTTTGCCTGTGCCGGGAGTGCTTTGGCTCGTGGACCACCGAATCACAGATCGTGAGGGTGTTTAGAGATCTTTCCTTCGTTTATCGAAGTAAAAATTTGAAAGCGAATATCTTATCGATGTAAGATGTTCACTCTTCCAAAGATCAAGTCTGAGCTTAGATCTCTAGGAATCACCAAATGATGCTTGTCAAAGGGTGAAAGTTCTCTCTTTCTTCCTCAAAATCAACAAAAGCTCAAGTCTCTTCTGCTCCAAAATGCTCTCTGTCCTTTATTTCGTGCCTAAGGAGGTATTTATAGGGGTAGGAGTGCACAACAGTTGAAACGGGGGCGAAGTAACCGATCAGATGACTTTTCTTTGGCCGCGGCAGTCGACATTGCCGCGGCTATTGGCGCTGTCGCGCCTTAGCCGCGGCACCATAGTCTGCCGCGCCTTAGCCGCGGCACCAAGTACTGTCGCGCCTCAGCCGCACCGCCATGTACTGCCTGTTGGTGTGTACATTGTTCTGTGTTGTCTCGCTTCCTTTGAATGATCACATCTGATTAAGAGAATGGCGTTTATCGTCTTCTCTTTGCCTTGAGTGGTATTTGGATGTCTGTAAGCATTTTTTGACGCCTACAATTATGAGTTTTTTGGTTGATATTTGAGCTCGGTTTGAGCTGTTGGTGCTATTTCTTTTTTTTACTATGCTGATTTCAAGCTTGTTTAGCTCTATATTCGGTGAATATTGTTCAGATTTGAGTTGTTGTTGGGTTTAACAAGTTCATGGCTGATTTTGAGCTTGCTTAGCTCTATATTAAGAGGTTTTTTGTTGATATTTGACCTCAGTTTAAGCTGTTGGTGTTGTTTTTTTGTTACTATGCTGATTTTGAGCTTGTTTAGCTCTATATTATGAGGTTTATTGTTCGGATTTGAGTTGTTGTTGGGTTTATACAGGTTCATGACTGACTTTGAGCTTGTTTAGCTCTATATTCGCATAATATTGTTCGGATTTCAAGTTGTTGGTGGTGTTTTGGTTCCATTTGGAGCTTAGTTTGAGCTTTTAGCAATGATTATGGTCAACTAAATAAAATTACAGACTAATTTACAATGTTCATAATAAGATAAGGCATTCTTTACTATGCTATTAGAACGCGATCTACGTGAACTCGTACATTTCAATTGAGGTAATCAATTTTGATAAAAGACCAATAGCTGAGCCAAATTTCTACATAAAAATATCAAATTACGACATGAAATAAGCAAAGTGATACATGATTTATTTAGATCATTGATTTCAATCTAACTAAAGTAAATAAACTTCTAGTCCACGATGCTGGCCAATCCCCACTTTACACATGTTGGGCACAGACCCATTGTTACTAATATCATACACGTGAGTTAAGATATCATTCATATTCCAATTTGTGTAGGGGATATTGTTGCAATAGGGACACTTCCACCACCCGTTGAGGCAAACTAACTTTTAAAGCATTGACTCTTAGCATTATTTCTGCTTCTTCCATTATATCACACATCTCATCACACTCTCGATCTTCATCTGTATATGAAAATAATTCTTCATATGCTGGTTTCTGCGGTATTTTTCGAGCATGCTGATTACAAAAAAGAAAAACTAGACTCTGGTTATTAGGAAAATATTAATAGAATTTGTAGTTTTTTTAACCAAAATACATACCTTTGGATTTGATGAACTTGACGAGTTACCATGGTCTCTAACTCTCTTACTCATGTTTTTCAATTGTGGAAATTTTCTGTTCATGGATAGTTGAGGATAGAAGGATTTTATAAGATTTGATAATGTGAAACTAGCCGTTATAAAGTGATAAATATGGTAGTTGATACTATTCTATAAATTTGACATATGTAACCAAACAAAAGAAAAGGAAAACTTGTTATTTCTATAAAGTAATGTGCTCATTTTCTTGGTTTGAACCAAACAAGCAAAGTACAAAAAAAAATAGTACTTTTAACTTCTCAAAACTTTTCCTATAATTTTTTAAGAAATACAATGAAATCTATATTTTGGGTGTTTTTCTTTCCTATAATTTATAGAAATTGAACCAAACACCCCCTTAAAAGAAAAAGAAATTTTGTTGGTGTTTTCTTTAGTTCATTTGTACTGGTCCTTTTATGTAAACCAGTACGAAAATCGCCTTTAAAATTTAATTGATATGGAAATTATTTTTAAAGTGGGTTTTCGATTGGGCAAAATATCAGGAACCCTCCTTAAATTTGAACAATTATTAGATAACCAACCCCCCACCCCAACTTTGAAAATATCAGAAGATCCCCATTAAGTGTAGGAGTTATTAGAAAACCCCTTTTAACTTTGGGATGTTATCAGAAACCTCCCTAAAATTAGGAGTTTTCTACTAAAATATCAAAGTTGAAAGGGGTTTCTAGTAAAATCTTAAAGTTAAGGGAGGTTTTCTGATAGTCCATATACTTGAAGGGGGGTTTTATGTTGTTTTCAATGTTATAGCGGGTTTTCTGATAATATCCAAAGTTAAGGGGGGTTTTGATATCCAGTTTTCGATGGCAATCAACCATCTTATCCTATTTTCTGATGAAATTTTGACTAAGAACTCTAAAATATCCTTAGAAAACACACGTGTCAAATATGTGACATGCCTTCATAACACAAGCTAGTTGACATGTGTGTTTTTTAAAGGATATATTTAAAATTTTAGTTAGCATTCGTTTAAAATATGTCAAGATGATTGATTGCTCCCTCGCCCTTTCCTTTCCATCCCAACTCCAGTCTCTCCCTCCTCTCGCCAACTCAGTTTAAAACACGTTGACATCATATGAACATGCTACGATACAATCTATGATACCGTGATACCGGATATTATCGCAGAGTTAGTGTGGACCATCCTACAGTCATTAGTACATATTGTCATGCGCTATTTTGACAGTTCAAGTCGGTTCTGGGCTACGATTTTGAGGTATTTCTTTGTATATAATACGGGATATGAACAGGGTTGTCTATTAGGTCTAGAGTTTATCATGCCAAGTTGAACAGGATGTGAAGAAGAATTGGGAAAAATATGAAATATAAGATTTGTGATGAATTTCTATGAAATCGAGAGGTGGATTCTCGCGGTGATCTTGAAAGAAGAGATCTCGTAATCTGTGATGATGAAGCAGAATCTTTCTTCTCCCTGTTGATGCTGGTGATTGCCTAGTTAAATCGTTTGTCTTTGTGCGGTTTACTTTTTTGTGAGTTTGACATTTGTGTTTTTACGTATATTTTCTGATTTAGTCTTCTCGTGTGCTTTCATCTCGCAAGTAGACTTTTTCACCCTTTTTAAACGAAGTGGATCTAATTGAGTAGATCTAGACGAAGCTTTCACTTAATTATATCGTCAGCAACCATTTGGGTTTATTAAGCAGCAGCACAACTATTATCTTCTGATGTTTTTATGAAAATATTATCTTTTGGTGTTAAGAAGCTTAACTGTAGATATTAGACATCTCATTTGGGAAATTTCCGTAAACCTTCGACGCATTTGCGCAGTACTTCAATCTTTTTTCTTGCGTTCTTCTCCCACTTTCACTTCGTCCCTCTCTCCTCTTCGAATTAAAAAAATAATTCAATCCTCCGTTGTTTTATATATTCCTAGTGTCCACGACAAGGTTGACCTCCTCCTTGGGATGTGCACATTGTTCGGTCAGCATCGGATATGATTTTAAAGATTCAATCAAACACGAAAACGCAGCTACATAATTTGAAGGTGGCTCAAATCATCTAGTGGAGATGGGCCCGATTCAACCACAACCTCCACTCTAGTTCACTACCAACAAGCGACCCGGCATTATGAAAGGGTTGATTTTCAGCAGATTGGTACCTCAACAATTAGTGATTTCACTTTGATACTGATCCAGAGTAATCTTTTAACACATTGATACCCCAAAAGCCAAAATTCAACCCCAATTTGCTTTGGTGCTCCTGCCTCAGCCCTAGAAGCAGCCCTAGCCTACATGGACATGTTTGACCCTATAAGAGTCAAACCCAGCTAAGATGTCAAACTAATCTGAATCACCCAAATGACTAGTCGTTTTCGAGACGTTGCAGAATTGGATTTGCAAAATTCCATAGTTTTGAACTTCAAAACCACGGTTAAAGATTTTCTTTTCTTTGTATGTAGGTTTTGACCAAGAATTTTTAATGGGTAAATGATGTCGGTTTTAATTTTTTTGTCAATGAAAAATACTTTTATTCATTCACCATGTGAAAAAACATTGGCACATCAAAATCCCCGGCATTAAAACAGCCTGGAGAACCAAAATTATCTCCCTAAGTATTTACAATTACATCCTCTCAATTTTCTCCTTGAAATGCAGCGGGATTTCCTCATTCAAAACTTTTTAAAATATGGCAAGTTTAATTGCTCGAAAGAGAGTGTCAGGGCTACAATTTTTTCCTTGGAATAATCTCAAATTCCTTTCTTGCCACACAAAGTAAACTATTGCAGCTAGAGCCATTCTCTTAACCTTCTTCATGAATCCTTTGCCCTTTAGATTAGAAGCATACCAATTTAGTAGGCAATTCCAACTGCAAGATCTCCAAGTAAATTGCAACCAATCCATCACACTGTTCCATACTTGGGCTGAATATAGGCATTCGAATAAGAGATGATGACAAGTTTCCTCTCTTTGATGATCAGGAGGACACAGAACACATTGATTTATGTTGAGTATCTTCATCCTAATTAGCCTGTCCTGTGTTGACAATCTGGAAAGAGTAGAAAGCCATAACACAAAAGAGTGTTTTGGGTAATTCAACCCCTCCCAAACTATGTTGCACTAGGGAACTTGAGCAGAGCTATTTAAATTGTTATAGATAGAGGAGATTTGAAGTCTACCATTGAAGTAGCAGCCATTGATGATGCTTGTGATGTTGCTGATAGATCCAAATTTGATCAACATCATGTCTCTAGCTCTCAGGAGCTGTCTCCACATCCAGGAGTACGAAGCTTTGATTTGCACTTGCCATATATCTGACTGGTGTATATAGTTTTCATGAACCCACTTGATCCATAACAAATCTTTTTTCATATGAATCATCTAGATTAGTTTAAGTGCAGCAGAGTAATTCCAGTTCCTTGCTGAGAAGAGCCCCAAGCCTCCCTGATTTTTGTCCTTGCAAACATCAGACCAAGAAACCTGGTGGATTTTGTTGTTCCATAGGAAGGATGGGCATAAGCTGTCAATTTTTTCAAGTACTTTCATAGGCAAAATAAAATTACTTGTCCAGAAATTTTGAACACCCAAAATGACAGATTTGATTAATTGCAATCTTCCTGCATATGAGAGGAATCTCCTCTTTTTCCAATGAAGGAACTGATCGGAAATCCTGTTAATAAGGGGATGATGTCGGTTTTAGCTCAAATTTGATACGGAGAATCCTAATTTCTACTAGAAGGATATGTTTTTGTTGTGGTATTTTCAGTAGTCAAAGTATGGCCCTTTGTCAGGAACAGACAGGTGTCCCCCTACATACACAGTTCAAATCAAATTGACGGTCAGGACTACCAAGAATCCCGACTTAGCCGACTCGTCGAGTCGGCATCCCCTTAGGTCGACTCAAGGGCGGTACTTGTCGGTCCTCTTGACGAAGACGATTCGCTACGAGCCCACTCGACCAGTAATCCGGCACCTTGCGTGGTCGACTCGAAAGGCGTTACTTCTCGGCTAAGCCAAAGGACGACTTCAACCTCGAGCCTTCCCTGTTGACAACGTGTCGACGTCACATTTAATGCATGGCAGACGTCATCATGCCTCTAGCCCCAATAGTCTTCATGAGTCATGGAACCACGTCGGCACAGTCATGCCCCCGATCACTTCACATTAAATGCTGAGGTGAACTCTCCTCCACTTGTCGACCGACACCTGTAAAGTAGGTATTGACGTAGCCGCCAGGTCATACTCGTTTGCCGTCATCCTGTGCTCAGCCGAGATTACCATTTTACCCTTTTCCAACCACTATAAATAGAGGTACTATTCTAAATATCTGAAAAAAATGAATTTTCTAAGCAAATAACATCTGAGAATTCTATTGCACTACACTTAAGAACTTACGCAGTTCATCATTTTCCCACTCAAGTTCATCAACTGACTTGATCGTCGGAGGAATAACAGGGAAACTAGTCCCCATCCTCTCATGGATTGCTATTTGTGCAGGCTGAAGCTACTCAACTCAAAATCAGATATCCGGAGAAGTTAGCGGCCCTATAATCAACCTCACCCCCATTATATTATTTGTTTGATTATTAACATCAACAATTTTATTTTTTATTATATTTCTATTTATGGTAAAAATAATGTTTTTATAATTTTTTTCCTTTTATTTTTGAGTCTATAAAAGATATTTTTGGCTGATGTTGGTAGTTAGCTTTGAAGAAATAATACCTTAGTTATTGGTCGTGGCAATTTTATCTGGTTTTCTCTTTTTTTTTTCTTTTTTTTTTTCTTTTTACGTTTTCGTACACCAATCTAATTACAACCCTGAGAAGACTACATCAATCCATGTCTAAATTTCTTTTATGTTAAATTTGTATCACATGTTTTGCACCTAATACATCTAGGTTCGTTTTATCCAGGTGATAGGTAGGGCCGGTTTTTTTTTTTTTTTTTTTTTTTTTTTTTTAAATTTTAACAAAACCATAAATCATAAATTATTATAAAAAATGTCATAAATTTTATTAATAACTTGAAATGAAATGACATAAATTACAAGTACAAAAAATGATAAAAATAACTTCTTTATTAATAATCGGTAAATCATTTACAAGTATAAATTTATTTCGAAATTCGTCGCATCACAATAGATGAGTACATCCCAACTAGGTTGGCACCTACTCACCCATATCACTATCATTTGCAACTTTTTTCGAAATAATTTAATTCAAATTTAAAGCTAAGAAATAAAAATTACAATTTTATGAATATTATCTAATCATTATATCTATCTGCTAGTCCCAACTCTTCAAATTTATCTTCAATCATAGCAATCCGTTCGATGCCTTGTGTTCGCTTCTCGTATCTCCACCAATCCTGTAAGCACATCACCGCTTGTACAGTATACGGATCTAAGCATGTCCTGTGGTCGTCGATCAAACGTCCTGCTGTGCTGAAAGCGGATTCCGAGGCTACAGTCGAAACCTGCACTGATAGTAAGTCACGAACCATGGTGGAAAGTATAGGATATGAAACTGATCCATATACTTTCCACCATTGCAAAATATCTAAAGCATTTCCTTGACATCTAACTAAAGAAGCAGAAAAATATTCATCTATTTCAGAAACATCTAATCCTGATGAAGTTCCAGATCCACCAGTTAGTTCAGCTACCATTGCATACCTATCAAAACTTACACTTTTACCTCGACCTGTGCTCGAAGCTGAAGGTGCCGAAGCTGAAGACTGTTGTGTAGCTACACCATATCTAGCTGCATACTCATCATATAAGGTTTGAAAATAATTTCTAATAGCTAAATAATGAGTAGTAGCAGTAAGGGTGGATCCATCATCTAAGTCTATAATCTGTCCACCATACAATGATTGTAACAAACTTCGAAGGCCAATTTCCTTCAAGCATGGATCAATAAGAACACCAATACCAAAAATATGAGGAATAGGCCTAAAATACTTATTAAATTTACTCTCCATTTCAAAAATTATACTTCCAAAAATATCATCCATACGATATTTTGTAAAATTTTTTTGAATATTTAAAATTTGTAAAGCAGCTAAAGTAATAGTTGGATAATAACAACCAGATAATAACATAGTAGCATCATAAAAAACTTGTAACATCTCATTTAATTTACATATAACTGTCCATTCATCTTCAGTTATTCCATAAGCACTACCAGAGCTAGAACTAGAAGCATAAAAATTTATAAAATCATTTATAATTTCTTTATATTCTATTGCTACAGATAACATTGCATAGGTGGAATTCCACCTATGGTCAACATCTTTTGGAATTAGTCTAGGCTTATAATTTTTTCTTTTACAACATTGTTTCCATCTTTTAATTCTCATTTCAGAAGCATTATGCATATTAGTAACTGTTCTAACTTTTTCTATCATGGGTTTAATTTCAGAAAATGCACTTTGAACAATTAAATTTAAAATATGACAGATACATCTAACATGAAAAAGCTCACCATGACATGGCAATGACAAAGTTACAAATCTTGTTTACCGGGTGCTTAAATGTTTATATGGGATGTTACTAGCTCAAGAGCTAGATATGGTTGTCTCTCTTGATTTTTAAAAATCAATGATGGTTTGGTCTTATACTCTTAAAAATGATTTTTTTTAAATCCATACTTCATAATTCTTATATGTTACTTTTGAACTATGAAAATTTTGCTTTGATTTGTTCTTTTGAATTCATTATATAAGCACAAATAGATGATTCAAATTTCAAATATGCTTTATAATGTATTCTTTATGTGGTTTGATCAAGTTTTACAAAAAAAATTTTCTTTATTGATCTAATATTATTTTTGGGCTTAAAATTTGATTTATGATTTCATTTGGTTGACTTATTTTCATTTAAAAATATTTTGCATGATTCTCATGTTCATTTTCTTTTGACTTCATAAATCTACTCTTATACATGGTTTTTTATGTTTTTTGATATGAGACACTATGTTCATCTTGATATATTTATATATGTTCTCATTATCTCTTGTATGTGAGTGATATTTAGCATATTTTTTATTTATGCTTGCTCACATATTTGCCATGATCTTTTATTTCATATACTCCATATGGTATTTTGATAGGGGGAGCAATCCCTATATTTGTTTTATACTCACCCATGCTTATTTGTAGGGGGAGCTTTCACTCTCTTCATTCTTTATGGTTTTCTCCTTTTTGATGTTGTCAAAGGGTAGGGGTGTCCAAAAGGCCCGGGCCCGGGTCGCCGTTGACGAGCCCTGTCCGGGCCTGGCCCGGCCCGGCCCGGGCCGAACGGTCACAAAAGTGACCGTTTGGCCGGGCCGGGCCGGGCTAACCCGGCCCGGCCCGGGCCAAACGGTCACATTTGTGACCGTTATGGCCGGGCCGGGCCGGGCCGGGCCGGGCCGGGCCGGGCCGGCCATTCGAAGAACCAGTGCCCATTTTTGGGCACTGTTCCGGGCCCGGGCCCGGACCCGGGTTTTGCCCGGGTTTCCGGGCCCGGGCCGGACACCGGGCCGTGCCGGGCCGGGCCGGGCCGGCCATTCGAAGAACCAGTGCCCATTTTTGGGCACTGTTCCGGGCCCGGGCCCGGACCCGGGTTTTGCCCGGGTTTCCGGGCCCGGGCCGGACACCGGGCCGTGTCCGGGCTCCGGGCTTTTTGGACACCCCTAGTGATAGGTATCCAAACAAGCAAATATTTCTAGAATCATTAGATGAGAGTAACCAAGTGATGCAAATTTAAGGAAGTCTATGAGGAGTAAGCATGTGATGCAAATTAACGATATCCGAATGTGGATACCAAAGTAAAAAAGGGAAGGAAACTTGAGCATGAAAGTAATGTGGCGGAAGCATAATAAAAACATATAACTGTTCGTTCTCTTACGCGCAAAACGATGCAAACTCTAGAAAACCCTAGAAACAGAAAACTTTTGAAATAATAATAACCAATCTAAAGAGTTCATAAATTTGTTCCTCTTATATAGGGAGTAAAACAAAGTAAAATTGTTAAAATAATCTTTCCTAAAACAATTAGGCTTACTAAAATAAAAAAACATTCTATAAAAACTAGAAACTAAATTGAACTAAAACTCTTAGACGCACAGTTTGAGCCTAAATATGAATTGCTTTGATCTCGAAAGTCGATTGGAATGGCAAAGTGGTTTGATTTGTAGAGCATTTCCAGGGCATTTCGAAAACACGTAATAATAGTGATTCTATGGAGGGAATCACAAGTTATGGTCCATCGAAGTTGCACGTACCGAAAATTATCCTCTCTTTTTAAATCGTCCGAGCTTCGCACGATCCGATTTCTCCCAAAGATATTAGCAATGGCCTCTGCATCAGAAAGTGTAAAAAAAAAACTTTTGGGGTACCAAAGTGAAAAGATGAGCAACCTTCTTGAGAATCCCAAAAGTGAAAATAAGCCAATACGACATGTAGAGCCATTGATTAGGGCATGCATAATAAATTGGGAAAACCATTCGTCACTATCAAGCCCTATCTACAATACTCCACAAATGATCCAATCTAAGGACAGCACAACATTAGAGGACAAATGAGTGGTGACATAAAGGGGCAGGTGTTTTGTTTAGGTTATCTAACTTTCATCCGTGGAAAAGAGAGGAAGCAAGCGAAGAAGAATTAGAAGGAACAAAGCGAGGGTCACTTTCAATACCCCCCCTACCAATAATGATAACAGTAACGTCAAGGAAAACTCAGGGGTTGAGGTGTAATATTTGACGGAAGAGTGATGGCCACCATAACAGGGGCCCTGTGCAAGTTCCTTTCCGTGGAAATTTAGAATGACTTAACGCAACCCTTTTCACTGAAGTTGGCTCAAGAAGATGAAGATATTATAAAAGGTTTGATATTTCTTTTTGGGCTCTACAATAAAATGAGCAACTGACCGTTAAAGTATTGTTGAATTTCTAATTTGTCCTCTAAAACATCAAACTTGTTATCTCCTCCTTTATACTATTCTTACTTGCTCAATGCGGTCTTTTTGTGAAGTTACCGTCTAATACTTAACAGAAGATGATGCAGCCTATCAATTTTTTTGGGATTTTATAACTAAAATTTACAAACAACTCCAAAAAAATAATAAATAATAAATAACGTAATGAAAAGTTAAGAATTATAAAAACACCCTAAAAATAATAGAGAACCCCTTGAAAATCTAATATTTACAAACCTTAAAACCTATAAAATTTACAAAAGTCACTTGAAAAAAATTCCAAATTACAAAAAAAACATTGAAACATTTAAAAACTACAAACAACCTCCCGAGAACATGAAAAAAATGAAAAGATCATGAAAATTTAAAAATTTTACAAAAAATATCTTGATATTTTCATAAATTGTGGAAAAAAACTTAAAATAAGAAAATTGCAAAAACAACCAACTGTTCGTATTTTTTTGCATTTTAGGGTTCTTTTTTTATACTTTCCAAAGGTTTCAAGGTATTTAATTTTAATTTTTTAGGGTAACTTATACTTATATTTTTAGAGGACTATTTATAAATTTTTTATTTCAAGGTAGTAATTTGTAATTTTTTGGTACTTTTTACAAATTTTTAATTTTTTGCATTAGTAGCTTGTGATTTCATATTTTCATGGGGCTATTTATAATGTTTTAAAATTTTTATGATATTTTCAATATTTTTGAATTTTTTATAAGGTGTTTTTTTTTCAAAATTTTAACTTTTTAGGGGGTTGTTTGTTGAGGTGAAGACAAAAAGAATTAGGATTGAATACCATAGTATTTGTATCCAGTTCATGTTCAACTATTCAAATTCGTATTCAAAATGAATAAGAAATGTGTATTTGAATTCAATTTAATTAGTATTCGACTATTCAATAACTATTTGTGAATATTCGTTAGCAATTTTTATGTAGTCTTTTATGCATTTTTGGTTCATATTAGGTAGATATTTGATAAATATTCATTATTCTATCCTAATCTTATAATGCAGCCAAACGTGATACAACCAATGAATATACAACCTAGTAAGAAATGTAATATTCACAAATAAAAAACTACTTATATAAGGGTATATGTGTATAAAAAATTGGGATGCATAGAAAATATAATGACTAAAACTTATAGGCCTAAAGTGTAATATATAAATAAATAGTTTATTAAGCAAACTAATCGAATATACCTAGTGGTTAAATTTTATTTGATTATAACCGAATACTAAAAACTATTCGTTTATTGTTAAAGAAAATATTGAGTCGAATATTACCAAATACTTGAGCAAATAAATATCAAACTATTTATTAAATATTTAGTTCGTTTTCACCCCTAGTTGTCTGAAAAAATTAAAACTTTCATTAAGCACTTGACGGTGACTTCATTAAAGGATGGCATCGCGCAAGAAAATATAGTATAAGAGGAAAAATTGTTAGAATGTTGTTCATGTAATATCTCTTGTTTGATTAATAACATGCTCTTATTTGCTACTGATATATGTTTATGAGATGATATATTTCAGGTATAAACATGTACGAAAAAGTTACAGTTCAAAATGATGTAAACATTAATACAAACATCAATTTTAATCTTTAAACCATCGATGGTCAAGAGGCACCATCGATGATCAAGCAAGTCATCGGCGGACTACTAGAAATAATTGAAGAAACAAAAACTAGAAAACAAACCATTGATGATCGCAACTACCATCAATGGACTATAATCAACAACCGGAGAAATTCAAAATTAGAATTTACAAAATCGATGGACTACAGTCTACCATTGATGATTATCAATGGACCATTGATGATCATGGCCCACCATTGATGATAATTATCACGCGTTTTGGCATATTTCTAAATTTAATCTTAGTCATTCGTTGATTGATTTGATCTCCTATTGAAACTCTAATTAGAGCATCTCTTTCCTATTCTATTGAGGCCTATATAAGAGGAGTTGGAGATCATATTTGACAGTGAGATAATAAGAAGAGGAAAAGACAATTGCATAATTAGTGGAGATCTTTCTCTAGAGTATTAGAGAGAGAGAGAGAGAGAGAGAGAGAGAGAGAGAGAGAGAGAGAGAGAGAGAGAGAGAGAGAAGAGATCTTTATTCTAAGGAGAGAGAGAGAGAGAGAGAGAGAGAGAGAGATGATCAAATCCCCTAACCCTTGTTCAACTTCTTTCACTGCACTTTTCATCGGAGTTTGATTCAGCGAGAAGGAGTGCCCTACACTTATGCTAGTACACCGCTTCTTCACAGATCTTCATCTTCATCGATTTTGAAGAATGGTTTAATAAAAAGCTGTAAGATTATTCTTTTTATACTTTAATTGTTTTGGTAGGTTGCATTTCAAATTTGTGAGTTTGATGGCGTACTCAAGTTGGGGTAATTGAGTGTTGGCGTACTCAAGCCCGGTAAATTAAGGATTTAACTAGCTAGGGCTAGGTTTCTTCTGGTTATTACGAAGAGTTATGTGAGACAACTAGTTTCGGATAGATTCCAGGATGTTGTCTTTGAAGCCTACCAAATTGGGTTGCGATTTGGATGAACTCTAGTCATAGTGAAGAATGCTCTTCACAAGAAGAAAGAGTGGATGTAGGATTTTGAACCATTACAAAAATCTCGTGTGTTCCTGTGTTGGTTTACTTTTAGTTTTTTGCTTATTTTATTTCCGCTACTTATTCTGAGTTAGTCGAAAAATTGTAACAATCCTATTCACCCTTCCCCCCAAACCCACCGTCTAGATTTGCATCCCAGATTCAACAAAAATAAATAATTTAATATTTTACTAAATAAGCTGAGAGTTCAACAATATTTTAAGGAAATTTTGTCATTTGGATTAATATACCACCACCAATGGGCTAGGTTCTTTCTCTTATTCTTAAATGAGCTTGTACACTGTGTTGTGCGCAGCGAAAATTTCGGCAGAGTTTCTGGTGCACAATAAGAGAGAAAGATCAATAAGAATTCTTGTTTCTCAAAGGGAATAAGAATCTGAAGCCTAATATCCCATCAAAGTGGGATATTAGCTCTTCCTCTCGTCAGCTCTAGGACTGCGCGTCGAGGGATCCTAAAAACTATTACAATGACCACAAACTCAAACAACCAATTTTACGTGGTTCGGCAAACTGCCTACGTCCACGGGGCAAGAAAGAGAATACAAATAGGGTTTACAATCTCTCAAATCTAAACCCACAAATAATCTCTCAAACCTCTCATACAAAAAAAAAAACTCTCTCAAAAGAATGCAAAAACCCCTCTCAAATTCGGCTCTACTTTTCTCTCTCAACACAGCCGCCTTTTCTCTGCTTTTGCACTCTGCACACAGCAGTTTTTTCTCCCCTTTTTGTACTTGCACACAACCCTAGGAACAATGCTCATTCCTATTTATAGCTACAACAATGTTTTGGGTGGGCCTTCTTTTGTCCGCGGTTTCCTGACTTCGTGGCCAAGTGGGTTTTGATCTCTTCACGTGATTATTCCTTGAGAACAATTCTCTTTCATGTGACCTTCTTCAAAGCTTGTGGGCCCCCACTTCACGTGCTCTAACAATCTCCACCTCGGTGAAGTTTTCCCAAAACTAAGCCGACACCAACCAAACCAAATGCCTCACTTGTTGTGTCCAGTACGAAGTAAAACAATTCACGACAACGGACTCAATCCATAACAAGTCGAGAGCCGAAATAAGAATGCGAACACTCTCCAAATATCAGTATCAACTCACCAAATCGGCTGCATCATAAAGACTGCCTACGTATCCTCTTGCCCAAGGAATCAAGCATTCACGTAGTTCACCCAAATGGCCTCTAAATGCCTCAATCCACTAGAAGAGTTCGCAACCCTTCTTCAATATCATCAACTCTGCGGCTGATAGCACCTCCAATGGCCTCAAACAACTCCACCTGAGGTGAACCAATGGCCGTATCCAAACTACATCCACCAGCTGCACTCGGATCTATCAACTCATCATCCGCATCCAAATCCAAATAACTCCCACGCTGTGTCACCTCAGCTGGAATCCCAAACGATGCAGAATGACCTGGAGTATGAGGGAAAATCCCTACCCAATGTGGAGTAGCATCAATCTCTACCCGCTACGATACCTCTAAGGTCTGTCCAAAACTCTCTACCTGCTGAGAGTCAATTGGCTTCCTCATCGAAGCCTCAACCAAAGTGACACTACCAGACCTATCTTCCAATGGAGTTTTACCTCTAATCACAGCAGTTGACAACTCTTTAATAGGATGACCCAAATATGTCGAAGCATCTGTCCAGAAACTCTTCTGCAGACCATTGCCTGACAACAAACATCGATCCTCCTCCAACAAGGCACGGTTCTCCGAATTTGCCACCCTATCTAGTTGCCCCAAGATTTTCTTTCTAACGAAGTGTCTCGAAATGTCGTGAGCTCGGCTCTAATACAGAAACAGGTCCATCTTATACCTCTCACCAAAATGAAGTACCTTCATCTTTCTGCCAATCATACACTTCTTCAAACTGTTAGAGACTACTAGGACTTTATCCATAGGGGATTTGGTTGCAACCCAAACACGCCTAGAACAGCCACCAACAAAGAAAACCAAACTTCTATTACTTCCTAATGATGCCCCATTGGAAGGCCCCCAAACATCCACGTGAACTCCTTTAGAACGACCCTTAGCACGGTGAATAGATGTGCTAAACTTCACCTCGGTCTTCTTGCTCACTTCAACATGTTCACTGGACTTCAAACTGCAGGTCTTCACACCCTCTTTCAATCTATGCGAGGAATCAATATTCACTGGACTTCAAACTGCAGGTCTTCACACCCTCTTTCAATCTATGCGAGGAATCAATACTGGAATGACCAAGCCCCAAATGCCGTAGTCTAGTCGAATCAATAGAAGTCGCCAGTTCTCCACCTGCCACTATACCTCCAGTCAAGTAATACAGGTTATTCCTCCTGATGCCCTTCATCACAATCCGAGAGTCTTCCACAATCTTGAGAACCATGTCCTCAATTCAAACATTCAGACCCTCTCCAACCAAAGCTCTAATTGAGATCAAGTTCTTCCTCAAAGAAGGAACATATCTCACATCATTTAACTCCCTAACAGTCCCGTCAAACATTTTTATACGAATTCTTCCTATCCCAAGGATCTGGCATGCACGGTTATCAGCCACGTACACTACACCACTATTCACCAGCTTCTCAAACTGGAGAACCATTCCCTTCTAGGACACACATGATAGGTCGCACCACTATCCAACATCCATTCAGATTCCTTCGAATAGCTATCTGTAGGACTGATAGAAAGCGAATAAATAGAAGTGTCAGAAATATTACCATCCGATACGATGTTTGCTTCTGATGATGGTTGCTTCCCTTTTACCTTCTGCTTATTCTTCATCCATTCGTCGAGCTTTGGGCAGTCTTTCTTCCAATGACAAGTCTCCTTGCACTAAGCACACTGATCTTTTCCTACTCTAGACTGTGACTTCCAATTCTTTCGGTTCGGATTCTTCCCTCTTACGACCAACGCCTCTGCTACCGACTCAGTCGAATTCTCCTTATCCTTCTTCCGAAGCTGATAATTCACCAATGCAGCAGTGACCTCACTCTACGAAAGGGATGCCTTCCCATTAATAAGAGTAAGGACGAAGGTCTCATATTCCTCGTCGGGTAAGGAACTCAATAGCAATAATGCCTTGTCCTCATCTTCAATTATAACATCCATGTTCGCCAAATCCATAAGAAGCTTCATGTAGTGGTTCATGTGATCTCTAATGGAGGTTCCCTTCTCCAATTGGAAACGATAAAGCCTCCTCTTCAAATGCAAGCGATTTTCTACACTCTTGGTCAAATACTTGCTTTCGAGAATCTCCCAAATCTTCTTTGCAGAAGTCTCATTCATCATATTATATTTTAGATCTTGAGTCAAACAAGATCTAATCACACCACACACCGCTCGATTCATCTTCTTCCAAACTTTTTCTTCAATCTCATCTGGCTTGCCATCTAACTCCAAAGTATCCTCCAAATTCTGCGCGTTCAGCGCATCCAAAACCTCGCATCTTCATAATCCAAAATTATTTGTGCCATTAAACTTCTCGACATCTATCTTCATAGAGTGGATATTCAAACTCTGAATGGTCTTCGTGCCAGAAGCACCACCCTCGACAATCTATCTTCATAGAGTGGATATTCAAACTCTGAATGGTCTTCGTGCCAGAAGCACCACCCTCGACACCTGAAGCACCTTCTTTTCCCGACATCTTTCTCAACGCACCAATCGAACGAAGAATAGATCCAAAACTGAAAAGATAGAGTCTTTACTAAAAGATCCCACCTTTATCACCAAACGAAGCCCTAGACGAGCCTCCAAATTGATCTACTCCTCCAACCAAACCCTAGATCTAGAATCTGGGTTCTGATACCACTTGTTGTGCGCAGCAAAAATTTTGGCAGAGTTTCTGGTGCACAATAAGAGAGAAAGATCAATAAGAATTCTTATTTTTCAAAGAGAACAAAAATCTGAAGCCTAATATCCCATCAAAGTGGGATATTAACTCTTCCTCTCATCAGCTCTAGGACTGCGGGTCGAGGGATTCTAAAAACTATTACAATGGCCACAAACTCAAACAATCAATTTTACGTGGTTCGGCAAACTGCCTACGTCCACGGGGCAAGGAGGGGGGAGATCTACTAGGGAAAGAGAATACAAATAGGGTTTACAATCTCTCAAATCTAAACCCACAAATAATCTCTCAAACCTCTCATACAAAAAAAAACTCTCTCAAAAGAATGCAAAAACCCCTCTTAAATTCGGCTCTACTTTTCTCTCTCAACACAGCCGCCTTTTCTCTGCTTTTGCACTCTGCACACAGCAGTTTTTTCTCCCCTTTTCGTACTTGAACACAACCCTAGGAACAGTGCTCATTCCTATTTATAGCTGCAACAATGTTTCGGGTGGGCCTTCTTTTGTCCGTGGTTTCCTGACTTCGTGGCCAAGTGGGTTTTGATCTCTTCACGTGATTATTCCTTGAGAACAATTCTCTTTCATGTGACCTTCTTCAAAGCTTGTGGGCCCCCACTTCACGTGCTCCAACACACTGTGATTGGTTAGGGAATTAGGTGGTGATTATATGCCCTATCCAACAAGTAATTATATATCTAATTCAAAGGATTTGAATGAGATGGGTGTTTTAATTTCTAAATCTTCTAGTTGATGACAAAGATGCCTTTGATCAACCTATTGTTAACTCTTTTTCACTCAAAATAATTTTGATAATTCAACCTCCCTAATATAATTCAAGCAAAAGTGGTCATTTATGGTAAAAAATGTGCTATCCCTTAAGCACTATCTTTAAGATGCTCAACCAAAAAAGCAACAGATGTTTATGACATAAGGGGTGTTTGTTTGTATGAATGTGAGAGATGAAAGTGAGAAAGTGAAATGCATTAATACTTTGGGTGTTTGTTTAATTATAATTGGTTATGCAAGTGCAATGTCAAAAAGAAGGGAAAATTGTGTCTAGGCCCCAAAATGGAGACTTTGAAGTGGCCCAGCCCCACCAATTATTCCCCTTGGGCTTCATCCCCAAAAAATATGTTTGTTGTGTGGTCCAGCCCCTTTAGCCCTCATTTATACATACGTTGTGCGTATTTTGGCAAAACTCCCGTAAATGCCCTCGTCTCTCACTGGAAACCGGCTACAAGCAGCCACAAATGATCGCCGATCTCTTCTCTCTTCTCTCTTCTCCCTCTACACCGACATCCTCAACTCTCTGTCAAGAACCAACAACAACAGCAACCTCGACGGCGAGATTGACAGATTCTTGAAGGGGGGTTTAGGGGAGTTGAGGGGAATGGGATGGGTGAAGGGGGAGGATTTGAGGGGGCCCACGAGGTTACTGAAGGCGCTGGTGGGGGAGGGAAGGGAAAGAAGGGGGAGGATTTGAGGGGGCCCACGAGGTTACTGAAGGCGCTGGTGGGGGAGGGAAGGGAAAGGGAAGTGAAGGAGTTTTATGGGTTGATGAAGAGAGATGGGTGCATGCCGAACGAGTACTTGTTTGGATTTTTGGTTAGGGGGTTGAGGAGGTTGGGGGACGAGGAGGGGCAAAGGTGGTTGAGAGGGATTATGAGGAGTGGGATGTCCATGGGAAAGGGAGGTTGAGGAGGGGAGGAGGAGATGGGGGTTGTAGGTGTTTGATGAAATGCCCAAGTGAGTTTCTTTTTTAGGTTTTCTTCAGTGGGGTTATCTGTTTGAGTTTGTTATATTTACTAGTCGATTGATTTGAGGTGGGTGCATGCCGAACGAGTACTTGTTTGGGTTTTTGGTTAGGGGGTTGAGGATGTTAGGGGATGAGGAGGGGACGAAGATGGTCGAGAGGGATTATGAGGAGTGGGAGGTCCATGGGCAGTGGGGGAGGTTGAGGAGGGGGAAGAGGAGATAGGTGTTGTAGGTGTTTGATGAAATGCCCAAATGAGTTTCTTTTTTAGCTTTTCTTCAGTGGGGTTATCTTTTTGAGTTTGTTATATTTGCAAACCATGCTTTCTTTGTATAACTATTTCGATTCTGTGTAATAAGCATCAAATTCAAATTTTAAGAAGTCCACGGTTTGTGTTGCATATGGTTCGTTTCACAGTATTAGTCAATCGTGATTTATGATGTGTTAGCTCAGATTTCAATTACAACCAATGTTATCGAAAGCTCTAGGCACCGTCAGGTGTCAAACTGGTACATAGGTGTAGGTGGATTTCTTTTTTTTTTTTTTGAAGTGGTGGAGGAGGGGGTTCTATGTAATAAGCATCAAATACAAAGTAACTCGGTTTTTCATTTGTTTTTTTTTTTAGGAGTTGGACACGATATTACATTCTGCGCTGCCACCAGAACCAAAGCATCAGCTGCGAAGGTCAAGCTCAACTTCTTTCAAAAGAATGCATGTATACTAAATTTTGTAGATTTGCATGGAGATTGGAGTGGTTTTTGTAAGATATTTGTATAAGAAAACATGTCTTAACTTGTGAGAACTTATGATTTGTTAGCTATTTTTTTGTGGTTGTACTCAAAACCGAGTGGGAGAATGACACATAACTGTGGGCTTGAAGTTTCAATACGTCGATTCTAATACACGTCTGTTGGCACAATAAGGCATATGTTTGTCTCTATTTTGGTATGATGTTTTAACTTTGACTTAAATTTTAGTTTTAATTACATTTCGTACACTGAAGCATATTTCAAAAATAAAAATAAAAATACAGAGAGGGCCCTCTGTATGTTAACTTTCATAATAATATGTTAATTTTCTTTATAACATGTTAACTATCAGCTGAACATGTTAACTTTTACCATAATATGTTAACATTCACTGTTACATGTTAACTTTCACCATAATATGTTAACTTTCTTCATAAAATTGTTACATTCTTACAGCTGATATTGCTTGAATACACAAAATGATTAGACCTACAATATTAGAACTTTCTAATTTTTAACATGTTAACATTTCAGTTAGAATTTTCTAAATTTTTAAAAATAGAACTCTCTATATTAACAACAGCTTGCATATGAATCTCCATACAACCACTATTTTGATTATGCTCTACCGTGCACTTCAAATCATCTTCACTATCAATAGAAATACTCAGATTTGGGTGCCTCTCAGATTTATATATCAATGACAAATCATCTTGAGGGACTTTCAGCCTTTCAAACACATCAAATTTTAGTTCAAAAAAACTTGTTATGAAGAAAGTTAACATATTATTATGAAAGAAAAAACTTGTTATGAAGAAAGTTAACATATTATTATGAAAGTTAACATGTAACAGTGAAAGTTAACATACTATGATGAAAGTTAACATGTTCAGCTGAAAGTTAACATGTTTAGCTGAAAGTTAACATGTTACGAGGAGAGTTAACATATTAGGATGAAAGTTAACATGTAACAGTTAAAGTTAACATAGGAAACATGTTTAGGTTTTGATACACATAATTTATATATAATTTTTAGTTTATTATGCACATCAAGTTCTATTTGAATGAACTTGTACATATTCACATGACATCCACAATACATTTCACATGCAATCGCAATAAATTACACAAAAATTGATCATTAAATAGACACAATACATTTCATTAAATTATGATCTAAGTACAACCAAACCACAAGAACACATAGTATAATCAACTGAACAATGAAACATGACACGTTACAAGCACCAAAAATTAATAAGACCACAGATCAACATCAGTTGCTACTTATATTTGAAAACCAACAACCATTCAGATTCACAATGCTAATCAGAAACATCCCAAGGAATGAGCAACAAAGCTTTTAACATACTACACCAACGATTTTTGACATATAAACAGTATATCGACAATCACCCCATGATGACGATGAGAGTGCAGAAGCCCATGCGGAGAGTGAATATTGGCTTAATTGTGACCTTGAACTTTGCATCAAGAACATTTCAGTGGACTTTTGTAAATTATTCTATTGTTTATACGTCTAGTTCTATTTCTTCCCATCCTTTTAGTAGTAATTTGTGGCAATATCTCGATTTCATCTCTTGACACACTTTGCTTCTCATAATCTGGGATGAAATAAAAGACTTGGTCATAGCTTCTTTCAAATGCTTCTACGAAAACAAAGCAGTGAAAGTTAACAGGTTTGGATAAAAGTTAACATAAAGTAGCGAAAGTTAACATTCAATATGAAAAGTTAACAGGTTTGGATGAAAGTTAACATAAAGCAGCGAAAGTTAACATTCAGTATGAAAAGTTAACAGACTAGGAGGAAAGTGCAAAGTTACATGAAATAACCAGTTAGTACTCGTACACCCAATAACTTTGTAAATAGAAACATTCATATTAGAGATGTTGCGCCATAAGCAAATGCAACAAACAACAACATTGATATCTAATCATGTGCCAAATTTTTATCTTGAATCCGTATTAGAGATGTTAAGTGCAAAGTTACATGAAATAACCAGGACACACTTGAAATAATATTTTTGCCAAATATAGATTTCTAAAATGCAGCTGCTTTGTGTAAATACCATGTCTATAGACATAAAATCAAGGCAAAGATTCCATGCATTTGTTGAGATAAAAATATCTGTAAACCAGCATGTATCTTATTAAGCAGGTCAGTCAGAGATCCCAACAGTCAGTAAATAGGAAACATAACTAAGATTTTGCATATCCAACAGTCAAGCAATTACAAGAAGTTAAGAGTTTACAGGCTTGTGTGTATGTTGTAGATGTAGTGTGTTAAGACACAAGTTAGCATGGTTAAAATGTGGACATCTGTGCAAGACATTATATAAGCAATTAAGATAAATCCTATAAAAGGGATGATGCTTAACAAAGCTGAGGGGTTCATGCAGCCAAATATAAAGGTCAAGGATATGGCTTTTGTTGTTGATGTTATAGCAAATTGGCACAGTTAAACTCTCAAGACGATAAAGAGTGAAGCATCTGTAAACCCTTTGAATGTCAGGGATTACACGCACTAATGTTTAATGATCATTCACACATCTAACTCATTCAAATATTATTTGTAAGTTTTGCAAGATTAAGGACTATCATGTGGCGATAAGCTCAGTTAGAAGATGAGTTGGCATAATCATGAATATGTGATGAATTAAGGACTATCATGTGGCGATAAGCTCAGTTAGAAGATGAGTTGGCATAATCATGAATATGTGATGATAATGTGGTGCAACTACCAACCCAGGAATAGACAAAAAGTGATCCTATGATTACATTATATTATGAAGTTTATGTTCCACATATGTAGTCTTTAAATTCACAATGTCCCCAAGAACAGAGACACCAAAACTTCCAGCATTATATATTCGCCTATTCTGACTAAACAAAAAGCTATCCACTTTATCCTTATTCATACCCAATAAGTTCAAATTTTCACAACTGACCTTTTCTAGCAAGTGAAGTAGCAACCATGTTGGAAGTAGCTATAAACAAGAACATGAATATATAGCCCAAATTATCACAAAACATCGTCCCCGGACCTTCAAACAAAACAAAACAAAACAAAATCAATAACCCAAAAAAGGAAAAAAAAAAGTAATTTTTTCTTCCCTTAAATGAAATTACCCAATGCAGCGAGCTCCAAAGAGCTACCCTGGCCGATGACCATGGTGTCGATCAGGCTCATCTCATGAGGGGCCCATAAATTCACAGACCAGTGGCGGGCCCCGCGAAGAGAGCGATCTCCTTCATCTGCTTCTAGATGCTTTGGGAATCCGACGAGATTGAGCTCGGTTCTTGCTCGGTTCTGACATCGGAGTCGGTTCTTTCGACGATGTTGTTTTGGGGATGGGAAGAGCAAGAAACCCTAAGTCTGAGCTTGAGGATGCTGAAGGGTTTTGGGTTTGGTCTGAAGTGAGGAATAGAAGAGGGAGAAGGGGGCTGGGTCGGTTCTTTCCCCTCAACTCCCCCAAAACCCCCTTCAAGAACCTATCAATCTCGAGAAGGGGGCTGGGTCGGTTCTTTCCCCTCAACTCCCCCAAAACCCCCTTCAAGAACCTATCAATCTCACCGTCGAGGTTGCCGTTGTTGTTGGTTCTTGACAGAGAGTTGAGGATGCAGGTGTAGAGGGTGAAGAGAGAAGAGAGTGAGAGAGAGAGGGGGTAGTTTTGGGTTTAGGAAAAAGTTTTCTATTTGAGCTGCCTTGAAAATATAAATAGGGGTTGAAAATAATTGCTTCATGTATTTGGGGCTTTAACACACAAAAAATAATACGGGGGGCTGGGTCACATCGTCTTTATTTTTTTTGGGGCCTAGACACAATTTTCCCCAAAAAGAATCTATGTCAGATTTAAGTTCTCCTAAAAAGTAATGAAGTTAAATGAAAGTGAGAAAATTGGGGACCA
>NC_033794.1:122545012-122553482 GCF_001876935.1 Asparagus officinalis
TTGATTGAAGGTATTTGCGTGAATACTATGTGTTATGAATTCGTATTGTGATACGTTATGTATATATATATATATATATATATATATATTACAATAACCAAATTTTTTATTATTATTTTACTCCGTCAGTTTTATTCCTTCCGCATTATCTCGGCAATTTATGGATAACAAAGGCATCATTGAATTTTTTTTATAACACATGTGGTCAATATTTTTTCATTTTTTAATAGACTCGTGTATCCATTATGCCTAAAACTAACATGCACATGAATTGACATGATAAACTTTTAGTCAAGGATAAGAATAATAAACTTTTAATTTCGACAAAATAGGTTAACAATGGCAACAAATAATCTAACTACTTTGAAAATGATTTAGAAAATAATTTAATAAATAAATAAATAAATTGTCACATTATCTTCAATTTTTACATTCATTAATAATTTTTTTATATACAAACATTGCATTTTACTTGTATGCTCACATGGATACATTGTCTCACTTGGAAAAAAATGACTTTCATCCTTTCAATTCACTTTCGTTTTGCCAAACACCCCATCATAAGGCTCACAAATCTTCTTTATTTCTATATTAGACTCTCGAGCCTTGGTATTTTTAAATAAGACCTCCATATTATTTAACTTGGTTGAAACTATTGGCCTTCTTGTTTTGATGATGTTTAACAAACAATTTACAACTAATATTGTTTGTCTAGTATTTGTGTTTTTGTATCTATTCTAGGCAAACAATATGTTGGAGGATGGATGGAATAGAGCCTCAACGATCATATTCAATGGAGGTTGGCAAACAATATGTTGGAGGATGGATGGAATAGAGCCTCAACGATCATATTCAATGGAGGTTGGCGGAATTGTGGAGTGAAGCTTATGCAATTCAAGTTCAAGATCCAAGTTCAAACTTCATCCGCAAGATTACCAAGTCAAGCTATTGAAGATCAAGATCTAGCTTGGGTAATTTAGTTTAGGTTTTATATTATGTGTGTTAAGTACCTTAAGCTTGGGTAATTTAGTTTAGGTTTTATATTATGTGTGTTAAGTACCTTAAGCTCAATATCATATACACACACGTATTTGGTTTCTATGTATATATATAGTTATATATATACATGCATGGTTTTGGGTTTTCATGTTTACAAATATGAAATTACATATTTCATATTTATTATTGTGATTTGGTTTAACTACTTAGATATGAAACAAATATATTTTCATATACATACTCATATGTTTCATTTTCTATTGTATTTGTAAAAATATTGTATTATTAGTTTTTGGATTTAACAATAATCATATACATATTTTATTAAGTCTACATAATCATTGTGCAAAGTTTCAAAACATGGTTTAGCCAAAATGTTAAAATTCACATGTTTACATTTTTATGTTTTGGCCTATTTTGTAAAATGATGATATTTTTCATTTAGTAAGTCCTTTTTGAAAACCAGTCATTGTAGCATGTTTATTATCATGTCTACAATCATTCCCCAAAGTTTTATATTTTTTAGAATTTATTTGATATTTTTAAACAGTATTTTAAAATCAGCAAACTGTTTTCAAAACCTGGATTTTCATATATCAGTTCACGGTCGACCGCCACGGTCGACCGCGCCTGAGTTCATTCGTCAGTGGGCAGCAGAGACTTTCACGGTTGACCGCCACGGTCGAACGTGAGCTCGAGATTTCCTATGGTCGACCGCCACGGTCGACCGCCGAAGTCTCTGGAGCATTTTCCTGTTGTTTTTGTTGCTCGCGGTCGACCGCCGTTTATCCCAACGGCTCTTTTGGTACAGAATCAGATTTCTGATTTTTGGGCTGTTTGGTCTTTTTTCTTGGGGTTTTTGCTATTGTTTCCTCTTCCTATATAAACCCCCAAACCCCTTCTATCTCAGCAACCCAATGGATAGTTTTAAAAAAGTTTAAAATAGTTTTGAAAAGAGTTTTAGTTGGGTTCAAAGTCTGTTTGGTTTGTGAAGATTGTTTTACAAGTGGAGAAGATCATCTATAGTGTTTGAACTTCATCTTAATCCTCCTCTCCAACTTGATTTTCAGAGAAGAATTCCTAAACTCTATTTTCTAGCTATTTATCGTTTTTGTTCATAATTCCTATATGCTAGATTTTAATTGAGTTTAATTATTTTGATTTCACTCATTGTTTACACACACCCACATAAGCTTATTGTATTTTTATACATAGTATATTTGGGTTGGTGAGAGTTGTAACAATTGAGTGTGAGCTTTCATTGTGTTCTCATCCATATTAGAGAACAATCATTTGTTGTATTTGTGCTTATCGTGAGATCACTTTGTAATACACTTGTACACCGGAGTGACGTCGGTTGACGAACCTAGGGAGAGGTTATAACCGAGCACTTGAGGGAGACACGGGTAGGTCCAACACTTGTGAGGGTGTAGAGTGGGTTTGCAAGAGTGTGAGTTATAGAGTTTTCGGTTAGCTAGAAAACCGAGTGTGTAGAAGTTTCGGCTTCCAAACCGGATTGTGGTAGTGGATTTCTCCCCGGGAGTGGGGAGCGGAGACGTAGAACGGAAGGTCCGAACTCCGTGATCATTTGAGTGTGTGAGTTTGTCATTGGCGCATTTGCTTTTGCATTTATCTTATATCGCCAATTGTGCATTGCTCATTTTATTTCATCCACTATCTTGTTTATGTTTATTTCACCATTGTGTTAGTTTATATATCCTTACATATATTTTTATCATATAGGATATATCTCATTGTTCATTTTGCTTATCCTAGCTCATATATATTGTTGTATTTCATACTTGCTAGGATAACTTGTTAATAAGTTTTAATTGGCATAAAATCGGATTAGATTAGCATAAGACCCTAATCACCCCCCTCTATTGTCTAATAGAAACTCTCTACTAAATTTAATCTAAGTTTGTAAAATTTTTCTACGAGGAATATTTTATGGACCGTTATGCGTATGCTCACATTAGTAGTTGGATCTAGCTTATTGTAAAGGGAAAATTGCTTCTTGCCCCAATTTTCTTACAAGTATTCCGCCCATCTTCAAGACTTTTTCAACACTCCCAAAAACTCCAAAAGCAAAGCCACAATTCTCTGAATCCCCAAAGCACAAAACCCAAGAGTTTAAAACGTGTGAAGACCATAATACATCTCTCTCTCTCTCTCTCTCTCTCTCTCTCTCTCTCATGATTTCACTATGATGATTTGAAATAGATTGGGGGGGGATTCTTCTCTCTCTCTCTCTCTCTCTCTCTCTCTCTCTCTCTCTCTCTCTCTCTCTCTCTCTCTCTCTCATGATTTCACTATGATGATTTGAAATAGATTGGGGGGGGATTCTAGTTCCCTCCAACTTTTTCCAATGGTGTCGACATCGGCGATGAAACTTTCTCGACGTTCGTTCATGAGGCAAAGAAAATTGCGATCTTGAAGACGATGATGACGAGTTGTGATAGATTTAGTGTCGTCGTTTCGAAGAAAAAGGAGAGAACTCCGGTAATTCCCTGTGTAATTTTTTTTCTTTTTTAACTTGTATTTAAATCGGAGTGCTATATTTTTTATTGTTTTATATATTGTTGTAATTTTTTTGAAATCAATGACTTGATATCAAAGTAGAGTCTGTAAATGTGAAGCTTACGAGTTGGTTGTCAAGGTTATGGTTGTAAAAGTTACGAGTTGGTTGTCAAGGTTAAGCGTTGGTTGTGAAGGTTATGACTTTGTTGTGAAGGTTACGAGTTGTTTGTAAATGTTATGAGTTGGTTGCGAGCCTCGGAAATGAGTTGATTGTGATTGTTGTTAACTAACCTTCACAACCAACTCGTAATCTTCATAACCAACTCCTTACCGAGATTCACAACCAACTCATAACATTCACAAATAACTCATAACCTTCATAACTCATAACATTCATAACCAACGCGTGACCTTCACAACTAACTCGTAACATTCACAACCAACTCATAAACTTCACAACCAACTCGTAACATTCATTCACAACTAACTCATAACCTTAACAACAAACTCATTATAGTGAAATAACAATAATATATAAATTTATAAACTCTACTTTAATCTCAAGTCATCGATCTCAAAAAAATTATAATAATATGTAAAATAACAAAAAAATATAGCACTCTGATTCAAGTACAAGTTAAAAAAGGAAAAAATTACATCGGGAGTCGCCGGAGTTCCTGCCTTTTTCTTCGGAATAACGATGCTGAATCCATCGCAACTCGTCATCACTGTCTTCAAGATCGCAGTTTTCTTCGCCTCATGATCGAACGCCGGGAAAGTTTCATCGTCAATATCGACGTCGTTGGAAAAATTTGGAGGGAACTAGAATTTTCCCCCCAAAACTCATTTCAAATCATCACAGTGACATCATGAAAAAAGAAGAGAGTGAGAGAGAAAGGATATTATGGTCTTTACATGTTTGTGTTTTGGTACTCAGAGAATTGTGGCTTTGCTGTTGGGGGTTTTGGGAGTGTTGAAAAAGTATTAGGGGTGAGCGGAATACTCGTAAGAAAATTGGGGGTCAGAAGAAATTTCCCCTATTTTAAATGGCTTGTGTCCCTTTTCCACAATGCCTCACACGGAGAGCAAGATTCAAGGCAAACCACCATGCTACAGTCCTGCTTGTTGCGCGCCGTGCGGAAGCGTGCTCGACAACCAAACGAGTCGGTGAGCGATGAGAGAAGAAAACCAAAACCAAACACGAGTGCAATTCACAAAATAACGACCAAAATCACACACAAACACAGGAATTTACGTGGTTCGGCAATTGCCTACGTTCACGGGGAGAGGATGAGGAGATTTCACTATATGGAGGAGAAATACAACGGGTTACAACACACAAAATCTCTCAAATATAACCCCAAAGCTCTCAACTCCCTCACAATATCTCCCTCTCAAAGTGCTCAAAAATAATGCTAATTCTCTCCTTTAGAAACCTTAAAATTATGGTTTTTTTTATAACAAAACACAATCCCAAATAGATTAGGATTCTAAAAACGAGTCTGCCACACCCTGGTGTGGCACACACCACACCCATGACAAACAGGGCATATTCTGCCATACCAGGGTGTGGCAAGCACCACACTCATGACAAACAGGACAGATTCTACCACCGGTGTGGCAGACACCACACCAGAGTGTGGTGGAGTCTGTTTTGCTTATTCTTCACATTTTTCTCAGTTCCTTCGCCGTTTTCACACTGCTAAGGCTGCGATCAAATCAAACATAGAAACACCAAAAGAAAGAGAGAACAGCATATCAACCAATAAACTAGAGCTTTATTCATAAAAAAGTTATATGACCCCGTCTAGAAAAGAATCTTTTATATACTTAAAACCAAAATAAAAGATAAAAATAATATTTTTATCAAAAAAATATAAAAATGCCAAGAAAAGAAAAATAGAAAATCTCCTTTCTACTGGAATTCAGGATTCTCCATATCTAAGTTTGAAGACGCACTGCGCGGCTGCTCGGCAGCTTAGGCCAGGCCTTATAATAATATAGTTTGAAATGGTAATACACTGATGGAACTTTTTTTGCATGACATAATATATAAATAAGATCATTGATGACTGTGCAAGAGACTACGGATGTGCCCTCTTTGACATTTTTAATTAGCTAGTTAAATCAAATCAAGCATAAGAAGAAGATACCAAGGGGATAGATTGTGGCCTGGCCATGATGGCATGTAGATTCTCCATATCTCAGATGAGAAGACAGCTTGGCCAATGTTGTTGGCTCTCACAATTGTCCATTTCCCTTTCTAGCAGTCGGGTGAGCCCACCATCTGAGACCCTCCCCGCATCTATATATCCTTGGAAAATTAGAACTTATAAACATGAAGGAAGTGGTGCGGTCTGTTCATCCATCTCGCTCAAGGGATTTGAGCTCCCTCGTCCAATAACTTCGCATTAGATGATTAAGTCCTTTGATTTTTAGCACTCTTGATTGTTACCCACTGTGTGTTGAATAATTTGTCGAATGAGTTAAGTAGGGGGTTCGGGTTTTTCTCTATCCAAATGACTAACTTTTCTCTATCCAAATAGGATAGGCTCGTGACTAATTTATTGCTTAGCCAATGCCGCAACGTCATTATTTCAGCCTTTGATCAGTAGTGTTAGGGTCCATTAGTCCTAAATTGACAGAATCTACTGTCAAGAATGGATCTATAGACTTGGATTTACTTCTACCATCTAAGTTCTAAACATGAGTTTTCCTAGTCCTCCAGCATAACTTATAAAAAGGATTAATTACATTTCCATTACTCTTAATTAGGTATGCATGATGTAGCTACGTGGGTAACTTTGAGTCTGCGTATCCACACGAATGAACATGAAATTGCAACTTGTAGTTACACAGGGCGGTGACCCTGGAGCCCAAATGACAAGCTCCTCCTAAGATCATGCTTGTTATTACAATTTTAGCAATCTCAATGTCATTTGTGCTGATACGTAGATGTTAAGGTCACTTGTGTAATTACATCATACATTAGGGTATCAGAATGCAATTAATACTTTTTAAATAATAAATGTTTATGACAAGGCAACAATAGGAGTGACTCTAGACCAAGTTTTGACATTCTTTAAATGCACATTTAATATTATGAATTTGTAGGTCATTTGATACTTTCTCAAACAACACAAATTCTGACTAAAACCTTACCCCTCAAATTCAATCGATGGAAAACACATTTAACTACATAGAAAGTACTGTGGTCATGGTCGTCCGTCAAATTTGATGAAAAAAAGAAAACAAAACAGATGCGCGCTGTCTGCCCGTCTCCTTCTCGATGGATGTCGTTCTTTTGGTGGGTCCCCATGTAAGCTGAACGGCTAAGATTAAGAGCTTTTGCTCAAATTTTTTCGAATTTGAGTAAACCTACTGCTTCGTGATGTACTTCTTGGATATTTGGTTATCTTAAAAGTGGAAAGGTTACAACAATCTGTTCAAGTCTCAATCTCTTCAATTATTTTTGAAAAATTCTTTCATCATCATAGAAATTGATGGAACTCTTAAGTGCATAAAAAGTAACATGTGTCATATTATAAAAATATGAAAAAGTAACACATGTCATATCATAAAGGCATAAAAAGTTTACATATGTCATATCATAAGTATCTGTTATGGTGTTTTCAGTCGTCAAATTATGGCTACTTACTTACAACAGGCAAATATCCCCTGTCACGCATCATTCGGTCAACTCGACACTAAGGACAGCCAGGGTCGACCTACCCGACTCGCCGAATCGACATATCGCTAGGTCGACTCGAATGACGATACTTGTTGGTCCTCTCATCAAAGGTGACTCGCTACGAATCCACTCAACCGGTTAATTAGTCGGCGTCTCGCTGAGTCAACTCGAAAGGCATTACTTTTCAGCACCCCTTGATACAAGTCAAAAGGCAACTTCGACCTCGAACTCCCCGCTGACAGCGCGTCGATATCACATTAAATGCTTGGCAGGCACAATCATTTCTCCATTTTTGGTACTATTTATGACACATCATACCACGCCGGCTTCATGCGCCGCCTATCCCATCTTATTAATGCTGAAATGACAGCGCCCATCCTGTGACCGCTCTACGACTGACACCTGTAAAGTCGACGCTGACTCAACCGCCAGCTCAGACTCGGCTGAAAAAGACTAGAATACCCCTCCTGCATGGCTATAAAAGGAAAAACTATTCCTGATGCAAGGGTAAGCAATTTCTCAGATTTTTTCAGAATTTTTCTCCACTAGAGAACTCGCACAATTCATCAATTTCCCACTCAAGTACATACGACTTGATTGTCGGAGGAACAATGGGGGAACTAGTCCTCGTCCTCTTACGAGTTGTTACACGTGCAGGGAGGAAGCAGTTCAACCCAAAACTAGATATTCAGAGAAGTTAGCGGCTCCCACTCAATCTCACCTCCATTACATCATCTGTGTGATTATTAGCATCAACAGTATCATTCTATTCTATCAGAAAATGAGAAGTGAACACCAAATATTATATTCACCTAAGAATCCTCATCAAATTAAAACTATCCATAATTACAAAATTTTAATAATCCTATACTTGGTAATCCTTATCAGATTATAACTATTCATACTCTTAATAATCAATAATCGTATATTTAAATATAGAAATATATTCACCTAAGAATCTTCATTAAAATTTAAATAATCCATAGATAAAAAATTCTTATAATCAAATATTTTGTAATCCTTATCAGATTATAATTCTCTATATCTAAAAAATATCTCATACTCATATACTTAAATATAGAATTTAAAGGAAAAAAACTTATAGAGTGACTCTCAACATAAAATCAATGTTCAATTTTGGAAAACCCCCCTCAAGTATTTAAATTAGAGAAAACCCCTTAAGTTTGAGCATATATTATAGATAAGCCCTCTCAATAATGAAAATTTGAGATAACCCCCGAAACTTTTCTCACCTTAACT
>NC_033794.1:122553492-122600710 GCF_001876935.1 Asparagus officinalis
CATAATTTTTATTGAGGAATCCCCTCATTTTGAGCATATTGTAGATAATTGTCCCTCAAGTTTGAAAATTCAAGAAAATCCATGAACTCTAGCATATCATGTGACAAGTAGGTTACTGAAAAAGACAAAAATACACCTCAATCAAGAAAATTACTCTGATTTTTTAGAGCGAGAGTAGAAAGAGGAAAATAAATTGTAAATTAACCATGATGTTTTTTACTATTTGGGGGTCTATTTGTAATTGAATGAGTTGATTTTCAAAAGGATATTTTAGTTAATTTATATTTTAAAATGATGTCGGGGGATTGAGTTGAGAAATGTGTGAAAGATAAGGGAAGTTTTGTAAGACACCCCATAGTTGAGAAGGGTTTCTCTGATTTTCAAAGTAGAATGGGATTATTTATAATATGCCCAAACTTGAAGGGATATTTACGGTGTAGTACTCAACCGCGCGAACACGGGTAAAATATTGTTATAATATAATTCTCACCAAGGTAAGTTTTTCGTTGTAAGATTTCTTTGTAATATTACTTTATGTTTTTGAAGTTAGCATTACAATGATGTTATATTCATAAAAGCATAAAGGGTGATTTCACTAAACCCAAATGAACTTTCACTGTTTCGCAATAAAACCTCATGAACTTTCAAAATCAAGAACCTTTTGGAATTGAAGAAAACTCTATGAACTTTCTGAGTTTTGTAGTTAAGCCCTGTAAATTAGAACCAAAAAACAACATAAAAAGGCATTTTGAAAGTTCATGGGCGCTGTTACGTGTAATTTACCTAAAAGTTCATGGCCTTTTTGCCAAAAGTTACCTAGGGGTTTAGTGTAACTCTACAAGTTCACAGGGCTTCACAACAAAACACTAAGGGCTTGTTTGGATTGAGGGGAATAAGGGTGAAGGGAAGTTAGGGGAATCATTCACCTTGTTTGTGAACATTTAGGAGGTGAAGTTATTCACCCTAGTTCTCCTTGGTTCACCCCCTAATAGTATAAAATTTGTTACCCCAAATTAGGGTGTAACCAAGAGGAAGGGAACTCTCTTCCCTTCCCTTTCCTTCCATTCTCTCACCTAGTTTCCCTTAACTTCCTTTAACCCCAAATTCATAGGGGTTTAGTGTAATTTACCCAATACTTATAATATCGGAGAAGTTTGAAGGTTTGTATGAGGAATTTCAGATTAACACAAACTTAGCTGGAGGATTAATAATAAAGAATATTAAATTTAGATTAATCTTCTTCTAGCTAGCTGGCCCTGCAGCTGGAGGAGCTCCTAGTTGAAGGATGTTTAATTGAGTACCGTCAGTACCGGCTCCTGTCGTGATTCTGTATGTGTTTGCTTCCCGTTCCCGCAGAGACGACAGGTTTTCGAAGCAGAAGCTTTGTTACTTATAGCAAAAAGTAGTTAAAGGGGGTTCAAAAAGTAGTTAAAGGGTGCTCAAGGACTTCCCCTTCTCGATTCTCTCCAGGCACAGGGTCCTCTGTCGTAAAGCAAACTACATCTCCCTTAGCGTACCTTAATTTCTAGCGGCGAGGCTAGCGGCGGGCCTCTTGGCTGCTGATCTTTTCAAGTCATCTCCTTTCTCTGATGGCCTAAGCAAATCGATGGCGCCCCTCGATATATAGTAATATGCACGCGCGGCACATAGCCTTCTTCATGCATCGGGGCCATGAAGGAGGCAGCCGGGGGGAGTCGCGCTGAAGAGCTGGATAGGTAATGGGATGCATGAATTTGGGCCAAATGAGTACAGATTCAGGTTGTGAGAGGGTTCGACCCGGTAATAGGGATGTCTTCGCGATATGAGCTAGTGAGCCGAGTTGTTAGCGGTGGCCACCCTAATAGATTAATGTACAGCATGGCGTTTGGTCCACATGAAACGCAGAAACTGGTATTGATAAGTTTCCATTGTTTGGAACTTCTTAAAATATGAATCAGCCTAGTCAAGTTTTATTATATTTTAGATGTTTAAAAAGGATCAATTGTGATGCAGAACATGCTGCGGGTATATTCATAGAGAAACGGGACCGTCAAAAGCCCAAACGCGGGCCCCAACCGAAGAAAATAATTTGCAACAAAGAACGGGTCGTATCTCTCAAACCGTACGTCGGTATTGGACGAATTATATATGTAAATCGCGTATTTTTTCGAGATGGAGTCAACCAAACCGACAATTGTTAAGTTTGCCACCGTCTGTTTGGTAAAATTCCCTCCGGATTGAGAGATATCAGAGTTTTTATCAGTTTTTTACTATTTTAGGTAATGTTTTAGGAGTCTGTTTTGATTAGGAAACAAATCCGGTTTGATTTCAAATTTGACCGATTTACTTCCCTAATCCTAGGGAGTATTTTAAGGAGAGTTTTGTTATTTTTATTTTTTGGCAAAGTTTGAGTCATAGTAGGAGTCTTATTTATTTTCTATTTAAGAAGAGTATTTGTAAGTGCTAGAGGCATAATCTTTTATCAATAAAATTCATCTTTAATATTTTCTTCATGTATTCGAAGTTCTTCATGGATTCGGAGATTGTTCTTTGTGGATTAATAAAACAACTCTTAGTAGATTCCGAGGTTTATCAATTACGCGCTGCGTCAAATTGTTATTATTGCGGGGAGGTTCCATTATTGTTCCTACGGTTATAGATTTGATTTTGTGCTAGATTATTAAAAAATAGTTAACTGTTAATAGACTCCTCATGGTATTGCCTTATTGCAAATAGACTCTTTATAGTTCAAGTGTATAGATAGACCCCTAAGTGAATTTTATTACTTTTAAAAGAATCATTTTTTAAGATGTGAATAGACCTCCTGCAGTTTGTTATTTTTCCGTTTTGGGTAGTTTGTAAAGCTTTAGTGTGCATGTCGCACATTGTCTATAAAATCAATCACAGGCAGACATCCTGTAGTTCCGGATAGACCGGCAATTATTAGACCAAGTGCAATGGCAAGGCAACTCAAAAATTATTACATCCAATAGCAAGGCAAATTGAAAGGCAAATGAAAAAGTTGGAGAGAGAAAGATAATGGAAGGCAAATTTTGCCTTTGTGTTAAATTTCTTGTTGGGCCCCGCGTGTCATAAAGTTTTTACAATTATTCTCACCTTGTTTTTAAATGACTGTTTTGATCAATAATTACTCGAAATTAATTTTTTATTTTTTCACCACTATTTATTATTTTTCAAGATCTATTAATAGAGCTTGAGTTTGTGTTATTTGGACAAAGCAAATAAAACTTAATTTTTTACTTAATTATCATGATTGAGTGATGTGGAGGAAAGATAAAGTGAAAAACTTTTTAAAAAATTAGTTGTTGTGGAATTGAAAGGCAATTGAAAAAGGCAAGTGATGTGGAGGGAGAATAAAGTGAGGTGGAAGGAGAGAGAAAGGCAATTTTTGCCTTGCCATTGAAGATGGTCTTAATCATTTTGATCCAAGTTCACCAATATAGCTTACCCGCACTTGGATAATTAGTATGAGAGATCTATTTGCACCAAAAGACTACAGGGGTTCTACTGGCTATGTGATACTAGGGTTAATTCGTAATTAACTCTATTTTTATAAATCAAGTTGACACTTAGTGTCAATAAAATATACTAACCTGGTAATTCCATTGTTTATAAACATTTGATATATTCCTTAAAAATTCAAAGATTGTAAAATGAGAAAATTGTGTCAAAGCCCCAATATAAAGAACGCCATGCAAGTAGCCCCTTCAAACTTTCCCTATTGTGGATCAGACCTAAAAAAATTCAGTCAATGTATTTGGGCCCCTTCAGATCAACCATATAGATGAAAGCTATAGTTTTTCCTCATAAATCCTAAAATGCTTTTCTCCTTCCCAATGACGCGGTGATCTGATGGCGAAATCAGAGAGAAATTTCCCTTTATTTTTCTCTATCATTAGCAATAACTCTTTATGTAATAATTTAGGGTTTTTCCTCTTCAACTATCAATACTCCTCTTGTTCTAAAATTCTCTTTGTTCCTCCTTTTGTCTTCCCTTCATTAATGGCTGAGAAGGCTATCATCTGCATGGTCTCCTCAAGTGAGAAAGCAGCCTTCTCAATAATTAACTCTTTAACCACCATTATGAAACTGAAGTTTGATATGTCAGGGAGGCTAAAACTTCCATACGATTATTTATCATTGGCATACAAAGATAAAACAAACGACAACTACAATTTTCCTATTGAGAACGAAAATGATTTGTCGTGTATGGTGGAGCATAACCATAATATTGAGTGTAAAGAGGCTCATACAGAAGCTTTTCAAAAAGCAGAGGATTCGACTTCCCATAACACCAAAAAAGTTCCAGAAGGCCTGCAAATTATTAGTGTTTTTCAAAAAGAAGCTTGTGATTTCTGTTTGAACATCGTAACATAATAAAAATTTAAACAAATATCTGTTAAGTGTGACTAGTAACATGTTAAGTATATGCATTCATATATTATGTTTATGCGGTTGGATGTTAAGTTCAATAGTTTTGATGCTAAGTCTAGTGGGTAACATGTTAAGTATATGCATTCATATATTATGTTTATGCGGTTGGATGTTAAGTTCAATAGTTTTGATGTTAACTCTAAAATGTTGTAATGTTAAGTCTAATTGTTTTAATGTTAAGTATAAGAGGTTGAATATTTAGTCTAATGAGTTGAATGTTAAAGTATAAGAGATTGTATGTTAAGTCTAATAGGTTGAATGTTAATTATAATTTGTGGTATGTTAAGTCTAATGAGTTGTATGTTGAGTCTAATGGATACGGTGTTATTTCTAATGGGTTGAAAGTTAAGTAATTTTAGGCGGACTTTCACTCACATTGCTTAATTGGCAGTCTAACTGGGGTCTTGGAACAAGCACGACTAGCGTTTGGAACTGAAACCCAAAGCCCAAAATAAGGAGGGGCAGATCACATGAGCTAATTTATAAGGAAAATTTACAAAATAGTTCGTTTTTGCTAATTATTTAGCAAAATAGACCGTTTTGCTAAATAATTAGCAAAATAGACCTCTTTTTAGCCAACGGGCAAAAACGAGGTCTATTTTGCAAAACAGCTCAGAAAACATACGGGACTAGTAGTTCCATATGTTTTAATCACGGATTAGTGAACTCAGAAAATTTCACAAAACATTGAAATGAACTCAGAAAACATACGAGACTACTAGACCGTATGTTTTCTGAGTCACTAATCCGTGATTAAGTTGGCTCTAAACATACGAGACTAGTAGTCCCGTATGTTTTCTGAATATTGTTTTTCAAATTCGACCTCTTTTTTTTCCAAAAGAGGTCTATTTTGCTAATTATTTAGCAAAACGGTCTATTTTGCTAAATAATTAGCAAAAACGAACTGTTTTACAAATTTTCCCCTAATTTATATTGGTGCATTGAGACAATTTTCTCCATTTTCCAAACTCCGTTAATTTATTTTACAACGGTATTTAACATCAAAATTTCCCAAAACATACCTAGTACATTACTAGTAAGAAAAGGCAGCTTATTCACTTCCACGCAGGACCCACATGGGGAGTTGTACCCAGCTGTCAGTAAAAAGCCCCCCAAACCCCAAACCCTCTCCGTTTCTGGCTCCTTCCCCCATCTCCAAATCCAACGGCGCTGCTATTCTCACCCCGCTCTTTATCCCAACACCTCCTCTTGACCCAAAAGCTAAATGTGTCCAACCCCAAACCCTCTCCGTTTCTGGCTCCTTCCCCCATCTCCAAATCCAACGGCGCTGCTATTCTCACCCCGCTCTTTATCCCAACACCTCCTCTTGACCCAAAAGCTAAATGTGGGTTTCTTTAGTTTCTCCTTAATCTTTTATCCTGACTTGTGAAATTTTTATTTTTCGACAACAGTATGGTCAATATTGCACAAAACGGAATATCAGTAATTGTATACTAGTTAACATCATCAATAAAAGCGAACAATATTTATCAACCAATGTGATAGAATTTGGATGATCGTACTAGCTGGCATTATTGGCGTATATCATTTCATATAATTCAGTGTTGGTCGACACATAACAATTATAATTCGCTAAATTTTAAAACTGAATCAGGCAAGTGCAGCTACGACTAGTTGCAACAACCGCAATTACATGCAACTACCACTTATTACATTGCAAGAACTGCGGACGAACAGACCCTGGAAAAAAAGCGTATCAAAACAAAAGCATATAATGAAAAGCAAGGATTGGTATATCCCCTATAATCTCAAAGAAACTATATTGTACAATCATACAAACCCACCTTCAAACATGCACATAAACTGTGAGGAAATCATATAGATACAACAATTACAAAGTATGAACACTTTCACCAGTCACCTGTTACCTTCGCGGCCTGGACTGGCATCTTTCAGCCAAGAAAGCAAGCAAACCACAAACGCTAGCGTCAACATCATCACTTCAAAGTAGCCAGCTCCGCTGTAGGAGTAGTACAAACAACAGAAGCCCTTCTCTCCAAATGCCTCAAACTCTGCTCCATACTCACCTTCACCATCTCCGCCAGCATCCTCTTCGCCTTCCCTGATCGATCCTCACCTTCAATCCCACACACGATATCGTTCACAATATCCTCCAAAGTCTCGCCTTCCATCTCCGACCTCCTGTCTTTCGAGCCCCGCAAAATCTGCAGCAGCTCCCTCGCCTTCGGCCGAGCCTTATCCGTCCCTTGCACTGTTAGCTCTAGCAACCCTGGAATCGCTCCTTCGTTGAGAATAACTTCTCTGTATCTGCAACAATCACTCTTGCAAAGTGTCAGTAACGCCCCTACAGCGTGCTCCTTGGTTCGGCTTGACCCATCCTCAAGCGCTTCCACCACTGATAGCACACCCCCGGGCTCTGAAGTCAGAGATACCCGTGCGTGTTCGAAGGGCATAAGCGATTCGAGGAGAGCGACACATTTCTCAACTGTTTTGGACGATTTTTTGAAGGTGTTGAGGATGTCAACTAGGGAAGGGATCGGGAAGCATGAGAGAATTGTGGATAGTGTGTTTCCAGTGGTGGAGAGATTGGAAAGGGTGGTGATTGCGTCAGATTTGGCCTGTGGCGTGCCAACGTGAAGGATTTGGCGTGCCAACATGAAGCAATTAAAAAAACAGGTCAAGTTTTAACGGCCAAATATTAATGCAATACCAACCTCTACCAAATAACTCATGCAACAGGGTGCAATCACCCAAATTCCTAAGAATTAGGAACCATAGGTTAGGAAGAGACAAAGATCGTGAGATTCTACATGAAATTGCCTTCCTTGTTTGGTACAAAAAAAGATGAAAGGTAATATGCCTAATTGAAGATTTTGAAACATTAAAGTTTAGTTCCTGTTTGATTGAGCACAGATTGTAAAGACTCGAAACAGAAGATTCAAATCCAGTAAAAAGAGGGTAAGAGAACAATTAAACATTTCTGTCCATTGACACTTATCTGCTTACTATTAATTATCATAACAACAAGAAAATGAGTATTTGAACTCATACATTCTGAAATAACATGCACCTACTCCCAACGAGCAACAGTTCTATTATATAATGTGATTTTTTAATTTTTGTAATACAGATGAAGTTCTCACTATTGCGTGAAGTTTAATCAAGGTTGGCAGAGCAAATCACATCACTATTGGTGAGAAGGGGTTGATGAAGGCAGACTATAGAGGTGAAGCAGAACAGGGGATCATGATCATGAGAACAGGTATAAAGATGAGAAACCTTTTTCTTTCTGCTGTTAATGTTGAGTATATTTGTGTAATCTCTGGGTGTTAATGTTGGTTATATTAATGTTTGTGATAGGAATAAGTGAAGAACTTTTGATTGGGTATTTGAGAGTTCCTTGTTTGGTTGCTGAGAAACTGTTACTATGTTGGTGCTATTGGTGTCTATGGATATGCAATAAATATACAGCAGTATTTAACTGATTTGTGAGATGCTTGTCTGCTTACAACGCCAAATTTGTTTGGATGTTAAACATGTAATCTTTATCTGTATCAAACTCTTGTTAATGTTGTCCCAGTATTTAGATATTGTGGGTCTGTTTGTGAACCAGGGAGATCCTCCATCATTCTTTTGCTAAATATGGATAGGTTTTTTTTTCTTCTGACGGGGTCCCAATTTGCTTTTTACTTGAAATCAGCTTTTTATTTTACCCCGTAGAAGGAACTTGCGGAGTGCTGTCTCAGTTTTGAGTTCCATTGGAGTCCGCTTAAATCTTCACTTTTTGCTTGGTGTTGTGAAAAAGAAGAATGCGGTCGGCGACTTGGAACTGCCTGTAGTCGTAAGTTTCACATGGGCAGTGTCGTGGTAGAACCCAGCACGCTGTGGACGAGATGGTGGGAGCTCAGGAACCCCTTTTGCTTCTACATCTGCGTTGCTTGAGGAAACAAGTATCCAGCTTGTTTGGCAATTGAGGAGGTGGGGTTATTTGTTAGGAGGAAGGAAACTCTTGGTGGAACGTGATTAGGACAATGATCTCATAGATTTTGTGGGGGACTTCAAGTGGATTGTTGATGCTATCCACCTAAAACTTTTACCTCTGGAAAACCCTTGAAATTTGTTATCTTTGGTGTCATTAATTGAGATAAAGCGTGTATGATATGGTTATCTACTCTTCTAGGATCCAAAGAGTCACTAATCATGCCACAGTAAAAACTACAGTAACAACTATTACGTAAACAGCAAATCGACCCTCTAGTTGCGGTAGTAAAATATTGTACCGTGAACAGTAAATAGACCCTAGAGTGACACTATATTTTTAAAGTTAATGTTTGTACTATAGTATTTTCACTGTATCATAAACAGTAAATTAAATTAAATGTACTAAAACTTAGATATTCCTCTAAGTATAAAGGTGTAGATATGTTTTCTAAATCAAATGTATTAAAACCTTGGATTCTCCTTTAAGTATACAGGAGTAGATATGATTTCTAATTTTAAGTATGTAATAATCAAATTAAATGTATTAAAACTTAGAAGGAGCTAAGTTCAAAATACAATTGTTGATGTTAATAATCAAACAGATAATGTAATGAGGGTGAGGTTGATTAGGGGGCTGCTAACTTCTCCGAATAACTGATTTTGAATTGAGTAACTTCAGCCTGCACAAATAGTAATTCGTGAGAGGACGGAGATTAGTTCACCCGTTGCTCCTCCAATGATCAAGTCAGTTGATGGACTTGAGTGGAAAAATGATGAACTGTGTGAGTTTTGAAGTGTAGTGCAGTAGAATTCTCAGGTATTGCTTGCTTAGAAGTTGCTTATAATAGTATCTTTATTTATAGTGGTGGAAGAATGGTAATCTCGGCCGAGCACAGGATGGCGACAAACAAGTATGGGGTGGTGGCTACGTCAACACCTGCTTTATAGGTGTCGATCGACGAGTGGAGAAGAGGTCACCTCAGCAGTTAATGTGAAGTGCTCTGGGGCATGGCGGTGCCGATGTGGTTCGTTGACTCATGAAGACTATTGGGGCTAGAGGCATGATGACGTCTACCAAGCATTAAATGTGATGTCGACGCATTGTTAGCGGGGGAGACTCGTGGTTGAAGTCGTCTTTTGGCTTAGCCGAAAAGTAACGTCTTTTGAGTCGAGCGCGCAAGGTTTCGAATAACTGGTCGAGTGGGCTCGTAGCGAGTCGTCTTCGTCAAGAGGACCGACAAGTACCGCCCGACCTAAGGGGATGTCGACTCGGTGTGTCGGCTAAGTCGGGATCCTTGGTGGTCTTGACTGTCAATTTAATTTGAGTGGTGCATGTAGGGGGACACATGTCCGTTGCTGACAAAGGGTCATATTTTGACGACTATAAACACCATAACAGCAATACTTAAAAAAATAGGGAGTCATGCTTTGCAGATGGTGTACACTAGTTTGATATTATTTGAAGACCCTTCACACTTGAAGTTGTTATATTGGGGTCTTATGTTGCTCCCATTTATTAGAATCTTTTAAAGTCATATGTCGTTACGCTGGCTATATCAAAATTTGAAAAATGTGGTGAGTGTTGAAGGGTGTGATTTTATATACGGCAATATATGTGAAAGGAGATGGTGATTTGACATAGAGGTTGCTCTCCCCATGGATCACCAGATTGATCGGATACGTAGTGGGCCCAACAAGTTTCCCCCTTACTCGATATCCTTGAAGTTCTTACTAGATGATAGTTTGCTATCATTTGCAAGAGGTATAATTTAAGTTTTCCCCTTTTAGAGCATCTCCAAGAGGCTCCTTATCCCATATCCTAGCTCAAATTTAGAGAGTAGGATGTGAATAATTGGCTCTAACAAGCTCCCTATCCCATATTCCAAATATAGGGTCATTGAGAGCATCTTCCAAATCAAAGACAAATTGAGACACTTCTTATATCTACAGTACTTTGGGGAGCATTGTTGGAGCATTTGCTCCTTATTTGACTCTCTATTTTCTAGAGCATCTCCAACAATGATCTTAGGTTTTCCCTATATTTGAGGAGCAAATCTATCATCCTAGGAAATAGGGAGCCAAATAATGAGCAAGTGCTCCAACAATGCTCCCCAAATGACTCCTCATCTCATGTCCTAGACTAAATATAGGGAGTAGGAGAGGGAAAAAATTGCTCCAACAATGCTCTTTATGTTAAGACTAAATATATGGAGTCATTTCTTGTCTTTGATTTAGAATACAAAATCACAAGCCCTATATTTAGTCTTCATTATAGGGAGCTTGTTGGAGCCTGTTTGGTGGAAAAATTCGATGTAAAAGAAATGAAAGAAAAATTGATTTGTATTCTCTCAAAATCGATTACAATTTGGATTCCGATTACAAAAGAGAGGAGAACGAATTTGGTTCTCCCCTTTGTTTAAAACTGGGTTCTTCACGGTGGCGATGGAGTGCCTCCCTCGAATGCTCGCGTAGAGTTTGCTCTCCGTTGACGATCCAACGTTTTGCTTCACTGGAACGATGTCTTCTCCTCACGATTCGACGCTGTGGAGAGCTTGCGTGGCAAGTTTGAGAACTCTGAACGAGTTTAGAATAACTCTGTGAAAGAGTTGATTTGAACCGAAGATCGGTTAATAAGCCAAGGCTAGAAGAAAGCTCCGGTGGTCGATCGTTGCTGAGGATGAACGTCGATCTCCCCCTTGTTGCCAAGCCAAAAGATCTCTTCTTCGTTGCTGAAGAGAGAATCAATCCGAGCCAAGAAACTCCAACCTCCCTGCCAAGTCTTAGATCCAAAAAGCCAGTCTGAACTCAATCGAGTTTACCCATATTTATAGGGAATTAAGGGGTGTAACCGCCCCCTTAATCCGCTCCTAAGTGGGGCGGAAATCCCTCAAATCGTGGAGGGAAAACGGTTTCTGCAACCGTTCAGCTCGTGTTTGAACGAGTCAAACGTCCACGTCGGCGTTTAGGACCCTAACTCCGTGTTTTAGAATGGAGACGCGGAGTTGGGTAATCGCTGGGTGTTGAAAAACGTGGGTCCGACCCCAGCATTTTAATGTTGTAACGCGGGTCCGACTCCAGCGTTTTGATGTTGTAACGTGGGTTCGACCCTCGCGTTTTGATGTTGTGACGCGGGTCCGACTCCAGCGTTTTGATGTTGACACACGAGGAGGACCTCCGCGTTTTGGTGTTGATACACGTGGAGGACCTCCGCGTTTTGGTGTTGATACACGGGGAGGACCTTCGCGTGAGCTCTCATCGGTTGTCGTGAATGTCGTCAGATTGTAACATTCAGCGATCTATGTGAAAGTCTTCAAATTGTAGCCTTCTGGAAATCGTCAGATTGTAACTTCCATCATCGGTGTTTGATGGTAAATTTTGTACTTGGTAGTGATGTGTCACATCCTCATCCACTCACTACCCATGTGAATTTGTTCTCACATTTGAACGAGTGGAGGGGGATTTGACAACTTACTACCAAGCACAACTTTTTATGCTTGGTACCAAGCATACTCATATTTCTCATATATATATATATCCACACAACCACAAGGTAATTGTTAGTGAAATCTCCAGATGGTTTCAGATATGTTAATGGTGTGTGCCCCTAAATATCTGCTTAAAAGTGATAGAGATATGTTTCTAATCCAATTGTGGGAAAAAGTTTTGGTGGCTGATTGCTTTCCCATGTTCAACAAGCAATGCCACATGCTCTCCCTCTTGTTGACTGGTTATGTATCACTCCATCACTCTTCTCCTGTAATCACTCTGGATTCTGGGAAAAGCTTCATCATCCGGGCCTACTTCATAACTTGCTGGATCACTGCCGGTTCAGTTTTCTACATTATAAATGCTTGGTGTGCTTCAGGGACTGTGAGTTGACAAGTTACCTTCATCTTTGTGTAAGTAATAGTTGCAAATTTTTGAGGAGTAAAAAAGGGTTAAATTGAGACTCCAATTGCTGCTAACTCTCAACAAAAGCTAGGGGGGGAAATCTTGATATCAAACAAACACCTACAACTAAACTTTTTGTTATGGTGCTTTCAATCGCCAAAGTACGGCCCTTTGTCAGCAACGGACAAGTGTCCCCCTACATGCACTGCTCAAGTTAGATTGATGGTCAAAACCACCAAGGATCCCGACTTAGCCGACTCGCCGAGTCGACATCTCCTTAGGTTGACTCGAATGGCGGTACTTGTGGGTTCTCTCGTCGAAGACGACTCGTTACGAGCCCACTCGATTAGTTATTCGACGCATCGCGAGGTCGACTCGAAATGCGTTACTTCTTGGCCAAGCTAAAGGACTTCAACTTCGAGCCTCTCCTGCTGACAGCACATCGGGGTCATATTTAATCTTGGCATACACATCATATCTCTAGCCCAGATAGTCCTTATGACTCATCGGACCATGTCACCACCGTTATGTCTCTAATCACTTCTCATTTAATGCTGAGGTGATCTCTCATCTACTCGCCGATCGACAAGTGTAAAGTAGGCGCTAACGTAGCCGCCAACAAATGCTTATTTATTGTCATCTTGTGCTCGGCTGAAATGACGATTCTATTCTTTCAGTACCACTACAAATAAATGTATTATTATCAACATAAAAAGGACTCCTTTCCAAGGACCTTTTTTTCCTAAGCAATTAAAAAAAGGATCTTTTTTCTTAAAAGGATTCTTTTTCCTAGAAATTTCTAAGCCATTTTCAGGCTATTTTCCATGCAATATCTGCTAATTATACTACACTACACAGAAGAACTCACGCAGCTCTTCAGTTTCCCACTCAAATTCACCAGCTAACTTGATCGTCAGAGGCATAACATGGGAACTAAGCTCCGTCCTCTCACGAGTTGCTATTTGTGCAGGCTGAAAGCTACTAAATTCAAGACCATATATTCGAAGAAGTGAGCGGCCCCAAATCATTCTCACCCTCACGTATTTGACTGTTTGGTTACTTAAAATCAACACTTTTAAAAATGCATTGAATAATCAAAATTGTAACTATATGGGATTATAGTTATAACAACTGCAGTCGCATGCGATCAAGACTTGCATGTAATTGTAATTGCAACTACTGAAAGTTATAAACTTTTAAAATGCATAAAATAATAACAATTGCAATTACATAAGACAACAGTTATAACAGCTACAGTTACATGCAATCAAAACTTGTATGCAATTAGAGTTAGCAACGGACAAAACGCTTCCTAAAGTATTGAATGGATAAGCGTGATGAAAGCATTTGTCATAGTAAAGTTATTCCTGAATGGACAGGAATAACTTTTAACATAATAATATTATACACTTTACTTGTTATGCTATTCTTATTTTATCCTTTGTAACGAATGGGTGATTTGGCATAGCTTAGTATTTTCCAGGGAACAATGTGATTGACGCATTCAATAGTACACAACTTGAGACAGATGCATGCTCATTGCTCATTGTAACGCAACCGGCTGCACGTTTTAGGGGCTGTTCGTTTGGCCATTTTTTTTGGGAAATCAAAGAATAGGAAATCTATTTCCTATAATATTTGTTTTGAGGTTGTTTGGTTGGTTTAAAAAAGAAAGAAATTGTAGAATAGGAGATAAGATGAGATGAGTTGTCAACTTATTATTGGATGATGTGAGTGATTTAAAAAAAAAATTGTTTTGAGGTTGTTTGGTTGGTTAAAAAAATAAGGAAATGAATTGGAGGTATATTATTGGATGATGTTTTGAGGTTGTTTGTGTTTGGTTCGTTTTTAAAAATAGGAAAATAGATGAGATGAGATGAGTTGGAGGTATATTATTGGATGATGTGACACGTACTTAAGGAAACCAATTTCTTGTTTTTTTTTGAGGAAATGGATGGAAAGGAATGTTTAATGAGATGAGATGAGTTGTCACAATATTATTGGATGATGTGTGTGATTTTTAAAAATGGGATAAGATGAGTTGTGATGAGTTGGATGATGTGACACATTTCTTGTGTTTGGTTTATTTTTAAATGTAAGAAAGGAGATGAAATGAGATGAGTTGGAAGATAAAAATAATATTTTATTAGATGTTGTGGGTGAGTTTTAGGGATGGAAATGGGTAAAAATATTATTTTATTGATTTCCTTGTACCGATTTCCTTTTCTTGATTTTTAGGAAACCAACCAAACGGGCCCTTAGTGCAGTTGAAAATTTATACGGAAATATTAAAGGTTTTAGTTTTGCAGAGTACTATTATAATCATCATTAGCAGTAGAAACCAGTTGGCTAGCTGTAACTTATGTACGTTGTGTTGCGCAAAGTGAAAGCATCAGGTGTTGGGCTGAATTGATTGAACGCGCTTTCATCGATACCAACAGATGTAGTAATCCTGTCCTAAATTGTGCATCCCAAGGCCTCGGTTCTTTGCCTTAATAATGCATTATTACTGGATCACAGGCACATACGTTACGCACGTGCAACAATACCCCATTCATAGAATGTAATTCATGGCTAAATAGTACTTATGTGCTCTGATGTTTCATTTACTTTTTTACTTAAATGCCCTCACTTTTTTTTTGGTGGTAAGAAAATATCCTAAAATTTTTTATGCTTATTGCTGATGTTAATAATCAAATAGATAATAATATACGGTAGGGATGAGGTTGATTAGGGACCGCTCACTTCTTCGAATTTCTGGTTTTGAGTTGAGTAGCTTCAACATGCACAAATAGCAACCCGCGAGAGGACGGGGCTTAGGTCCACTGTGTTTCCTCCGATGATCAAGTCAATTGATGAACTTGAGCGGAAAACTGAAGAACTCTATGAGTTCTTAAGTGTAGTGCAGTTATAATTTGCAGATATTGCTTGGCAAAATAGCCTAGAAAAACCCCCCCCCGAAAATTGCTCCCCCCCTCCTGTTGAGAATAATACTTCTGTTTATAGTGGTGTTGAAAGGGTAGAACGGTCACTTCGGTCGAGCATAGGATGACGGCAAATAAGTATGGCTTGACAGCTGCGTCAGCACCTACTTTACAGGTGTCGGTCAGCGGGTAGAGGAGAGATCACCTCAGCATTTAATACGAAGTAATTGGAGGCATGGCAGTGCTAACGTAGTCCGATGAGTCATGAACACTATCAGGACTAGAGGTATGATGACGCCTACCAAACATTTAATATGACACCGACATGCTGTTTTCGAGGTTGAAGTCGTCTTTTAGCTTGGTAGAGAAGTAATGCCCTTCGAGTTGACCCCACGAGACGTCGAATAATTGGTTGAGTGGGCTCGTAGCGAGTCGTCTTCCGACGATGGAACCGACAAGTACTATCCTTCGAGTCGACCTATTGAGATGTTGACTCACTCAATACCGACTCTTTGAGTCGGCTAAGTCAGGATCCTTGGTTTCTCTGACCGTCAATTTGGTTTGAACAGTGCATGTAGGGGGACACCTGTCAGTTGCTAGTAAAGGGTCGTACTTTGGCGACTAAGAACACCACAACACTTATATACCCTCACTTATTTTTTGTGGCACTTATATACACTAAAGTTTTAAATTTGACACCTAAATACCTTAAAGTTTTTAAACCCGTCTCTTAAATATCGTATTATTTTTAAAACTTGCACACAAATACCCTCAATTATGCAAACTTGAGGGCATTTACAAGTTTTAAAAACTTTAGGGTAATTAAGTGCTATATTTAAATACCCTAATTAAAAACTTGAGGGTATTTAAGTGCCAAAAAAAACGAGGGTATATAAGTGCAAGTTAAAAAAAAACTTTAGGGTATTCTTTTAACTACTAAATACAAGTTGGGTATATAAGTGACAAGTATATGAAATAAGCCTTAATTTAATATTGATAATGACATTTTTTTGCATAACTCCAAGGAAATTATTGCTTAAAATTTTATGTTTTTGTTTGTGAAAATTAATTTAATAAAAAAAGTAAAACTTTTTAACCCATGCGCTTGATATAATATATATAATATATATATATATATATATATATATATATATATATATATAATATATATATATATATATATATATATATATAGAGAGAGAGAGAGAGAGAGAGAGAGGATATTAATGGGTATCCTTGACAAGGAGGGGATTTTCCTCCTTAACAATGATGTGACACAATCCTCATCTTCTGAATTTCTCTCTCCTATTTTATTCTCTCTCATTCACATGGTGAAGATTGTGTCACATCATTGTTATAGGAGGAATCCCCCTCGTCAAGAAATACTCATATAATCTCATATATATATATATATTATATATATATATATATATATATATATATATATATATATATTATATATATATATATATATATATATGAATATTGTAGATAAATTCATGACTTTTTAAAATCTGCCTCGACTCATTTACCAATTGTACATTGATTTGATTAATTAAACTTTATATAGTTATATGGACTTTTGTTTAGGACCAAAATTATATAGACTTGATCTATGTTTATGGAAAAAAATATTGCTTAAAATGATCTAGAAACAACAAAGAGAAAAATAAATATTCAATTGTATTGATTTTGTCTATGTTCATGGTAAAATATGGATAGAATGTGGTAGAAACAATATAATAAAGGAAAAAAAAATCTCTTTTGTTAAATTACACTTTTACCTTTTCAACTAAATTTGAAATTAGTCATTATAGTTACTAGTTAGTAGTTGGTTAAAAATTTGTGCGGTTGAGTTTGAAAGGATTAAAGAATTTGGAACTAATTTCTAAGTGTTAAGACGCGGGAGATTAATTTCTAAAAGCTTACATGTTTGGATGACTAATATCAAGATTTTGAGGACTAATTTCAGAATATGAAATATTGAGGGACTAACATGGACGATACCCATAATAAGGCAAATTTCACAAAAAAATCCCCTAAATTTTAGGATGTCTCACAAAATTTTGAACATTTTTTACTAGATCCTCGTGTATGTACTTTGTGAACAACTTAAATTTTCTTTTAAATTTTTTTAGCGTTTTGTTTATCCTTTATATTCTTGAGGAAAAAATTAGTGTTTTGTTTATCCTTTATAGGCAATATACCCGCTCTCATAAATTTTATATGTTTCTATCTTAATGAAATTTTAGCTATTTGTAAATTGCACCTAGGAGTCCGGTGAGAAAATTTCAAAGATCAAAGGGTTTTCTATGACACTCCAAAGTTTAAAAGGGTTATTTGAGATAAACAAAATTTGAATAGGGATCTCTTCATTGCGTGGGGGGTTTTATGAAACTAACCCTAAATAACGTGTGCACTGAGTTTTGTCTAAACCCACTGTAGTTCAGAAATGAAACAGTGGGTGAGGCACAACACCCTATGGAGCACGGACTAGGCCTTGCTCAGAACACAGCCCACTTTCATGGCGATGAGCCCACCCAAGTGTTGTAGGCCCGCATAGGCACACACGGGCCAGATAATGTCACTTAATTGCTTTATTCTTTTCTAATATTGTTATTTCATTTATTAGAGTTATATTGTCACAATTATATTCAGATTTATACAGATAAGTTGACAACAATTTGGAGAAGTTCGAGTGAAAAGTTCTTGATAAACATTACTTTAAGAACTACGAAGTGAACAAATTTGGACCATAGTCGAGGGAAACAAAAGAAATATAATTACGCTAGAAAATTTTGTTGCAAAGTTTATTTTATAATTTTCCTAGTGCATGCAGTGATGATATAGTACACATGTGCACAATTATTTTTTATGATTAGTCTGTTAAATAACTGATGATATATAAGTTATATAAGTGTTATGGTATTTGCAGTCGCCAAATTGTGGCCCTTTGCCAGTAACGGACATGTGTCCCCCTACATGCACCGTTGAATTCAAATTGACGATCAGTACTGCCAGGATCCCGACTTAACCGACTCGCCGAGTCGTTGTCTCCTTAGGTCGACACGAAGGGCAGGACTTGTCGGTCCTCTTATCGAATACGACTCGCTGCGAATCCACTTGATCAGTTATTCGACACCTCGCGGGGTTGACTCAAAAGGCGTTACTTCTCGACACTCCTCATTACAAGCCAAAAGACAACTTCAACCTCGAACCCCCTACCCCACTGACAGCGCGTCGACGTCACATTAAATCTAACAGCGCGTCGACATCACATTAAATGCTTGGCAGACACCATCATTTCTCCATCCCCGATACTATTTATAACACATCGGACCACGCCGGCTTCGTGCGCTGTCCATTCCATCTCATTAATGCAGAAATGACAGCGTTCATCCCGTGATCACTCTACGACCGACATCTGTAAAGTAGACGCCGACTCAGCCACCAGCTTAGGCTCGGCCAAAAAGATTAGACTACCCTGTTAGGGTTCTGGTTTTGAACCTACACTCTTATTTTGTTTTGATGATTTTACAAACAATTTAGAACTAATTTTTTTCCTAGTGATTGTGGCTTATTACAGGTTTATATCAGAGTTAAAGATCCAGATCAGCCATGTTTACAATCATTTAGGTATTATTGTATATATCGTGTGTTATTCTCTAAGCTCAATATATATTTATACACACACTTAACATCATGTTTACATTGTATTGTTTTACAAAAGTTTTTCAATACACCTCTTTATCAAAATCAAATGTATATGTTTACATATTTACTCATATATGTGCACATTTGCTAAAACGATGATCTTTTACAAATGGCAAATGTAATTTCCAAAATTTCTTCACAAATAAGTTTTATATCATGTTTATAAACTATTCCCCAAGTTTTATATTTTTTTAGAATTTATTTGATATTTTTAACAAGGTTCAAAGTTATAATTTTCTGTGTACATGTTTATGAGTCGACTCATGAACAGTATTGAGTCGACTCACAAACTGCTGCGTAGTTTACAATTTGTTTCTGATGAATCGACTCACAAACATCATGAGTCGACCCATCAGGTTGAGTCGACTCATGTCTGTCATAAGTCGACTCACAAACTGTGCTGGAAAATGAGTTTTTTTCTGCTGAGTCGACTCATGATTTTATGAGTCGACCCATGGTTTTTGAGTCGACATATGAATTTTATGAGTCGACCTATAAGTTTGTTTTTAGCCTGTAACGACTACTTATGAGTCGACTCGTGAACAGTACTGAGTCAACTCATAACACTGTAACGGCTACTTTCAGTTTTGTCTTCTTCTGGCTGTTTGGTCTTTTTACTTGGGTTCTTGCTGATGTTTTGGGTTGTTATAAATACCCCAGTGCATTTAACATTCTGACCCTTTTTACTTGGGTTCTTGCTGATGTTTTGGGTTGTTATAAATACCCCAGTGCATTTAACATTCTGACCAACCAAAAGATTTGTTTAATTAAGTTTACAAGTGTTTAAGAGGTGTTTAAAGCCTTGTTTCAAGCTTTGTTTCAAAAGAGAAGTTTTACACAAAGAAGAAGCTTTCAATTTCAATTGTGGAATTACATCATTTCTTCAGTTCTTTGTGTTTATAGAGAAGTTTTTCTAAACTCTTTTATATAGCTTATTGATTGTCAATTTCATATTCATATCTTGCTATATTAAATTAAGTTAGAATTTCATTATTCTCATTTATCACACACACCCTTATTGAGCTTAGATTATTTCATACAATATATTAGTGGGTATTGGTGTGTGAATTAGTGAAAGTGAGCTTCATTGTGTTCTCATTCATTATAGAGAACAAAACATTGTATTTAAACTTATATTATGAGTATCGCTTGTAATACACTTGTACACCGAGAGAAGTGTGTGGTGAGAGATGGGGTCGAATCCAAGAGGAGTGGCGTCGGTTGACGAACCTAGGGAGAGGTTGTTGTTAGCCCTTATGTTTTGATGATGTTTTACAACCACCATTATCGGTACTAATGGCTTATTGAGTACAAATATAGTAAATTCATTTATCAAGCTTGTTAGTGCCATAAATGGAGGATTGGATGGAACATACACTACAACGATGATATCCAAAGGAGGAGGAGGCATAATGATGAAGCAATGTTATTTCAAGAACAACAAATTCATATAGAAGCTTCATCAAAATTAAAGCTATATCAAGACTCAAGAACTTTATTCTATGTGAGGATATTAGCTAGTTTTTATTTTCTCTCTAGTGCTAGAATGTAGGCAAAGAGTTATTGATTTCACTTGAAGCTATTGGGAATCACACACACGTTTTCATACTTATGTTTTTAAGCGTTTTTTCACAAAATACTATTTTTCACAAGTATGAGGACCTATCTGCAAAATTCTTTTTCCAAACAGTTTGATTTTAGTATTAAAAATATTTTACAAAGTTTCATAATTTTCAGAGGTCAAATAAATATTTTGCAAATATTTAAAAATATTTTACAAAGTTTCATAATTTTCAGAGGTCAAATAAATATTTTGCAAATATTTTAGTTAAGTTAAAAATCAGTTTCTGCAATGTATCAGAATGCGGTCGACCGGACCGGTCGACCGCACATACGATCATTCGTTACTGGACTCTAGAGAGTTTGTCGGTCGACCGGCCCGGTCGACCGAAATCTTGATTTTTCTATCGGTCGACCGCGTCGGTCGACCGATGAAGTCTCTGTTTGTTTTCTGGGTTTTCAAAGTTGTTCGCGGACGACCGGATTTTCGGTCGGTCGACCGAAGTATTTTTTTCGGTCAACCGAAAATCCCTTCGGTCAACCGAAATTTTTCTTCGTTCAGCCACGACTTTTTTCAAACGGTCGATTGCCTCGTTTGCTGTGCTTTCACTTAACCGTGTTTGGCACAGTCTGTGGTAATGGTCTGAAAAGGAGATTATTTTCTTAATTGGGAAGATTGGGTTGTATTTTTAAAATGTTTAATCTCTTCTATTTAAACTCTTTCTCCTTCATCTTCCCAGTTGCCCTAACGTTTTGCAAAAACCAGAGAGAGACGCTGTCTTCCTGAGAAAAAATTTCAAACCTGTTCTTTGTGTTTTTCTCTGTGGTTTTGTGTGTGTTCACTTCCCAGCTTCAGTAATCCCTCTCTTTGCCATAGGGGCTGTGTAAAGAGAGAGTCATGCATCTTTTCTTCTGCTATGTGAGTAAGATCTTGTGTAGATCAACTGTGAGGGAGTGTGATCTGTTGAGATCAAACTGTGAGGGAGTGTGATCTGTTGAGATCAAACTGTGTAGACGAAGTTCCGGCTTCCAAACCGGGTGTGTAGTGGATTTCTCCTCGAGAGTGGGGAGCAGGGACGTAGGTCAGTGGACCGAATCTCGTTAATACATCGCGCGTCAAAGGATAACAAATCCTAACCCTATCTCTTTTACTTTAATCGCATTACTGTTTTGTGGGTTGCTTGTGTTTAATTTTTATTGCATATTAGAGCCTCTTGACCCTAATCACCCCCCTCCTCTAGGATCCAACAATTGGTATCAGAGCTTAGTCTCTATATTAATTTTTGGTTTAACCGCCTTAGAGAAAAGATCTAATGGAGGCCTCTTTGAATATGCATATGTTAGAAGGACAATCCACCACTAGCCACCACTCTTCACCGAGACCAATTTTGCTTATTGGAAGGCTAGGATGAGAATTTACCTTCGTTGCATTGATCTTGACATCCTAGAGCTCATAGAAAAGAAATATGTAGAGAAGTCCAAAGTCGGGAACATGACCGATGACGAAAGGCACCTAGCCAATGTCAATGCTAAGGCCATGAACGCCTTAATTTGTGGTCTTTCCCCCAATGAATACAATAGAGTTTCCACGTGTACAACCGCATACGAAATTTGGGTAAAATTATGTATCACACATGAAGGAACCCCCCAAGTTAATGAATCTAAGATTAGTGGGCTTATGCATGATTATGAGCTATTTAAAATGCTTCCTAATGAATCCATTGATGCTATGTTTTCCCGTTTTACTAATATCATCAATGAATTACATGGTCTAGATAAGCAATTATCCATTCAAGAGATGAACTACAAGATACTTCGCTTCTTGACTCCGGCATGGGAGCCCAAAGCTACGGCCATTGAGGAAGCTCATGACCTCACTACCTTAGCTCTTTATAGCCTCATTGGAAAGCTCAAAGTGCATGAGAAGAAGCTCAAGGGGAAGGGGAAGGAGGAAGTACCATCACGTGAAGTTGAGGAGCCGTCACCAAAGTTGAAGACCATAGCTCTCAAAGGAGCTAGTGACAACTCGTCTTCGTCATCGGATAGTGAAGTCGATTTTTGTCTTTTCTTTTAGAAACTTTGTACAAGCCTTGATCACACACACAACTCACTAATCACTTAGAAAATCATAGAAAATATTCTAAGTATAATCCTAAGTCTAATCAACGAATGAATAACATTTTAAACTATTGAAAATATGTATAACATAGTTTCTGGCCGACCAAAGAAATGTCTGGTCGACCAGATATAACAACCAGAAACAGAGATTCAGAAAAATCTCTGTCTGGTCGACCAGATATGGACATGGTCGACCAGAGGCTTCAGTCTCGACCACAGAATTTACAAGAAGCCTGTCTGGTCGACCAGGACTGAATTTGGTCGACCATACAAGTTCCAGGAAGCCTATTTGGTCGACCAGGCCTCAATCTGGTCGACCATACAGTACTTCTAACAGTCATATTTTTAAATTAACATGAACATTTTTATGAACGTTTTTGCAGTTATTTTTGAAATATTTTGAACTAAACCTATGTCTATAAATAGGTGTTAAGTTCTGAAGTTAAAGTTTAAGATTCCTTTCTATAAACTTGAGTTTTTCTTGAGTTCTTAACTCCATTTTTGAAGAGAAAAACTGAGTGTTATTTTTAGTTTTGTTCTTATCATCCCTATAGCCTATTGTAAGTCACTCACATCTACACATCAAGGCTTATAGGAAGAGAAAGAGTTGTACCATTTTGTTTCAGTTTGATAATCTCTTGAAAGAAGAGATTGTTGTGGCATTGGCAATTGAAGATTGTCAAGGTTGTACGGTTTGCTTGCGGGTTGCAAGTGCTTGCGGTTTTGCAAGTGGAAATAGTGGAGAAATCTCAAGCAAGGCTTGGGGACTGGATGTAGGTCTTGAGGACCGAACCAGTATAAATCCTTGTGTTTGCGTATGCAATTTTCTGTGATTGTCTACACATTGGTTTGATCTTTCTTACTCTTTGTGATATTATTTTATTGAAATTTAAAGTTTCCGCATTAGATTTCATAAACACTATTCAACCCCCCCCCCTTTTAGTGTTTGAGTGCCATTGCAGCGATCCTTCAATTGGTATCAGAGCAGGTTGATCAAAGATAACAATGGCTACATCATCTACATCACAGTTCAAGGAAGGACATTCTACTCAAAGACCACCACTTTTTGATGGTTCCAACTACAACTACTGGAAGTGTAGGATGAAGATCTACCTTCAATCAGACCACCACTTTTTGATGGTTCCAACTACAACTACTGGAAGTGTAGGATGAAGATCTACCTTCAATCGTTAGAATTCGATCTCTGGAGCATAGTGGAGTCTAATTACAACAAGCCTACTACTCCATACTCTGAATGGACATTGGTGGAAAGGACAATTGCGAATCTTGACGCCAAGGCAATGAATGCATTGTTTTGCGCAATGGATAAGAATGAATTCAACCGCGTGTTTACTTCCAACACTGCACATTAAATCTGGCACACACTTGAGGTAACCCACGAAGGAACTTCTAAGGTTAAAGACTCAAAAATTTCTATTTTAGTACACAGGTTTGAAATGTTCAAGATGAAAGACAAGGAGACAATTGGTAAAATGTTCACAAGGTTCACCGACATCATCAACTCCCTAATTGCGTTAGAAAAGGTCTACACACAAGTGGAGATGGTTAGGAAAATCCTCCGGGCTCTTACTTCGGATTGGGAAAAGAAGACTACCGCGATAGAGGAAGCCAACGACCTCTCCACATTGACAGTAGAAAATTTGATAGGGAATTTGATGGCATACGAGGTGCAACTTGAAGATCGGAAAAAGGATAATGAAGATAAGAACAAGAAGGTTCTTGCTTTCTAAGCATCTACTGATGATGAGGATTCCGATGACGAAGAAGAGTTTGAAATAATCACACGCAAATTCAGAAAATTCTTGAAGAAAGGTAAGTTCTCTTCTAGTAAATTCAAAGATACTAACAAAGTCACTTGTTTTGGTTGTAATAAGCCAGGACACTACAAGAAAGATTGTCCCCTACAACAAAAGTTAAAGTCGAAGTCTTCTAACAATTTCAACGGGTTCACAAAGAACAAGAATGAACAAGTGAAGAACAAAAAGAAGAAGACTTTGTCGATAACATGGGATGATAGTGACCAGTCATCTTCAGATAAAGAAGAGGAAAAAGAAGATCATCAAGCGAATATGTGCTTTATGACAAATGAATCTGATGATGATCAAGTAAGTAATCATGATGAGTTACTTGACGCATTTAACAAATTATTTTTGAAATACAAGCAACTAAATTCTTCTTTTAAAATATTAAAAAATGAAAATAAAAATTTGAATAACACTTTAGTCTCTCCTTATGCTTCACAAATAGAAGATCTTAAAGAGAAGAATAAAGAGTTATTTTCTGAAAATTACAAGTTATCTAGTAACAATCAACTTCTTAAAAAAGAATGTGATTTCTTTAAAGTTCGTATTTCAAATTTGGATGATAATGTTAAAAGTCTTAAAACCAAATATGAAACTATATCAATGAATGTAGGTAAATTTAACAAAGGAAAAGAGAATCTAGATAATCTACTTTCTTATCAATTACCTGCTAAGAGTAAACAAGGATTAGGATATGTTTCTAACTCCAGTAATGAGAAAATATACTCTTCTATGCAAAAGAAAAATCATGCTTATTTATATTCTAAATTTGTGAAAAGTAATTATCATGCACATAATGATACATCTATGCATGCTAGTTCTAAGGTACTTTCACATAATAATAGAAAAATGCATATGAAGAAAGTTGCATGTAAGAATATTTTAAAATCCAACTACATTTGGATTCCTAAAAATACATGTTTAAGTGATAGAAAGATATACTTATCAAATTACAAAAAGGATATTTGTGATTCTAAAAACTATCTTTCATACAATGTAGGTAAACCAAATTCTTATTGGGTTTGGTTTCCTAAATGCTAATCTCATGGACCCAAAAGTTAAAGGGTGCCAAAACATATTTCTTTTATTTTGCAGGTACCTAATAAAAAGGAAAAATGAATTTTAGATAGTGGATGTTCCAATCACATGACCGGGAACAAGGACTTATTCTCTTCCATACAACTTAAAGATGGAGGAACTGTTACCTTCGGTGACAACAACAAGGGTCAAGTGGTAGGAATTGGAACGGTCGGTATGAACTCTAAAACTCTTATTAATAATATGTTTGATATGTTTGCTTTTGCTAGTTATTAATGAACAAGTATGTTTGCTTTTGCTTAATGAATTTTATTTTTAGCAAATATTCTTGTTATTTATCTTGGTTAACATAAGAAAAATGTTTCATAAATTTTTGAACTCATATTTTAGTTATTCTAACCAATTCTTAAATAACTACTTGATGGTTAGTCTCTAATAACTACTTCCATGGTTATAAATAGAGAAATATTTATTCTTAAACAACATAATACATTCAATATGACTCCCATAGAAAACTTAATTTTCATTGCAAGCTTATGTCTTCCTATTTGGATGGGAGATGTAATGGACTATGTGCATAATCTTGAAGATTTATTTAAAGTTTTAGGCCATGTTGAAGAAATATTAGGTTGTATTGAAGAAATATATTAATTGTTTTATTATTTATTATTATCTTCCTTTCTATTCTTCTTTTTGTTAATGACAAAGGGGGAGATATATTAGAATATTAAAATATTGACAACTATTGCAATATTGAATATTGACATGTATGCATTGTTATACAATATTAGGATTACTAATAAGTGCTATTTTTTGTGTGTGTTAAATTAACATGTATGCATTGTTGCAGGGGGGGTAAGTATGTTTAATTAAAGTTTTTCAATATTATTTGTCATCATCAAAAAGGGGGAGATTGTTGGGAACATGGTTGATGTTACAATATCTCTTGTATTTTGATGATAACAAATCATTGTTTATCTAACATATTTTACTACAGATTCAAGATATACATCTCAAAGCAACAATCAAGTTATTAAGGCTATTTCAAAGACAAGATTTCAAAGATCAAAAGATGAAGTTCAAAAGATGTAATTCTGTCAATTCTGTCTTTTCTTTTAGAAACTTTGTACAAGCCTTGATCACGCACACAACTCACTAATCACTTAGAAAATCATAGAAAATATTCTAAGTATAATCCTAAGTCTAATCAACGAATGAATAACATTTTAAACTATTAAAAATATCTATAACATAGTTTCTGGCCGACCAAAGAAATGTCTGGTCGACCAGATATAATAACCAGAAACAGAGATTCAGAAAAATCTCTGTCTGGTCGACCAGATATGAACCTGGTCGACCAGAGGCTTCAGTCTCGACCACAGAATTTACAAGAAGCCTGTCTGGTCGACCAGGACTGAATTTGGTCGACCATACAAGTTCCAGGAAGCCTGTCTGGTCGACCAGGCCTCAATCTGGTCGATCATATAGTACTTCTAACAGTCATATTTTTAAATTAACATGAACGTTTTTATGAACGTTTTTGCGGTTATTTTTGAAATATTTTGAACTAAACCTATGTCTATAAATAGGTGTTAAGTTCTGAAGTTAAAGTTTAAGATTCCTTTTTATAAACTTGAGTTTTTCTTAAGTTCTTAACTCTATTTTTGAAGAGAAAAACTGAGTGTTATTTTCAGTTTTGTTCTTGATTAAAACTCCATTACTCTAGAACAAAAACCATTCCTATAGCCTATTGCAAGTCACTCACATCTACACATCAAGGCTTATAGGAAGAGAAAGAGTTGTACCATTTTGTTTCAGTTTGATAATCTCTTGAAAGAAGAGATTGTTGTGGTATTGGCAATTGAAGATTGTCAATGTTGTACAGTTTGCTTGCGGGTTGCAAGTGCTTGCGGTTTTGCAAGTGGAAATAGTGGAGAAATCTCAAGCGAGGCTTGGGGACTGGATATAGGTCTGGAGGACCGAACCAGTATAAATCCTTGTGTTTGCGTATGCAATTTTCTATGATTGTCTCTACACATTGGTTTGATCTTTCTTACTCTTTGTGATATTATTTTATTAAAATTTAAAGTTTTCGCATTAGATTTCATAAACACTATTCAACCCCCCCTCCTTTTAGTGTCTGAGTGCCATTGCAGCGATCCTTCATGCTAAGGATTGCCCTAAGATCAAGGAAAAGTACATGAAGTACAAGAAGAAGAAGGCTATGTATGCCGAATGGGAAGAATCCGAACCAAGTGATTCAGATAGTGATGAAGAAGGAGCCAAACTTGCTCTTCATGACCCAAATGTTTGTTTCATGGCAAATGAACATGAGGTAATATCCGAGGCCGAAAGTGAATCTTTCTATATGCAATGTGACATAGCTATGGCTCTAGGAGAATTGAACTTTGAATTGAAAAGAATGTCTAAAGAATATTCTTCTTTTAAAAAATTGCATGCCTCTTGTGATATTAAGCTAGAACAACTGACAACATCTCTTGCTCTAAAAGATGAATTGCTAGGAGATCTCGATTTCGAGAATAAGCAATTAAGATCAAAGATTGAAAGATTAGAAATTGAGGGTTGTAGGACTAGACCCACTCATACTTATGGTAACTATAATCACTATGATAGAAATAGGTTTCATGGTTCTAACATCCGTACATACAAAAGAAATTTTGTATGCACTTATTGTATGAGACATGAACACATTTCTACTCATTGTAGAATTAAAGATAACCATGATTTTTATGGAATGATATGGGTACCTAAAGGTACCAAAACTACTAACCATCAAGGACCCAAGACATGGGTACCTAAAGCTACTACACCTTCATCTTCATCTTTTGTAGGGAACGTTACGGCAACGACGTAAGGAGATGTGGTGCCTTGATAGTGGTTGCTCACATCATATGACGGGCAACAAAGAGTTATTTGCAACCCTATCAAGGATTGAAGGAGGCAATGTCTCCTTCGGTGGTGGTGAGAAAGGTAAAATCATTGGTATCGGTTCTATTGGTAAGAAACCCTCACCCATTATAGAAGATGTTTATTTAGTAAATGGTTTGAATCATAATCTTCTTAGCATTAGCCAATTAAGTGATAAAGGTTTTGATATTTCATTTAAACCGGATAAATACATCATTAGTATGAATGGAAAAATTGTTTTTATTGCTAATCACAAATCTAATGTATACATTTTTGAAATGAATGAATTAGTAAATCAAGATGTGAAGTGTCTTGCGGCAATTGATGAAAATCCTTGGATTTGGCACAAAAGACTTGGACATGCAAATATGGAGTTAATATCAAAATTATCTAAGAGAAATCTTGTGAGAGGATTACCTAGCTTGCACTTCATCAAAGATACCACATGTGAGGATTGTGTTAAAGGTAAACAAACAAAATTCTCTTTCAAATCCATCAATGAGGTATCAACTTCTAAACCCTTGCAATTACTTCATCTTGATTTGTTTGGTCCTATGCGTGTTACCTCTCTTGGAGGCAAACACTATGTTTTTGTGATTATTGATGATTTTTCTCGTTTTACATGGACAATATTTCTTGCTAAGAAAAATGATTGTTTTGAAGAATTTGCAAATCATGTTAAAAGAATTGAAAATGAAAAAGATTTGAAAGTTGTTAAAATAAGAAGTGATCATGGTGGTGAATTTCAAAATGAATTTTTCTATGATTTTTGTGCTCATCATGGTATAACTCATATGTTTTCCGCTCCTAGAACACCACAACAAAATGGTGTTGTTGAACGGAAAAATCGCACCATACAAGAGATGGCACGTACTATGCTTAATTCATTTGATTTGCCAAATTATTTTTGGGCGGAAGCCGTTAATACGACTTGCTATGTTTTGAATCGTGTTTTGATTAGACCAAAGCTTAAGAAAACTCCTTATGAACTCTTTTATGGAAAAACTCCTTTCATTGGTTATTTTCGTATCTTTGGTTGTAAATGTTTTATTTTAAATACAAAAGATCACCATGATAAATTTGACTTAAAAATTAATGTTGGTATTTTCTTGGGCTATGCACCTCGAAGTAAGGCTTATAGGGTTTTCAATAAACGAAGTCTCGTTGTTGAAGAATCTATAAACGTTACTTTTGATAAAACTAATGTTGGTTCTCAAGTTTTTCTACCTAGGAAAGATGATGATGATGATGTTGAGGGATGATTGGACTTATTGCAAATCAATTATACTCCTTCCATAGAAGCTCAAAAGGATGTGGATAGCTCAAATGACAATGAACAAATTGAATCTCCTAAAGCTTGGAAATTCACATCAAATCATCCAAAGGAACAAATTATTGGAAGCCCTTCAAAAGGAGTTATTACTCGCTCAAAAGCCTTGAGTGAGTGTGGTAATGTTGCATTTCTATCTCAAGTAGAACCTAAAAAGATTAATGATGCTTTAAATGATGAATTTTGGGTTTTGGCTATGCATGAAGAATTAAACAATTTTCAAAGAAATGAAGTTTGGAAGTTAGTTCCTAGACCTAACAATGCTAGTGTTATTGGTACTAAATGGGTTTTTAGAAACAAACTTGATGAACATGGCATTGTAACTAGAAATAAAGCACGTTTGGTTGCCCAAGGATACAATCAAGAGGAGGGCATAGACTATGATGAAACCTTTGCACCGGTTGCAAGGTTGGAATCTATTAGGATGTTTTTGGCATTTGCTAGTTTTAAAAATTTCAAACTATTTCAAATGGATGTCAAAAGTGCTTTCTTAAATGGTTTTATAGAAGAGGAAGTGTATGTTGAGCAACCCCCCGGTTTTATAGATCATGCTTTTCCTAATCATGTTTACCGGGTACAAAAAGCTTTATATGGGTTGAAACAAGCTCCTAGAGCTTGGTATGCTCGCCTCTCTAGTTTTCTTGTTGAAAATAGTTTTTCAAAAGGAACAATTGATAACACTCTTTTTGTGCGAAAAAGGAAAAATGATTTCATTTTAGTTCAAATATATATGGATGACATTATTTTCGGTGCTACTAATGAATCCTTGTGCAAGGAATTTTCTAAAGTTATGCAGGACCACTTTGAGATGAGTATGATGGGAGAGCTTACATTTTTTCTCGGACTACAAGTCAAGCAAACTAAGGATGAGATCTTCATTTCACAAAGCAAGTATGTAAAGGAATTGGTTAAGAAATTCAATTTGGAGAATTCTAAGCATGCGCCTACTCCCATGAGTACTAGTGTTAAGCTTGATGCGGATAAGAGCGGTGAAGACGTGGACCAAAAATTATACCGAGGTATGATAGGTAGTCTTCTTTATCTTACCGCTAGTAGACCCGATATTATGTTTAGTGTGTGTGCATGTGCACGTTTTCAAGCATCTCCTAAAGCATCTCATTTAATTGCGGTTAAGAGGATCATTAAATATGTTAATGGTACTTTTAATCTTGGCTTATTTTATCCAAGAAGCACCTCTTTTGATTTATATGGTTTTTGTGATGCCGACTTTCCCGGATGTAAGGTAGATCACAAGAGTACTAGTGGAACATGTCAATTCTTAGGAAATTCACTTGTTTCATGGGCTTCCAAGAAACAAAATTGTGTTGCATTGTCCACTACGGAAGCGGAATACATTGCCGCCGGTTTATGTTGTGCTCAAGTCTTATGGATGAAACAAAGCTTAGTTGACTATGATTTGAGTTTTCAAAATATTAAAATTTTTTGTGATAACACAAGTGCTATAAACATTTCCAAAAATTCGGTGTTGCATTCTAGATCTAAGCATATTGATGTGCGCCATCATTTCTTACGCGATCATGTAGAGAGACAAGATGTATCCCTAGTATTTGTTGACACAAAATCTCAACTAGCGGATATATTTACTAAGTCTCTTGGAGAGGATGATTTTTGTCGCATAAGAAATGGTTTGGGCTTATGCACTATGTGAAAGTTCAACATTGCTTGCTTGTTTAGTTGCATTTTGCATTTTTCTTTACCCCATTTTTGATGGTGACAAAGGGGGAGAGAAATCTCCTCATTTGTTGCATATACTTAGGGGGAGCTCATAGATTGGGGGAGAACTTATCTATAAGCTATTTTTATTTTTATTTTTTGCTCTTATATAATGGTTGGTTGTCATCATCAAAAAGGGGGAGATTGTTAGCCCTTATGTTTTGATGATGTTTTACAACCATCATTATCGGTACTAATGGCTTTGCAAATGTAGTAAATTCATTTATCAAGCTTGTTAGTGCCATTTATGGAGGATGGATGGAATATATGCTACAACGATGATATCCAAAGGAGGAGGAGGCATAATGATGAAGCAATGTTATTTCAAGAACAACAAATTCATATAGAAGCTTCATCAAAATTAAAGCTATATCAAGACTCAAGAATTTTATTCTATGTGAGGATATTAGCTAGTTTTTATTTTCTCTCTAGTGCTAGAATGTAGGCAAAGAGTTATTGATTTCACTTGAAGCTATTGGGAATCACACACACGTTTTCATATTTATGTTTTTAAGCGTTTTTTCACAAAATACTATTTTTCACAAGTATGAAGACCTATCTGCAAAATTCTTTTTCTAAACAGTTTGTTTTTAGTATTAAAAACATTTTACAAAGTTTCATAATTTTCAGAGGTCAAATAAATATTTTGCAAATATTTTAGTTAAGTCAAAAATCAGTTTCTGCAATGTATCTGAATGCGGTCGACCGGACCGGTCGACCGTACATACGATCATTCGTTACTGGACTCCAGAGAGTTTGTCGGTCGACCGGCCCGGCCGACCGAAATCTCGATTTTTCTATCGGTCGACAGCGTCGGTCGACCGATGAAGTCTCTGTTTGTTTTCTGGGTTTTCAAAGTTGTTCGCGGTCGACCGGATTTTCGGTCGGTCGACCGAAGTATTTTTTGGTCAACCAAAAATCCCTTCGGTCAACCAAAATTTTTCTTCATTCAGCCGCGACTTTTTTCAAACGGTCGATTGCCTCGTTTGCTGTGCTTTCACTTAACCGTGTTTGGCACAGTCTGTGGTAATGATTTGAAAAGGAGATTATTTTCTTAATTGGGAAGATTGGGTTGTGTTTTTAAAATGTTTAATCTCTTCTATTTAAACCCTTTCTCCTTCATCTTCCCAGTTGCCCTAACGTTTTGCAAAAACCAGAGAGAGACGCTGTCTTCCTAAGAAAAATTTTCAAACCTGTTCTCTGTGTTTTTCTCTGTGGTTTTGTGTGTGTTCACTTCCCAGCTTCAGTAATCCCTCTCTTTGCCATAGGGGCTGTGTAAAGAAAGAGTCTTGCATCTTTTCTTCTGCTGTGTGAGTGAGATCTTGTGTAGATCAACTGTGAGGGAGGGTTGATCTGTTGAGATCAAACTGTGTAGTGAGAGATCGTGTGGGATCGCTGTGTAGACGAAGTTCCGGCTTCCAAACCGGGTGTATAGTGGATTTCTCCTCAAGAGTGGGGAGCGGGGACGTAGGTCAGCGGACCGAACCTCATTAACACATCGCGCGTCAAAGGATAACAATTCCTAACCCTATCTCTTTTACTTTAATCGCATTACTGTTTTGTGGTTTGTTTGTGTTTAATTTTTATTGCATATTAGAGCCTCTTGCCCCTAATCCCCCCCCCCCCCTCTAGGGTCCAACAGTTGTATCCGGGCACTTGAGGAGGAGAACACGTGCTAGAGACCAATACTTAGTGTGTATAATGTGATTGCATAGTGATTGATTGTGAGAGTTTTTGGTGAGCTTGAAAACCGAGTGTGTAGAAGTTCGGTTTCCAAACCTGGTTGTGATAGTGGAGATCTCCTCGAGGTGAGGAGCAGGGACGTAGGTCATGGGGATCGAACCTCGTGCGTGGGGACCGAACCTCGTGAACATATTGTGTGTTTGTGTTTGCTTGGCGTTCATCTTTATTTGTGCTCACATCATATATCACTTTCATCTCTTTATTATGTCACATTTATTTACACTTGTGTTTATATATCCTTGCATATATTTCACCATATAGGATATACCTCTTTGTTCATATTACATATTCTTGCTCATAACATATTATATATCTATACTGTAAAAAAATAATTTATTAATAAGTTTTAATTGACATAAAATCGGATTAGATTAGCATAAGACCCTAATCACCCCCCTCTAGGGTCTAACATGCCCCTCTTGCATGGCTATAAAAAGGAAAATCTATTCCAAATATAAGGGTAAGCAATTTCTCAACATTTTCTTCATTCTGCTGTATTTTTCATATTCCCACTCTAGCACCTAGCTGACTTGATCGTCAGAGGAACAACAGGGGGAACCAGTCCCCGTCCTCTTACGAGTTGTTACATGTGTAAGGACGAACAACCCAACTTCAAATCGGATATTCAGAAAAGTGAGCGGCCTCCATATAATCATAGTCTCTATTATCTTCTTTTTTCTGTGTGATTTAAACCATCAACAATAAGTGCATGGTAACTTCACAAATACATTAGCACAAAAAAATTAAAGAATTGAAATACTTTATCTTAAAATGCTTGATAACTCAATCAAGCATTCGTAATCTCAAAAAGTCTATCAAAAAAAGGGAAGAAACTAACATGAATATGAAAGATAAAGACAAAATCATCCATTGCTAAACATATTAATGCATATTTCTGTCTCAATTTAAACCCAAAACAATAAAAGTCAAATCAAATTTTGCAAAATCAATGAAATTTGAGAAATCCATTTTGTTTTTATACAAAAAACAATATGATCTCATAAAGGGGATTACTCAAGTAGAACACAAAAAAAAGACCATAAATAATTTATTCGATAAAAATTTATAGTGTAAAATTAAAAGTAGGTTAAAAGTTCTAGGTGAAGATAGTGTTTTAGACCGTCAGAAACAAATCAAATCACATTTAGAGACAACTATGTTGACATTGAATTTTGTGTGGAAGTCCATTGTCTGCTGCTTTGGTGTGCCCCTTTCGTTCGTAACTGAGGAGGTTTCTCATTGTGGCGATCGACTACTTCACTAAATGGATTGAAGGTGAACCCCTAACCAAAATTGTTGAGAGTAATGTCACAAAAGTTGTGTGGAAGTCCATCGTCTGCCGGTTTGTTGTGTCACTTTCTTTCATAACCGACAATGACACCCAGTTCAACAGTAGAGGCTTCCGAAGCTTTTGTGAAGAATACAACATTCGCCTCAAGTTCTTCTTAGTCGCCCACCCCAAATCGAACGGATTGGCCGAAGCCGCCAACAAGTGCATCCTCCAAGTGTTGACGAAGATAGACACGACAATAGGGAACTAGGTCGAGGAACTTCCAGGTATCCTTTAGTCTTACCGCACAACCCATAGTAACTCAACCGGGGAGACTCCCTTTAAGCTAGCCTATGGCGCCGAGACGATTACTCCAGTCGAGGTAGGCATGCTAACCATCCAACTGCAGCACTTTAACGAGGACTTGAACTCGAAAGAACTTCGGGTAGGGCTCGATCTCCTAGATGAAATCCGAGAGAAAGCATTTCGAACCCAGATCATCCATCAACAATGAATCGCCTGGTACTACAACAACAAGGTCTGACCCAGGAGATTCAACGTCAGTTATCTCATCCTCTGCAAAACTGCTTTTGATAAAGAAACCATAAGAGGTAAGCTAGCTCCCAATTAGGAAGACCCGTATACATTCCTTGAGGAGTTGCGAGCAGACACCTATCGACTAAGGGCCCCGGACGGAAGAATCTTATAACACCGCTTGAACATTAAGCATCTTAAGAAATATTTTCAATAATCTTGTACAAAATTTTATTTATTATGAAAGAAATCTTTTTGAATCTGACTCATGTCGCACTATCAAAGTGCCAAATCTGTGCAGGAACTCCAAGCCCTTGGTGCCCTCTCAGGATAAACCCAAGGCACGTCCACCACGCGGTCGACTCCTACACATGACTCAACCGTCACTTTGCTGAAAAGACTTAGACCTAGGCATCATCATTAAGACGTAGGCACCCATCCTTCGGGTTGTCATCTTACCAAAAAGACATAGGCGTCCTCATCAAGTCCTAGGCACCCAAGCTTCGGGTTGCCATTTTATCGAAAAGACCTAGGAGTCCTCATTAATACCTAGGCACCCAACCTTTGGGTTGTCACTTTTTCGGAAAGACCTAGGCGTCCTTATTAAGACATAAGCACCTAACCTTCGGGTTGTCACTTTTTCGGAAAGACCTAGGCGTCCTTATTAAGACATAAGCACCTAATCTTCGGGTTGTCACCTTGCCGAAAGACCTAAGCATCCCCACTAAGTCCTAGGCATTCCAACCTTCCGGTCATCCTCGACAAAAAAACCAAGACATCTCACCGATGAGAGACGTAAAATGAGCCGATCGTCTTGACCCCTCAACAATCGGGTCGCCCAAACACAACCGACTCATGGCAACTAGCACTTGTTCTGTCAATTAGATTGGAATTGCAAACAATCTAAGCAAAAACAAAGAATAACTAAAGAAAAATTCTAGAATAAAAGCAAAGTCCAAATCTTTATTCCAAACTCTAAACGAGTTTTATTACATTATCCACAAACTTTATTATATTATATATGTCGATTTTTACAAAAAAGAGAAAAAAAAAGATACAATACCTCAACCCTCTCGGCTAGGTTCGAGAGTAGGGCTTGGAGGATCCCCTGCGGAGGTTGCAGAGGCGGGAGTGGCAGAAGAGGGAGTAGAAGGAATTTGTCTAAGGCCGTTTCCTGACTCATTGTCGTCGTCATCACCCAACGCTAGTTCTAGCCTCCCTCCACTCTCCTCGATCTCCTTTAGGAGGTCAAGGCAGCAAGAGACTTGGGGAGGGTAAAGGCGGTCTGGTGTGGGGCGAGAGGTGGTAGGGAGCAGCGAGGCTAAGTAGTCAATGTCAGCCTTGTAGGCCAAGGACACCTCTATTTTTCCTAAAGGGCCTTGGTGCTAGTCGTGTACCACCTTCGACTTGTACTGCTCCGAGTCCAAGTGAGTAAGCTGATCCTCTAGGTCCTTGAAGATTGCAGCGGACATCTGGTGGGCTGACTGCTCCTCCTCAAGGTCCTGCTTCATATGGTCGACCGAGAGACGATTCGACCAAGCATCCTCCTAAGCCATCACCTTGAGATGCCTCTCGGACTCAACCTCCCCCTCCAAGGAAGATAGGCGGCCATCCCGCTCTGAGATTCCTTGTTGGAGACGGCCAACCTCCTCCCTCAGCTGGGCCACCTCGCCTTGGAGATTCTCAATTGAGGCAGTCTGCTTAGCGCCATGAGATCTATACCCCTTGATAAGTTTTTTCTTTACATCCAGCTCCGGTGCCAGCTGGCCTTGTTGCTGTTCAGCTCAGCCTCCAAGGAGACGACCTTTTTCTCTACCTCTTCCCTAGTTGATTTCCCCTAGCCAAGTCCGCCTCCAACTCAGGAGGGGAGTTGTACATGTAAGAAAGTCATCTAAACAGCTCTGCCTCCAGCTGCGCCCCCAAACCAAGTAGCCTTTGAGGGCCAAGTACAAGCCGACGCTTGGCATCTCCCAAAAGAACCCCTCGTCCTTCGGGAGGGTGAACTGTTAGATAGCTCGGACTTGGGCTGTTGTTGACCCCAAGATCGAACTCTTTTTGTCGAGAGACGTCTTTGTGATGAACCTGTCGCCCTCTGGGAATTCCCTCCTGGGCGAGTAGGGGCACGACGACACTCCCATCAACATGGCCTTGGATTTCTCCCAGACTTGGGGGTCAAGCTCTAAAACCCAATGGCGGAATAGCCGGTAGAAGCCGTCCCCTTGCTCCTCGCCCACCAAGGATTCTGGAAGGGGTGCTGCTTACTCTTTAGCACCTCTCGAAGTCCCGGCAGGATCCTTGCCCGGCCTACAGGATGGCTCAGGCCTAAGGCTTGGGCCGGTTGCCTCCTCAGCAAGAGACCTACCTTTAGCAGCCGCAACTACTTAGACCGCCCCTGCTGGCCTAGGGGGAAAGCGTCGTCGATGATAATGATCTCAGCCTGCTGGCAAGTAGGGTCGACCAGCTGCTGCTCATCCACCGACTAGACCTAAGTCGTCCCAGCCAACTCATTGGGTTCTTGGCCCCCGATCCGCCTTCTCTTCTTCTCCTTTATTTCATTCCTAGCCATAGCATGCTACCCAACTAGTCTGGAGGCAATCTCCGCCACATGCGACCTTAGGCCGCCCACTTCCTCGGGGTCCAGATGTCCCCTCAACCTCTTTTAGGGCCTACTAGATGAGCTCGGCTCCTCCCTCCTTGAATTCCTCTGAGGGTTTTTTCTGATAGGAGAGCCAGCAGGCTCACCCGCACCTTGTAGTCCTCGGTGGGGGAGACCATCGACATGCTCGCCACCTGAAGAGATGCCGCCTCGAAGAGATTTCATCTCTCCCGAGACCCAAAATAAGAGCGAATCTTCTCCAGCTGCTGCCTCTCTTTAGCAGTAAGGACGCACGGCTTTTGTGCGTCCTTATTGATCTTGGGCTAGTTGGGGGAGGATAGGATGTCGTCGGTCATGAAGATCCACACGAAGCACTCCTTCCAGTCTCTGTTTGACTCTGGAGCATCTGATACCAACTTATAACCCCTTGTGTATTAGAGGAAGTAATGGGGGTCCTTCCTCATTGAGTTGGTGCCGAATAGGTTCCCCAACATACGCGTGCTCAGCGAGACGCTGACCCGATGGAAAATTACCACAAAACTCACCAAAATCCCAATCACGTTAGGGTGAACTGAGAAGGGGACACCCCAGACTGACATACGCATCACTAATGAAGGGATGAAGTGGCAACTGGAGCCCATACTCAAGGTGGGTGATGTACAGCGACGACTTTCTCTAGCCGTGGTTGTACACTAGCTCATCCCCGCTTGTTGCTGAGAACGTGAAGACTTTGGGGAGGTCATAAAGCTCTTAGTACATCTCGAGCTCTTGGGTACAGATCTTCCAGCAGATTGGCTGGAGAACATCGATTCTCTCCTCGTTGTGACCGACGGTGGAGGTTTGAGTAGTCATGAAAGATGGTTAAAAGTTTTTAAGAAAATTAGGAAAATTAGAGAGAAAAACGCCAAAGATCTAGAGAAAACGTTTGTGAAGAAGACCTCTCTTCACTACCAGTGGGCCATATATAGCACCCGAGGGGGACACGTGGAATAATCTAGACTCCTGGCCAAATTCAAAATGAACGGGCGAGATACACCTTAAAATCCCAATGGCTTGCATGAAACTCGAAGCGTTGCCCTCTTTAGTCCACGCCTCTTCGCTCAAAAATCAAAGCGACAAACAACTATCTGACTTCTGATAATGTCATCATGTCATTTCAAACAGTTATGTTTCACCTTCCTAATAAAGGCTTTTAGAAACTCACCAAATGACGTCTATTCGGAAATCAATCGACCAGACCTAGTTGACCCCGCAAAGTCGACAACAAATGCACCTAAAAGAAACAATACTCTCCACTAAGATAGCCCACCCTTCGTAAAAGCTAACTCGTACTTTCTAGCACTTGCCCCAAGGAGCTCAAATGCTAATTAGCAAGGATCGTCGACTCGATTGGCTCTGAACCAAGAAAGTAAAAAAAACAAACAATAGGAACGACAACTACTCGAGTTCATAAGACGTATTTTCTCAACAAAGAACGATCCCCCTCGAGTAAGCAATCAAATTCACAAGCCAAGGGTGGAGCTAATTCACCCAAGAGATACAAAATAAGGTTGCACAACACAAGGAAAGTAATTCAGGCTAGAAAATATCTTTTTATTCATTTATAAGGAGTGTCTACAAAGTACATATGCACATATATAGCGCAAAGGTGAGAGACAAGAAATTTCTAGGAGATTAAGAGAGGTCCATTCCCTCTCCTGGGGTCAAAGGCAAGGAGCTTGTAGGCGTCAAAAAATGCTTACAGACATCCAAATACTACTCAAGACAAAGAAACGACGATAAACGCCATCCTCCTAATCAGAGGGGATTATTCAAAGGAAGCGAGATAATATGGAAGGACAATGTACACACCAACAAGCAGTACATGGCGGCACGGCCGAGGCACGGCAGGACATGGTGTCGCGACTAAGGCGCGACAGCCTATGGTGCCGTGGCTAAGGCGCGGCAGCCCATGGGCCGCGGCTAGGGCGCGGCAGCCTATGGTGCCGCGACTATTACAAGGGGTGCTGCGGCGGTTACAAGATAGTTGTATGATAATTTTTTGAAGCCCACGTGGCAGCATATCAGAAATAGACTGTGTTCTGACGTGTACAAGCAGTTAAACCACGGAAAAAGTGGTTAAAGGTCGTGGGAGAACGGTTTCAAGCACGATAAAACATGCTGGTAACTGTCTCTTTGGCCGCGGCAGTCCACACTGCCGCGCCAATAGCCGCGGCAGTGTCGACTGCAGCGGCCAAAGAACAGTCACCCGGTCGGTTATTTCACCCCCGTTTCAACTGTTGTGCATTCCTACCCCTATAAATACCTCCCTAGACACAAAATAAAGGGAGAGGGGCAGATTAGAGTAGAAAAGGCTTGAGCTTTTGGTGAATTGAAGCAAGAGAGAGAGAGAGTATTTCTTCTTCACAAACATCCTCAAGAAGCTTTTGGTGATTCCTAGAGATCTAAGCTCTGACTTGATCTTTAGAAGAGTGAACATCTTACATCGATAAGATATTCGCTTTAAATTCTTACTTCGATAAACGAAGGAAGAATTTCCAAAACCTTCATGATTCAATCAGAATCTGTGAATTGGTGGTCCACGGGCTAACGCACCCCCGGCACAGGTAAAGATCCCACGCAAGCAGTGATCCAAACAACGATCCTGCATTTGTTTCTAAAAAGTTGTAATTTTCCTTTTGTTGTGTAAGAGAAGTCTTATAAAAAGGCTATTTCTTTTGAATTTGTTGTAATCGACCGAAGATATAATAAATTCCACAACGAAACCAACTTTTGACGAAAACAAACTGGCGACTACAGTGGGAGCCAACGGTCTCGCTGCCGAGACCGTCGTGTCGCAGCCGATCAAGATTCTGGTTGAATCCACGGTCGAATACGAGTTTGACCAAACCAAGTTTGAGGAATATCTCTCATCATCCTCTTCAAGATCTTCATTGTCTCGCAAGTACAAGAGGATCTCACCATTGAAGAATACTTACATGCCAAAGAAAGCACAAAATGAAGACTCTCACCTGATTGTTGCTGAGGATTCTACTCGCAACATCTCTGCTCGTGATGACTCTTCGCCAAGTAAAGAGTCATTAAATCAAAGCCCACCGGCATTGACGAAAAGAGCTCGTCAGAGACAACGCCAACGCCGCGCTCGTCAAATGGTGGCCAAAGAACCACCAAAATTCTACAAAGTTTGGATTCTGAAGTCTGGAGTTATGCAAAATCAGCATTCGGAGCCTGTTAAGACTCCATACCCACAAGGGGGTGGTTTTAGACGTGCGACTCCCGACATAACCTTGGATCGCTCAAAGAAAACAATAATTTATCATGAGAATGCCAACAAGGCTTTACACCCCCAGAAGAAGACGTGTTCGTCAAAAGACATCGTCATACCTGGGATGTCATGCCAACAGGCGATACGATTTTTTGGCAATCATACCGATGAATCGTATTATCAAGTTGGGGGTTTGAATAAATTTTAAAAGAGAACTATTCGAGAAATAAACTCTCATTGTTCCTGTGCGCGACTCATTAAAGTAGTATTGTCGGAATATGACTACTCCAAACGATAAGCCATCCCGCAAAGAGTCTTAGTGTTCCAGAGATTTTTCACCGAAATGTCAAAGCCCAGGCCGAGACGTTTCAGTAAGAAATTTGCTATTCAAGAGGATGAATTCCCTGAAGTCACCATCAATATGGCTGATAAAGGAAAATCTAAGCGGCATTCAAATAAATCAAACCCCGACTTTTCTCCGGGAGGAAAAGTCAATTCAAGAATTGCCCAACGGATGTTTCGACTCCAGTCAGGAGCTATCAGACGTAGAGATTACAAGAGAATGCATGAAAGAATATCCTCGGAGGATGAACTCTCGGACACTTGTTCTGCGATCGCTTCTAATGATATAATGTCTAGCACGGGACAAACCAAAGAAGTGTTCACAATCACTTCTGATCAGTTTGCTCAAATGCTTCAAGAAGCTCTAGCGAAGCAACGTGAAAAAATAAGAGCTGAGATGAAGACAGAGATGGAGTTAGCTATCCAACAAATGAGAGAAGTGCTAACTCAACGGCCTCAACCTCCTGAGTCCAGTCAGCGAGCTGAATCCATCCGCCACACTCAGAATGTTGTAGATGACAATGATCCAGAAGTGGATGAAGTTATTATGTCTGATACACCTCCCAATAGTAATAACGCTGGGCGTGGTTTAACGCATCTTCCCAATAACGATATTGGGGGTGGTTCAATGGCACTTCTTACAGGGAGTGGTCTAACTCATTCTCCTCAACGTCCTTCGAATGAAGACATAGACAATGACGAGAAAATGAAAGAGCTTGAAAACAAAATCAACGCTTTGATGACGGCTCAAGAAGTAAAAAAGACGGGTATTCCGTGTCCCTATCCAAGAGAATGGGATTCAATACCGTACCCGGCAAAATTCAATCTGATTAACTTCACACCGTTTGACGGGAAAAGCTCGCCTACTCAAGGACCAAAGCCAAAATCCCCTCTCGATTCGTTCCATGAACGAGAGGTCCACAAATTGAACGATCAAACCTTTAAACAGTTAGGATCGTCTCAAATTCCCATCTTGGTCAAACCTTTAAACAGTTAGGACCAAAGCCAAAATCCCCTCTCGATTCGTTCCATGAACGAGAGGTCCACAAATTGAACGATCAAACCTTTAAACAGTTAGGATCGTCTCAAATTCCCATCTTGGTCAAACCTTTAAACAGTTAGGACCAAAGCCAAAATCCCCTCTCGATTCGTTCCATGAACGAGAGGTCCACAAATTGAACGATCAAACCTTTAAACAGTTAGGATCGTCTCAAATTCCCATCTTGGTCAAACCTTTAAACAGTTAGGACCAAAGCCAAAATCCCCTCTCGATTCGTTCCATGAACGAGAGGTCCACAAATTGAACGATCAAACCTTTAAACAGTTAGGATCGTCTCAAATTCCCATCTTGGTCAAACCTTTAAACAGTTAGGACCAAAGCCAAAATCCCCTCTCGATTCGTTCCATGAACGAGAGGTCCACAAATTGAACGATCAAACCTTTAAACAGTTAGGATCGTCTCAAATTCCCATCTTGGTCAAACCTTTAAACAGTTAGGACCAAAGCCAAAATCCCCTCTCGATTCGTTCCATGAACGAGAGGTCCACAAATTGAACGATCAAACCTTTAAACAGTTAGGATCGTCTCAAATTCCCATCTTGGTCAAACCTTTAAACAGTTAGGACCAAAGCCAAAATCCCCTCTCGATTCGTTCCATGAACGAGAGGTCCACAAATTGAACGATCAAACCTTTAAACAGTTAGGATCGTCTCAAATTCCCATCTTGGTCAAACCTTTAAACAGTTAGGACCAAAGCCAAAATCCCCTCTCGATTCGTTCCATGAACGAGAGGTCCACAAATTGAACGATCAAACCTTTAAACAGTTAGGATCGTCTCAAATTCCCATCTTGGTCAAACCTTTAAACAGTTAGGACCAAAGCCAAAATCCCCTCTCGATTCGTTCCATGAACGAGAGGTCCACAAATTGAACGATCAAACCTTTAAACAGTTAGGATCGTCTCAAATTCCCATCTTGGTCAAACCTTTAAACAGTTAGGACCAAAGCCAAAATCCCCTCTCGATTCGTTCCATGAACGAGAGGTCCACAAATTGAACGATCAAACCTTTAAACAGTTAGGATCGTCTCAAATTCCCATCTTGGTCAAACCTTTAAACAGTTAGGACCAAAGCCAAAATCCCCTCTCGATTCGTTCCATGAACGAGAGGTCCACAAATTGAACGATCAAACCTTTAAACAGTTAGGATCGTCTCAAATTCCCATCTTGGTCAAACCTTTAAACAGTTAGGACCAAAGCCAAAATCCCCTCTCGATTCGTTCCATGAACGAGAGGTCCACAAATTGAACGATCAAACCTTTAAACAGTTAGGATCGTCTCAAATTCCCATTTGGTCAAACCTTTAAACAGTTAGGACCAAAGCCAAAATCCCCTCTCGATTCGTTCCATGAACGAGAGGTCCACAAATTGAATGATCAAACCTTTAAACAGTTAGGATCATCTCAGAACTCCCACTTGGTCAAACCTTACTACAGTTAGGACCAAAACCAAAATCCCCTTTCGATTCCTTCCATGAACGAGAGGTCCAGCTTCGATTTGTGCAATCAAAACTATAAAAGTTAAGATTGCTTCCAATCTCAATTGATCAAACCTTATTCAGATTCTCTGAATAGAAATCCCACTTCAAATTTCCTTTGTATCAGGAGATAGAATATAAAATTCTTCCTCTCCATCATCGGGTTTATCTCTACCAACAAACAAGAGACCAGGAGATAGAATATAAAATTCTTCCTCTCCGATTTCGGGTTTATCTCTACCAACAAACAAGAGACCAGGAGATAGAATATAAAATTCTTCCTCTCCATCATCGGGTTTATCTCTACCAACAAACAAGAGACCAGGAGATAGGATATAAAATTCTTCCTCTCCGATTTCGGGTTTATCTCTACCAACAAAAAAGAGACCAGGAGATAGAATATAAAATTCTTCCTCTCCATCATCGGGTTCACCTCTACCAACAAAAAAAGAGACCAGAATACTCCAATAGGTATACCCTGACACGCAGAAGCACTGTGCATGTACAATAATTTCTGGGGTATTTGGACACATACATCTCCTGCTGTATTTGGAATACATACCCGGACACTCCGATGAGTATATGAGTATAAACTGCATCTCCTCAAACCTCCCAACGGGTATATGAGGTTAAACTATTTTTCGAACACTCCAATAGAGCATATGAGTATAAACTATTTCTCCATTCTTTGACGACAGTTCAAATTCAAGACTTCGACAATGGCCGCGCAATAAACGCAGCACCGGAGGAATTTTAAATATTCTACAAAGCACTGAATAAGCTAAAAGATGAAGAAGTCAAGAATTGAAGCCATCCATAGAATATGTTACGCAACTTCCTCAACAAAGTGCTGAAAAAATTGCAAAGAAAATTTATCATATCCAAAGTGTCCCAGACTCCTCTCTAAAAAATGATGAGTCTGAGATACTTTGGAGGGGGTATCTGTAGGCGTCAAAAAATACTTACAGACATCCAAATACTACTCAAGACAAAGAAACGATGATAAACGCCATCCTCCTAATCAGAGGGGATTATTCAAAGGAAGCGAGACAACATGAAAAGACAATGTACACACCAACAAGCAGTACATGGCGGCACGGCCGAGGCGCGGCAGGACATGGTGCCGCGGCTAAGGCGCGGCAGCCTTCAAAGGAAGCGAGACAACATGAAAAGACAATGTACACACCAACAAGCAGTACATGGCGGCACGGCCGAGGCGCGGCAGGACATGGTGCCGCGACTAAGGCGCGGCAGCCTATGGTGTCGCGGCTATTACAAGGGGTGCTGCGGCGGTTACAAGATAGTTGTATGATAATTTTTTAAAGCCCACGTGGCAGCATATCAGAAATAGAACGTGTTCTGACGTATACAAGCAGTTAAACCATGAAAAAAGTGGTTAAAGGTCGTGGGAGAACGGTTTCAAGCACGATGAAACGTGCTGGTAACTGCTTTTTTGGCCGCGGCAGTCCACACTGCCGCGTCAATAGCCGCGACAGTGTCGACTGCAGCGGCCAAAGAACAGTCACCCGGTCGGTTATTTCGCCCCCGTTTCAACTGTTGTGCACTCCTACCCCTATAAATACCTCCCTATACACGAAATAAAGGGAGAGGGGGCAGATTAGAGCAGAAAAGGCTTGAGCTTTTGGTGAATTAGAGCAAGAGAGAGAGTCTTCCTTCTTCACAAACATCCTCAAGAAGCTTTTGGTGATTCCTAGAGATCTAAGCTCTGACTTGATCTTTAGAAGAGTGAACATCTTACATCGATAAGATATTCACTTTAAATTCTTACTTCGATAAATGAAGGAAGAATTCCCAAAACCTTCACGATTAAATCAGAATCTGTGAATTGGTGGTCCACAGGCTAACGCACCCCCAGCACAGGCAAAGATCCCACACAAGCAGTGATCCAAACAACGATCCTGTGTTTGTTTCTAAAAAGTTGTAATTTTCCTTTTGTTGTGTAAGAGAAGTCTTATAAAAGGGCTATTTTTTTTGAATTTGTTGTAATCGACCGAAGATATAATGAATTCCACAACGAAACCAACTTTTGACGAAAACAGAGCTGTTGATAGCATTTAGCGGAAGAGTTGATCGGTCACCTCCTATGCCAGTCTTCCCGCCTAGAGTCCTAGGTGCTTCATCGTCCGACTCCCTCTCTTCCTCACTAAGATCGAGCCCCCTTAAGTGCTTCAACCTCCACCAATTCATCCTGTTTGTGGGAAAATTTGTAATAAAAAGAAATGAAGGAAAATTGATTTGTATTCCTTTGATCTCGATTACAATTAGATTTCCTGATTACAAAAGAGAGGAGAATGATCTGGATTCTCCCCTTTGTTTAATTCTAGGTTCTTCACGGTGGCGATGAGATGCCTCCCTCGAATGCTCGCGTCGAGTTTGCTTCTCGTTGACGATCCGATGTCTTGTTTCACTGGAACGTCTTCTCCTCACGATTTGACGTTGCGTGGCAAGTTTAAAACTCTTGCTGAGTTGATCTAACCGAAATCGGTTATAAGCCAAGGATAAAGAAGATCTTGTTGCCGATCTCCAAAGCTCCAACCGAAGGATGAAGGATCCTCTTTTTGCTGCCAAGAAGTTCTCCTAGATCGCCCGAAAGATCCCGCCTTCAATGGTCGATTCAAGCCAAGAAAAATCGAACCCCTAACTCAGTTGAGTTTACTCGCTTTTATAGGGGATTAAGGGGTGTAACCACCTCCTTAATTCGCTCCTAAGTGGGGCTAATGGGATGTAACCGCCCCTTAAATCACTCCTGAGTGGAGTTATGATCCCCTCAGATCATGGGAAACGGTTTTTGAAACCGTTCAAGATCCTGTATTCTGGCATGAATTCTGTGTCCAAACGCAGTGTCTGGAAGCTTGAACGCAGTGATTGGAAGCTGCGTTTGCAGCGGATGAAAGCTGCGTTTGGCAGCGGTATAGAGCTGCGTTTGGCAGCGATTTGAGCTGCGTTTGGCAGCGGTTTGAGCTGCGTTGGGCAGCGGTTTGAGCTGCGTTGGGCAGCCGATTAGAGCTGCGTTTGGCAGCGATTTGGGAGCTGCGTTGGACAGCGATTAGAGCTGCGTTTGGCAGCGATTTGAACTGCGTTTGGCAGCGGATTGGAGCTGCGTTCAACGTCGGTTGGAGCTGCGTCAGGTAGCGGTTGAAGCTGCGTTCAGCTGCTGATTTGAGCTGCGTTCAGCGGCTGATTTGAGCTGCGTTTGCAACTTTTGGAGCTGCATTTGAGCTGCGTTCGTGGCTATGAACGCGGCGCATCTTGATGCTGGTACGTGGGGAGGACTTCCACATATGGGAGCTGCGTTTGCAACTGTTGGAGCTGCATTTGAGCTGCGTTCGTGGCTATGAACGCGGCGCATCTTGATGCTGGTACGTGGGGAGGACTTCCACGTCTTGATTTGAAGAGACCGTCGATTTGTAGTCTCTTTCTATCGAAGTTTTGCAAAGATCGTCATTTTGTAATCTTT
>NC_033794.1:122604455-122614118 GCF_001876935.1 Asparagus officinalis
GCTAGGAGGTCGGTTTGCAAGTTGTGTCGACAGGTCTCTACCAGTGTGGACTATGTCATTCCCGACGAACATCGCAGAGCCATGTTTCGAAACCTCTTGACGAAGGCTTTGACGGACTCCCTCTTCTTCTGCTTAGCGGCGAGAAGGGTATGGATGGAGACTTCTGTATCCTCTTCAAAGAATCTCGACAGGAAGAGTCTCTCTAGATCTGCCCACTTTTGGATACATCCGGCAGGCAGTTTCCTGAACCATTCAAAGGCAACTCCCTTGAGGGTGCCAATGAACAATCGAGCCAGTATGGCGTCGTTTGATATCACATTCCCAGTTTGTGACTTGAAATGATAGATATGTTGGTTCGGTGATCCCGTGCCGTCAAAAGTTTGTAGCGTCGGGACTTCAAATTTTGGAGGATAAGGGGTTGCATCCCATTCGGCAGGATAGGGTCTGATAACTCCCTCGTCTTGGAGCTCGCTTCTGTTGGCAATGATATTGAGGCGGGCTTCCAATTCTTTCATTTTGGCAGACTGGAGATTATACTCGTTCTCAGTCTCTCTTCCTTCATCAGAGGAAGATTCCAGGTTGTGGGCTTCTTGGTCAGAAGCCGTGTCATCAACCACTTTTCCCTTCCCTTTGCTTGTGTGAGGTCGGGATGAAGACGTTTTTCCTCTCCGGGAGGATTCTTGCCTAGGTGGCGAATCTGTCTTCTGAGATTTGGCCTTGTCTGTGACAATTTGAGTCAACAGGGCCATGAGTTCATTGATGGCCTCTTGCTGAGATTTGAGCATGGCCTCCTGCTCATCAAGTCTCTTCGCGAGATCTTCATGGCTTTCTGTCATATAGGCGGAGCTCTCATGTTCAACAAAAGAGCTTGATGATTGGGACTCTGCAATGGCTGAGTGTTCATCATCGAAATTGGTTCCTCTGGCTAACCTCTGATAGTTGACAGGGAGAATGGCTCCTGTTCGCGTCCGAGTGTGTCGGTAAACTCCTTCAAACTCGTTAGCGATTTCTCTGACGGTCGGCGAACGACTTGTCTCAGAGTCATCGGAACTAGGACCTGAGGCTTTCCCTCTGGCGATCACATTGATAGTGACCTCAGGATATTCGGTCTCTGGAGACTTCTTCCTGTGAGAACGTCGTCGTTGGTTGGGCAAAACAACATTCGTAAATTGGTTGAACACCAACAGTTGGGCCGCATATGAGCAGCATTGACATCCCGAGAGGATCGTAGGAATCAGCCGTTCACATTGGAATGAACGAATGACTTGCTGCATCGGTCTTTCTCTCGATATGAACTCTCTCAAATCTGTTGTAAAGATTCGAGGAGAATTACTCACTGATCGTGAGGTTTGAATTGGAACCCCCAGTCCATGATTGGACAGGACTGGCTCTTGGTGAATATGGATCTGGTTGAGATACTTTGAATCCATAGACTTTTTATATCCGCCCCTCAACCAAGTCGCGCTACGCAGAGTATTCGGGGGTCTCGCGAGGGTCGCGTTTGGCACTTGATATGCGAAGGTCGCGTTTGGCACGAAGATCTCTGGGGGGGATGGAATACCCCCCGGCGGGGTTCGGGGCAGCGCCCCGAAGCTCCACGATATATACCAGGCTCTGTATTGGATTTCGTCAACTGAACGCATGCCTGAGCTTCAGGTTTTGCTGATGAAACGCATATTTGAGAGTTGCGTTTATTTTGTGGAACGCACCCCTGAGGGTTGCGTTTAGTCTTCTTCACACAGAGTCTATGTTTGGGCTCATAGACGCGAGACTTGCGTTCTGAAACAGAAACGCAGGGCATTGGGTCGCGTTTAGGCTCACAAACACGAAGCTCGTGTTGACTTAAAGATCGACATTCTCGGAGATGTGCTCGTCGTAGGGATCTCCTCCTGCGTCGAGCAGCATTCTTCTTAGCCCGCTTCAAGGCCTTTGCAGCGACGCCACCATCTGTGTTGATCAAGTTTGTCGCCTCAATGGTCCGAGCAGTCTTCCTTAGGTGGTTCGGCTGCAATTGGAGCAGTTGGAGCTTTAGTCTCTTTGGAGACTTTGTGGATCTTGCGCATAGCCTTGGGGCTAAGGGATTCGGAGGAGAGGGCTTCCTCGTACTTGGCTTGATCAAACTCTACCACGAGAGTTTCGACGGTTGTTCCAGTGAGATGAACGTCGGATTGCGCCACCACTTCTTCGTCAGAGAAGCTCTTCCCCAGCGGAGTCGCCATCTTTTGTTTGTGGGAAAATTTGTAATAAAAAGAAATGAAGGAAAATTGATTTGTATTCCTTTGATCTCGATTACAATTGGATTTCCTGATTACAAAAGAGAGGAGAATGATCTGGATTCTCCCCTTTATTTAATTCTGGGTTCTTCACAGTGGCGATGAGATGCCTCCCTCGAATGCTCGCGTCGAGGTCTTGTTTCACTGGAATGTGGTCTTCTCCTCACGATTTTGACGTTGTGGAGAACTCTGAACGAGTTTAAAACTCTATGAAAGAGTTGATTTAACCGAAAGTCGGTTATAAGCCAAGGATGAAGAAGATCTTGTTGCAGATCTCCCAAGCTCTAGAAATGCTCTAAGGATCCTGTTGACGAGCCAAGAAGTTCCAACCGACCGCCCTTAACTGAATTGATTTTTTGTTATTTATAGGGGATTAAGGGGTGTAACCACCTCCTTAATTCGCTCCTAAGTGGGGCTAATGGGATGTAACCGCCCCTTAAATCACTCCTGAGTGGAGTTGTGATCCCCTCAGATCGTGGGAAACGGTTTTGAAACCGTTCAACTCGTGTTTGAATGAGTCAAACGCAGATCCTGTATTCTGGCATGAATTCTGTGTCCAAACGCAGTGTCTGGAAGCTTGAACGCAGTGATTGGAAGCTGCGTTTGCAGCGGATGAAAGCTGCGTTTGGCAGCGGTATAGAGCTGCGTTTGGCAGCGATTTGAGCTGCGTTTGGCAGCGGTTTGAGCTGCGTTGGGCAGCGGTTTGAGCTGCGTTGGGCAGCGGTTGGGAGCTGCGTTGGACAACGATTAGAGCTGCGTTTGGCAGCGATTTGAACTGCGTTTGGCAGCGGATTGGAGCTGCGTTCAACGTCGGTTGGAGCTGCGTCAGGTAGCGGTTGAAGCTGCGTTCAGCTGCTGATTTGAGCTGCGTTCAGCGGCTGATTTGAGCTGCGTTTGCAACTTTTGGAGCTGCATTTGAGCTGCGTTCGTGGCTATGAACGCGGCGCATCTTGATGCTGGTACGTGGGGAGGACTTCCACATCTTGATTTGAAGAGACCATTGATTTGTAGTCTCTTTCTGTCGAAGCGTTGCAAAGATCGTCATTTTATAATCTTTACTTTAGCTCTTTGATATGCAAGAGTCGTCAGATTGTAACTCTCGATGTTGATGGTGAAGGCTATTAAACTAGAGCTCTCATCGGTTGTTGTGTAGGTCGTCAGATTGTAACCTTCAGCGATCTATGTGAAAGTCTTCGAATTGTAGCCTTCTGGAAGTCGTCAAATTGTAACTTCCATCATCAGTGTTTGATGAGGATCAGCTATCTATTATGATTTTTAGACAGCCTACACATCCAAACACTTGGCTACAATGGGAGGGTGGCAGAAGCGACCGGGTGGGTTCCTCATCTCGGCTAGAAGCTGTGCCGCAAGGTAGTCGTACCCAACTGTTTGCGTCAAAAGTTGGTTTTGTCGTGGAATTCATTATATCTTCGGTCGATTACAATAAACTCAAAAAGAGATAGCCTTTTTATAAGACTCCTTTTACACAACAAAATGAAAATTACAACTCTTGAGAAACAAACGCAGGATCGTTGTTTGGATCGCTGCTTGCGTGGGATCTTTGCCTGTGCCGGGAGCGCTTTGACTCGTGGACCACCAAATCACAGATTCTGATTGAATCGTGAGGGGTTTATGATTCTGACTTCGTTTATCGAAGTGAGAACTTGAAACGATATCTTATCGAAGTAAGATAGTCGTTCTTCTTGAAATCAAGTCAAAGCCTGAATATCAAGGAGTTGCCGAAGCTTGAGTACTCTGCCCTCTCTGCTCTGAAGTGCTCTCAAAATGATCAGCCTCCCAAAAAATGGCCTTCGGGGGTATTTATAGCCCCTATGAACAGTTGGCGGAAAACAGGCTCGCGAGACAGCCTTTGCTGTCTCGGCTGGCGAGACAGTATTGTCTCGCTGGGCGAGACAGTGTTTGCTGTCTCGACCCGCGAGACAGTAAATACTGTCTGGAAATAAGAACCGTCAGGCAGTTTTCATTTTAACTGCCTTCCCACGTTTCAAACTCCGTTATTTTGGCATATATCCACGTGATTCTCACCCACGATGTTTCCCACGCTCTTGAACAGTTAGTGGCCACGTGTAGGGCAGTTACAAAGACGGTTTTGACCATCTAAAAGCTGTCTCACGCGCGAGACAGTAAATCCTGTCTCGCACGGCGAGACAGTAAAGACTGTCTCGCACGGCGAGACAGTCAAGTCTGTCTCGCGTGCAAGACAGTAAAGACTGTCTCGCGTGCGAGACAGTCTATACTTGTGTTCTTTTGCCTTTTTGAGCTGTATTCGGATATCTCTCAGCATTTTTTGACGCCTACAGATACCCCCTCCAAAGTATTCCAGACTCAATCTTTTATAGAGGAGTTCTGGGATGCTTTGGATAAGATAGGTCTTACTTATGATCTTTTCAATGCTTGGTTGGGTAGATCGTATAGAAGAACCTGTAGATGGCTTCAACACTTGATCTCTTTGTCTCTCAGTCTATTCAGTGCTTTGTAGAATAGCTAAGGTCCTTTCGGCATGGCGTTCATCGCTTGACCGTCGTTGAGATTTTGAATTGAAGCTGGAATTTGTACTTGTGAATTTAGCTTTTGTCATCAAATTGATACCGCATTGTTAATTACTATATCAGTCTTCATAGGAACACAGTTTATATTCATGTATTTTTTGGAGTTCTCGGGAAATAGTTTAATCTCGTATACTCGTTGGGAGGTAACCAGGTTATTCTTAAGAATATTTTGAGTGATATTCTCCAGAAACTTCCCGTTGAGGGTAAGGAAACAGTTTAGACTCGTGTACCTATTGGAGTAGTATGGTCTCTTTTTTGTTGGTAGAGATGAACCCGTTGATGAAGAGGAAGAATTTTATATTCTATCTCCTGGTCTCTTTTTTGTTGGTAGAGATGAACCCGATGATGGAGAGGAAGAATTTTATATTCTATCTCCTGGTCACTTTTTTGTTGGTAGAGATGAACCCGATGATGGAGAGGAAGAATTTTATATTCTATCTCCTGGTCACTTTTTTTGTTGGTAGAGATGAACCCGATGATGGAGAGGAAGAATTTTATATTCTATCTCCTGGTCTCTTTTTTTGTTGGTAGAGATGAACCCGATGATAGAGAGGAAGAATTTTATATTCTATCTCCAGGTGCAAAGGAAACTCAAAGTGGGATCTCCATTTAGAGAATCTGGACGGGTTTGAATAATCCTAACTGTCATAAGGTTTGATTATTCAACTGAAAGTGGACCTCTCGTTCATGGAAGGAATCGAAAGGGGATTTTGGTTTTGGTCCTAACTGTAGTAAGGTTTGACCAAGTGGGAGTTCTGAGATGATCCTAACTGTTTAAAGGTTTGATCGTTCAATTTGTGGACCTCTCGTTCATGGAACGAATCGAGAGGGGATTTTGGCTTTGGTCCTAATTGTTTAAATGTTTGACCAAATAGGGACTTGAGACGATCCTAACTGTTTAAAGGTTTGATCGTTTAATTTGTGGACCTCTCGTTCATAGAAGGAGTTGAGAGGGGATTTTGCCTTTGGTCCTAACTGTTTAAAGGTTTGACCAAATGGACAGTGAGACGATCCTAACTGTTTAAGGGTTTGATCGTTCAATTTGTGGACCTTTCGTTCATGGAAGGAATCGAAAGGGGATTTTGGCTTTGGTCCTAACTGTTTAAAGGTTTGACCAAATGGACAGTGAGACGATCCTAACTGTTTAAAGGTTTGATCGTTCAATTTGTGGACCTCTCGTTCATGGAACGAATCGAGAGGGGATTTTGGCTTTGGTCCTAACTGTTTAAATGTTTGACCAAATAGGGACTTGAGACGATCCTAACTGTTTAAAGGTTTGATCGTTCAATTTGTGGACCTCTCGTTCATAGAAGGAGTCGAGAGGGGATTTTGCCTTTGGTCCTAACTGTTTAAAGGTTTGACTAAATGGACAGTGAGACGATCCTAACTGTTTAAAGGTTTGATCATTCAATTTGTGGACCTTTCGTTCATGGAAGGAATCGAAAGGGGATTTTAGCTTTGATCCTAACTATTTAAAGGTTTGACCAAATGGACAGTGAGACGATCCTAACTGTTTAAAGGTTTGATCGTTCAATTTGTGAACCTCTCGTTCATGGAACGAATCGAGAGGGGATTTTGGCTTTGGTCCTAACTGTTTAAAGGTTTGACCAAATAGGAATTTGATGGAGTTTAGTGTTTATCACTTTGTTCATAATGATCGGGGTTATCCCTAAGAATATTACATTTAACATTCTTCCGGGAACTTCCCGTTACATGAATTATCCACCCCCAGCTTTCTTTGCAAAACTGGGTGTAACGAGGAGTACGTTATCCTCATTCGCATGTTCGGGTTATCCTTAAGAATATAAGATTCTCCAGGAACTTCCCGTTATATAAATCATCCACCCCCAGCTTCCTTTGCGAAACCGGGTTTAACATTGTACTCAGTTGGATAATCGAGAAGCAGTTTATACTCATATGCTCTTTGGAATGTGGGGAAACAGTTTATACTCGTGCACCCACTGGAGTTGTATGGTCGTCTTTACTCGACTTCTTTCGTCGTTATGACGCCGGAGTCAATTAGGGCTTGGATCTTGTTTTTGAGTCCAAAGCAAATCTCGGTGGGATGAAGAACCCTTCTGTGGTACGCACAATAGTTTGGATCCGTAATCCTCTTAGCTCCATCCTGATCTTTAATAGGTGGTAGCTCGATTGCGAGGAGGTATTCCAATATGGCTGGAGCTTCATCATCTTCGAAAGAATATTCCTTTTGAAACCTCAGATCGAGAGTCGCATTCTCAACGATTGCAGATGTCATTGGTTGGCCTCTCTCAGCTTTCTTTCTTTTAAGAAAGTGCTCAGCTTGTTCACCCCGAGATTTTAACTCTTTTCAAGTTGTGGATGGCACGACCCCCAGAGCTTACAGGACATCGATGGAGAGGTTATTGTGGCATGTTTGCAGGATGAACTCCTCTGTAATAAGATCTCTGCAATTCATTGCTTTGTTACGGAAACGTTTGACAAAATTATCAACTGACTCTCCGTCTTTTTGCTTCTCCTCCAAAAGGGTTCCGATTGACACTTCGGTGTCATCATCGAAAAAATTGCTGAGGAACAAACTTTCCATGTCATCTCAACAATTGATGCTCCCTGGCTTGAGCCGTCGGTACCAATCGAAGGCGGGCCCACGAAGGGTGCCAACGAATGACCGAACCATTAAAGCCTCGTTTCCAGAGATCATGCCCAAATGAGACTTGAAATAAATCAAGTGCTGAATCGGCGAACTCTTCCCCTCAAACGGTATGAAGTTAATCAGATTGAACTTTGTCGGATACGGTATTGAATCCTATTTTCTTGGATAGGGACATGGAATACCCGTCCTCTTCACTTCTTGAGCCGTCATCAAAGCGTTGACTTTATTTTCAAGCTCTTTTATTTTCCTGTCCTCGTCTATGTCTTCATTCGAAGGACATTAAGGAGAATGAGTTAGACCACCCCCTGTGAGAGGTGCTATTGAACCACCCCTAATATCGTTATTGGGAGGATCCGTTAAGCCACCCCCAGCGTTATTGCTATTGGGAGGTGTATCAGCCATAATGACTTCATCCACTTCTGGATCACTGTCATTTGTAACATTCTGAATGTGGCGGCTGGATTCAACTCTTTGACTGGACTCAGGGGGTTGAGGCCGTTGAGCTAGCAATTCTCTTATTTTTTGGATAGCTAACTCTATTTCTGTCTTCACTTCAGCTCTAATTTCTTCACGTTGTTTGGCTAGAGCTTCTTGAAGTATTTGAGCGAACTGATCAGAGGTGATTGTGAGTACTTCTCTGGTTTGTCCTATGCTAGATGATGTATCATCCGAAGCGATCGCAGAACAAGTGTCCGAGACCTCATCCTCTGATGACATTCCTTCATGCATTCTCTTGTAGTCTCTATGTCTGATGGCTCCTAACTGGAGTCGGGACATCCGTTTGGCAATTCTTGAATTGACTTTTCCTCTCGGGGAAAAGTCAGGATTTGATTCACTTGAATGCCGGCTCCTAATTGGAGTCGAGACATCCTTTGAGCAATTCTTGGATTGACTTTTCCTCTCGGGGAAAAGTCGGGATTTGAGTCACTTGAATGCCGCTTAGACTTTCTTTTATCAGCCACGTTGATGGTGACTTCAGGGAATTCATCATCTTGGGCAGCTGATTTTCTCTTGCAGAAATGCCTCGGCTTAAGCTTCGACATTTCGGTGAAAAGACTGTGGAATACCGAGACTCTTCGTGTGATGGCTTCTCGTTTGAAACAGTCACATTCTGATAGCATTGCTCTAATGAGTCGCGCACAGGAACAATGAGAGTTCATTTCCCGGATAGTTCTTTTTCGAGTTTTGTTCATACCCCCAGCTTGATAGTATGATTCATCGGTATGATTGTCGGAAAATCTTATCGTCTGTTGGTATGACCCCCCAGGTATAACGATGTTTTTTGACAACCATGTTTTCTTCTGAGGATGTAAAACCTTGTTGACATTCTCAGGACAACTTATTATTGTCTTTGAATGATCCAAGGTTATGTCGGGAGTCACACGTTTAGAACCACCCCATTGTGGGCATGGAATCGTAACAGGCTCCGAATGCTGATTTTGCACAACTCCATATTTTGGAATCCAAACTTGGTAGAGTTTCGGTGGTTCTTTGGCCACCGTTTTCTTGCTCCTTTCTCGTCTTTGTTATAATAGAGCACGGGCATGAGCAGCGTTTGCGCGACGTTTTTGTATACGTTCTTTGAGGGTTGAACAAGCCCTTTTGACTGTAGTCCATTCCTCCGTCGCTAATTTAGCAGAGATATGAGTGATTGGTCGTTGAGACAACTGAACCACTCGATGCCTCCTCGACTCTAGGTCCGCGTGATAACGAACCCCGTCGGTTTGTTCCAATGCCTTAGCTATTTGACGAGCACGGCGCTGACATTGTCTCTGACGAGCCCTCTTCGTCAGTGCTGGTGGGCTTTGATTCGATGACTCTTTAACTAGATAAGAGTCATCATGAGCAGAGATGTTGCGAGTAGAATTCTCAGCAACAATGAGGCGAGAGTCTTCATTTGTAATGTTCGACGGAGTCGAAAACTTGAAAACCTTCTTAGAAGATGAAATCTTCCTGCATTTGTGAGGCGAGGAAGACTTTGAGGATATGGCTGACAGATATTCCTCAAATTTCGCTTGGTCAAATTCGTACTCGACCGTGGATTCAATCGGTATCTTGATTGGCTGCGACACGACGGTCTCGGCAGCGAAACCGTTGGCTCCCACTGTGGTCGCCAGTTTGTTTGCGTCAAAAGTTAACTTTGTCATGAAATTCATTATATCTTCGGTCGATTACAATAAATTCAAAA
>NC_033794.1:122614338-122630925 GCF_001876935.1 Asparagus officinalis
CGAGACAGTGTTTGCTGTCTCGCTGGGCGAGACAGTGTTTGCTGTCTCGACCCGCGAGATAGTAAATACTGTCTCGGAAACAGTAACTGTCTGGCAGTTTTCTTGTAACTGCCTTCCGACGTTTTACAACTCCGTTATTTTGGCAGTTATCAACGTGATTCTCACCCACGACGTTCCCCATGTTCTTTGACAGTTGGTGGCCACGTGTCGGCGGTTTATAAAACTGTTTCTGGGCCTTTTGAAAGCTGTCTCGCGGGCGAGATAGTAAACACTGTCTCGCGTGCGAGACAGCAAAGGCTGTCTCGCACGGTGAGACAGTAAAGACTGTCTCGTGTGGGCGAGACAGTAAAAGTCTGTCTCGCCCGCGAGACAGTAAAGACTGTCTTGCACGGCGAGACAGTCAAGTCTGTCTCGCGTGCGAGACAGTAAAGACTGTCTCGCGTGCGAGACAGTCTATACTTGTGTTCTTTTGCCTTTTTGAGCTGTATTCGGATATCTCTCAGCATTTTTTGATGCCTACACCAACCTTATAGGCTATCTCCACCTCTGTTTTTCTAGTAATGCCTCGGCGATACTCCTCTATGATCCCCTCATGGTAAGGTTCAGACTCGAGGTAGGCACTATGGTTTTGGGCCACTACCAATGACTCCTGTAGTCGGATGACCTCCCCTTGAAGCTTGACGAGCGCTGTGTTAGATCTCATGTTCATGAGCCTATTGTCTAATCTGGTTTTGTTGATTAACAAACAATTCCTAACATCATTTGTCGAGTGTTTGTATTTGCTTGTTAGGAATTCTACACAAATATCATCCGTTGAAGGTTGGATGGAATTGATAGCAAACGACGATATCTTAGAGGTTGGTGGAAATCAGAATGAAAATGTCGTAATTCAAGTCAAGATTCATCATTGTTTCATCTGCAACTAAGACCAGCTTAATGTAGATCTTGGTATAATAGTTTAGGTTTATACTTTGTGTGTTTATACTTAAAGCTCAAAATTCATACTCACACACATTTATTTTGGTTTATCACCATTTTTGGATTATAGACTTAACAACACTATTTGATATCTTTTCTCAAGTCTATTAATCTGTTGAAAAGCATTTCAAAGCTTGTTTGGAATGATTTCATCAAAAATCAAGTTTTGACAATTTTGTATTTTTAACGGATTGTAAAATGATGAATTCTAACATATGGGAAATGAAATTTTGGAAATTCCTTGTCTAACATGTTAAGTTTTATGTGTATAAATGTTTCCCAAAATTTTAGTAATTTTGGAGTTGGTTTACTATTTTAATTCGATTTTAGAAAATTATGTGTTCAGCAGTTTTTAGAATTTGGAATATCTGTTTTTAAACAGTGAATTTTCACAAATGCGAAGTGATATTTTAGAAAGTTTTTTCTAACATGTTTATCTTCATGTGATAAACATTATCCAAAATTTTACTATTGTAGAGTTGATTTGCTATTTTAAATTGAATTTAGAAAATCAGCTCTACAAAATTTCAGAATCTACTGTGCATGTTATCAGTCGACCAACACCCTTTCATGAGTCGACCGATACACTTTCATCAGTCGACCGATAAGGTGCAACTAGTCGACCGATCAGAGCAATTTTCTAGGATCTGGTTTTTACTCATCAGTCGACCGATGCCTTTTGGCCGGTCTACCGATAACAGCTAGTTTTGGGCAGTTTTTGTTAGAGATGTCATATATATGACTCCTAACTTATTTGTTTCACCAATAAAGTTTATAAAAGTGTTTTACCAGTTTGTTAAAGGAGTTTTTCAAGAAAAATTAAGTGTGTTTTGTTTATGTGAAGAGAGTTTCACAAGAAAAGGATTGCAACATCGTTCTTGAGGATTTCAACCTCAAATATCTACCCCTCTCTTGCTTATTTTGGAGAAGTTTTCTAATCTCCTTTCATCTAGCTATTTATTATTTTGATTCTCATATATTTGTGCTAGATTTATTTGAGTTTAACTTTGATTTCATTATACTTATTGTTTTACATACACAACCACTTGAGCTTAAATATATCACATATCGTATATTTGGGTTATGGGAGTATTTCATTGAGAGAGCTTAAATTTTGTTCTCAACTTGTTTAAAGAATAATTATTTATTTGCACTTACATTTGTGAAACATGTTGTAATATATATAGGACACTTAGAGAAGTGGTTGGGAGAAGAACGAGGTCAATTCCAAGAGGAGTGACTTGGTTGTAAAAGCCTAGGGAGAGGTAGTAATTCCAAACACTTAAGGAAGGAGACACAGGTCAGCCAACACTTAGAGAAGTGTATTATATGATTATCAACATGTGAGTTGTAAAAGTTTTCAGTGGGCTTGAGAAACTAAATTGTGTAGTATTTTTGTAATAGTGGAGAATCTCCTCGAGGTGAGGAGTGGAGATGTAGGTCGAGGGTTGACCGAACTCCGTGATTATTTCCTTTTGTTTGCGTTTGGCTTTGATGTATTTTTATTATCTCATTATTTGTATCGCCTATTGCTCATTGTATATTCTTGCATATATCATTGTTTATCACATTGCTAGGATATATTGCATAATAAGTTTTTATTTGGCATCAATATCGGATTAGATTAACAATTACCCTAGAGTCAAAGATCCTCACTTTGATTTATTGCTAATCTAGTTTTGTGATTTTACCTTGCTTGCATTTATATTATGGATATGCACCATGCGCCTAGTTTAGGTTATGTTATTAATATTTCTCTAAAATTAAATGATTTCCCTTATGATTAATGATGTGTTAGATTTAAACTATTTGTTAGATCTGAACATTTTGATTTATGGGAAATAATGGATTATGCTTATGTTGTGCCCACATTTGAGAAATCCAAGAGGAGCAATAATGATAAAAGAATGTTTACAATGAACAAGTTCTTGCTAGAATTTTTGTTTAATGATTTTGATTCATCTATATCTAACATGCTTGCTCATTTTGATAGTGCTTATAAACTATGAAAATATATAGAGGCACATCAAGGTAACTTGGAGGAAATTCAACGTGTTACGGTGGATTCCGCTTCAAGTGAGAGTGGAGCTTCATCATGCACACGACCACTAGGTGATTACCCTACTGAGGTATGCGAGTCCGATTTCTGATAATGATTTATCTATTAATGAACTCGCTTGTTCTTATAAAAATTAATGCATGCCTATAAAAAATTACACCATAACTTTATAGACTTAAAAAGCAAGCATGTTATTTTGAAATTCGATCTTGAGATAGTAGCATCTAAATTTGATACTATTGCTAAAGAAAATATGATCCTCAAAGAAAATAATAAAAAATTAAAATAGGATCATATTGCCTTGACCTCCAAAGTTGCTAGTTTAACTCATGAAAAGAATGATGTCATGTTAGAAGTAGAGACTATTAGAAATAAATTTACATCTTTTAAAAATAATCATGTTTGCTCTACTTCCATTGTCAATGATATTATGACAAATAACGAGTTGAATAATATTAAAGACCATATTACTTTTTTAAATTCAACTCTAATCACATGCATTGACAATAACAAGAAACTTATGGACTTGTATGCAAAGTCATGTGAAAATGCTTCCAAATCACCTATTCACTATGCACACATGTATAGCAAAATTTACAAATGCTCTATTTGTGATCGTAAAGGCCATCTTGCTAAATTTTTCTATGATGCACATAAACCCACTAAGGCCAATATCATTACTCCTTGTACATCTCATAAAGTTTCTTCATCACACACATACACACATGTACCCATTGCCTATCATAAGCATGATAGTGTGTTTAAATATGATTATTGTGGTAGATTTGGTCATTTGGCCAAATTTTATTTTGATTTAAAAAGAGTTTCACATTTGCAAAATAACTTAAAAAGACCATCTTTGTTTGCAAATGTTTCATGTGCACATTCATATGGTCAACATAAACAAATGCATCCATTTTATTGCACTTATTATAATAGAATGAGTCATTTGCATAATTATTATTATAACCAGACACGTGCACAAAATGCACCCAAATGGGATCATAACCTAAAGGCTTTGGATTTTATTGATAGGGGTCATGTCCCTAAACTCTCCCGAACCAAGAGTGTTTGAGTGCCAAAATATTTTTGATTTTAAAAATTAAGATTTTAGCGTTTTTATTTTCATTTCTTTTTGGAAAACGTAATTTTTTTAAAATGTATATTGATCAAAATTTTTACCCAAATGATTGTTTTTAAACTTACAAATATTGATCAAGCATTATTTTCAGAAATATACTTTGTTCATTATTTGAATAGTGTCTGCTTGATCATTTTCTTTATCTTTTTCAAAAATGATGTTTTTGTGATTTTAGGCCTTCATGGATGTTCATAACTTTTCATCACATAGTATGATTTTTCTTCTTGACTTTATTTATGAGAGGTTTATGTTTTGAGCAACTCCCCGGATTTATTAATTTGTTCTTTTAAAATCATGTTTACCGGGTGCTAAAAGCTTTATATGGGTTGAAACAAGCTCCAAGAGCTTGATATGCTCACCTCTCCTACTTTCTTGACGAAAATGGTACAAATGAATCTTAGTTTGTTTTTATCCTAAGCGTACTTTGTTATGATCCTTGAGGATAAAACACATAAATGTTTGACATTACTATTTGGTGTTATTATGGTTTAAATCATGGTTTATAATTTTTAGCTTTCACAAGTTTCATAATTTTCATGATCCATATATATATATATATATATATATATATATATAATTTTTTTGTTTAACAATTTGTTATAAAATCTATGTATTGAGACACCATTTTCATAATGATATATACATATGTGTTCTCTTGGTTTATTTGAATGTGAGTTGTCAAAATATATATATTTTTATCTATGCTCACATATTGATGGAATATAATATTCTTTATATATATGTTTTAAGGCATTTTGATATGAGGAGCCTTTTACCTATCTATGTCTATACTCATCGTGCTTGTTGATAAGGGGAGCTTAACGCTCTCTTTCTTTCTTGTTGTTTTCCCCATTTTGATATTGGCAAAGGGGAAGAAACAAGTAGATTGTGAGTATTTCATTTTCTCATGCATGTGAATTATAAATTGTATATTCATTTGTGTTTGTCGGGAAAATTGAAAGAAGAAATGGAGAACTGAATTTGTATTATTCTCTCTAACAAACTTAGAAAAAGAATGTGTTACAATTCTCTCAATGCAAATTTCTCTCTAACTGGTTTAGAAAAAGAAATTATAATCTACTTGGTCGGTTTCCTGATTTATAAAAGAGAGAAAGATCAATTGAGACCTTTCCCTTTGTTTAACCTCGGTTCTTCTCGATGTCGATGAGCTTTCGATCTTGTATCTCATTGACAATCTGAACATTTCACTTCACTGGAACATAGTTTCTTACTCTGATTGATGTTGAGGAGGACTTGCGTGGCGTGGTTTAAGAATAACTCTTAACGAGTTTTAAGAACTCAGGGTGAGTTTAAACTCTATAAAAGAGTTGATTTAACCGAAATTGGTTTATAAACCAAGGAAAAGCTCCAAGCTCTCTGTTGCCGATGAAGATAATCTCCAAGAACCTCCAAATCTAAAGATCTCCAAGAATTTTGATCCAAAAAAGCCGATCTCGAACTCAATTGAGTTTCTGGTATTTATATAGGATTAAGGGGTGTAACTGCCCCCTTAATCCACTCCTTAATAAGGGTTTAATTTCCTCATTAATCAGGTGTTTCATCGGTTGTTATGAAAGTCATCATATTGTAACCTTCATCGATCTACGTGAAAGTTTTTAAATTATAGCCTTCTGAAAGCCGTCAAATTATGACTTTCATCATTGGTGTTTGATGGCGATAATCTATCTATTGTGATTATTTTAGACAACCTACAATTTGATATCATGTATTGTTTGGTGGAAAATTTGTAGTAAAAAGAAATGAAAGAAAATTTTGATTTGTATTCTCTCGATCTCAATTACAATTGGATTTTATGATTACAAAAGAGAGGAGAATTGATCTAGATTCACCCCTTTGTTTAATTCTGGGTTCTTCACGGTAGCGATGGAGTGCCTCTTTCGAATGCTCACGTCGAATTTGCTCTCCGTTGACGATCCGAACGTCTTGTTTCACTAGAACGTGATCTTCTCCTCACTATTTGATGCTGTGGAGGACTTACGTGGTAAGTTGGAAACTCTGAACGAGTTGATAACTCAGAGCGAGTTTAAACTCTTTTAAAAGAGTTGATTAATCTTAACCGTAATTGGTTAGACAAGCCAAGGACGAAGAAACTCTGCTGCTGAGAGGATGATCCGAAGAAGCTGATTTCTAGATCTCCAAAATACTCAAAGATCCAAAAGATTTCCCCCTCAAAAGCCAGCCAAGGATCTCTTCTTTTCTGCCAAATAGAAGGATCCGAACTAAGCTGATTTCTTAATTATTTATAGGGGATTAAGGGGTATAATCACCTCCTTAATTCACTCCTAAGTGGGGCTAATGGGATATAACAGCCCCTTAAATCACTCCTGAGTGGAGTTGTGATCCCCTCAGATCGTGAGAAACGGTTTTGAAACCGTTCAGCTCATGTTTGAATGAGTCAAACGTAAAATCCACGTTCTGGCGTAAATTGCGCGTTCAAACGCAGTGCCTGGAAGCTCGAACGCAGCGTCTGGAAGCTCGTTTGCAGCGTCTAGAAACTACGTTTGTAGCATTTGGAAGCTGCGTTTGGCAGCTTGGAAGCTGCGTTTGGCGGCGGATGGAAGCTGCGTTGGCAGTGGATGGAAGCTGCGTTGGCAGCTTTCGGAGGCTGCGTTTGCGGCCAAACATGAGCTGTATTGACAACTAGATCTGATCTGCGTTTGTAACGTTTTGAGTTGAATGTGAGTTGCGTTTGCACTGCGTTAGCGGCTGTGAACACGGTGCGTCTTGATGATGGTACGCGGGGAGGACTTCCGCGTCTTAATTTGAAGAGACCGTCGATTTGTAGTCTCTTTCTATCAAAGCGTTGCAAAGATCGTTATTTTGTAATCTTTGATTTAGCTCTTTGACATGTGAGTCGTCAAATTGTAACTCCCGATGTTGATTGTGAAGGCTGTTGATTAGAACTTTCATCAGTTATTATGAAGATCATCAGATTGTAACATTCGTCAATCTATATGAAAGTTTTTAAATTGTAGCCTTCTGGAAGTCGTCAAATTGTAACTTTCATCATCGGTATTTGTTGGGGATCAGCTATCTGTAGTGATTTTTAGACAGCCTACATGTATGTTTTATATACTATTTGTGTAGATTATTTGTCATCATCAAAAAAGGAAGATTGTTAGGACTCATGTTCATGAGCCTATTATCTAATCTAGTTTTGATGATTAACAAACAATTCCTAATATCGTTTATCGAGTATTTGTATTTACTTGTTAAGAATTCTACACAAATATCCTCCATTGAAGGTTGGATGAAATTGAGCGCAAACAACGATATATTGGAGGTTGGTGAAAATTGGAATGAAGGCATCACAATTCAAGTCAAAATTCATCATTGCTTCATCCGCAACCAAGACCAGCTTAATGTAGATCATTGTTTGGTATAGTAGTTTAGGTTTATACTTTGTGTGTTTATACTTAGAGCTCACAATTCATACACACACACATTTGCTTTGGTTTATCACCGATTTCGGATTATAGCATAACAACACTATTTGATATCTTTTCTCAAGTCTATTAATCTGTTGAAAAGTGTTTCAAAATTTGTTTGGAATGATTTCATCAAAACTCAAGTTTTGACGATTTCATATTTTTTAACAGATTGTAAAAGGATGAGTTCTAACATATGGTAAATGCAATTTTAGAAATTCCTTCTCTATCATGTTCATTTTTATTTCTATAAATGTTTCTCATAGTTTTACTAATTTTGGAGTTGGTTTACTATTTTAATTCAATTTTAGAAAATCATGTGTTCAGCTATTTTCAAAATCTGGAATATCTATTTTTAAACAGTGAGTTTTCACAAATGTGAAGTGATATTTTAGAAAAAAATTCTAACATGTTTATCTTCATGTGTATAAACATTCTCCAAAATTTTACTATTTGTGGAGTTGATTTATTATTTTAAATTGAATTTAGAAAATCAGCTCTACAAAATATCAAAATTTGTCGTGCATGTTATCAGTTGACCGACACCCTTTTATCAGTCGACCGATACCCTTTCATTAGTCAACCAATAAGGTGCAACTAGTCGACTGATTAGAGCAATTTTCAAGGATCTGATTTTTACTCATCAGTCGACCGATGCCTCTTGACCGGTCGACCGATAACAGCTAGTTTTGTCAGTAACAGCTAGTTTTGGGTTGTTTTTGTTAGAGATGCTATATATATGCCTCATAACTTATTTGTTTTACCAAGGAAGTTTATAAAAGTGTTTTACCTGTTTAAGAGTTTTTCAAGAAAAATTAAGTGTGTTATGTTTATGTGAAGAGAGTTCCACAAGAAAAGGATTGCAACATCGTTCTTGAGGATTTCAACTTGCTTATTTTGGAGAAGTTTTCTAAAATCCTTTCATTTAGCTATTTATTATTTTGATTCTCATATATTTGTGCTAGATTGATTTGAGTTTAACTTTGATATCATTATACTCACTGTTTTACATACACAACCACTTGAGCTTAAGTATATCACATATCGTATATTTGGGTTGTGAGAGTATTTCATTGAGAGAGCTTAATTTTCGTTCTCAACTTGTTTAGAGAATAATTCTTTATTTGCACTTACATTGTGAAACACGTTGTAATACACAATGACACTTAGATGAGTGGTTGAGAAAAGAACGAGGTCAATTCCAAGAGGAGTGGCTTGGTTGTAAAAGCCTAGGAAGATGTAGTAATTCCAACCACTTGAGGAAGGTGACACGGGTCGGCCAACACTTAGAGAAGTGTATTTTGTAATTATCAACGTGTGAGTTGTAAAAGTTTTTGGTGAGTTTGGAAAATCGAATTATGTAGTATTTTTGTGATAGTGGAGAATCTCCTCGAGGTGAGGAGCGGAGACATAGATCGAGGGTTGACCGAACTCTTTGATCATTTCCTTTTGTTTGTATTTGGCTTTGGTGTATTTTTATTGTCTCATTATTTATATCGCCTATTGCTCATTGTATATCCTTGCATATATCATTGTATATCACATTGCTAGGATATATTGCACAATAAGTTTTTATTTAGCATCGATACCGAATTAGATTAGCAATTACCCTATTCACCCCCCTCTAGGGTACATTCACGCTGCATGCTCCTCATCTAGTTGACGCTTCGCATGCACCGTCGTTTGCTTTTCGGCTTTGACCTGTACCTTAGCACAGTCCCCTCTCTTGGAGAGCCTCATCCAGTCTCCTAGCCTTCCTGCTGCTCTCATCAAGCTCTCGCCTGAGCCTTTCGACCTCAGAAGCTCTTGGAGCTAGCGGCCCCGCAGCCCGTTCTGAGTCGACCTCTCTGTCAGCCCTCAGGGAAGCTACCTCCCCTAAGAGCTTGAGATACAAAGTTCGGATCTACTCCATCCAGCCGAATATCTCTTGCTCCACCAGCCTCCGAACCAAGTAGCTTCGAAGGCTTTGGTGGAGACCGGGATTGGGAGCCCCCCTCAAGAACTCCTCATCCCGAGGAAGCCAGAACTGCTTGACTGCCCTCGCCTGAGTCAGCCGAGAACCAAGGACCGACCCCTGACATCGAGATGATGGGTAGGCTGATAGCAGTGCTCCGAGTCAGGCTCCTGTCCAAATTGATGGCCAACCCTAAAATACCTAATGAGGTACTACCTTATCCTATCGTATTCTTCCTCCCTAATTTCAGTGACGCGATGAGGATAGGGGTACTCTAACCTTGCAGGAGGCACTGTCTCCTCCCCGACCAGATCTTTCCCCCGACGGGACAACTCGCTGCGACAGATAGATGCCCCTCCTTTGTCAATGAAGGCTTTTACCTCGGATCCAACCTCTTCTCGGGGAGCCTTGGCCTAGTCTTCCGGGGCCGACTCATCCACATGGATGATGCCAGTCTCAAACACCTCGGCCGCCACCCGAGGCACTTACTCTTCATCCCTATGCGGTCTCCTCCTTCACCTATGGAAAAGGGAGGCCGAAGGCTCCACCTCGGTCGTCTTGGTCTCTATTGAGGGTAAGTCACGGTGGAGATGCTTTTTCGACGTTACTGATGGTCCTTCCTGGGGGTCGGCTAGAGGAGAGGATGATGCTATCACCATTTTCGCTGTCCCTAGGATCAGAGCCGAAGCCCTCTCCTGGTACTTGGCGGAGGGAGGCACGACAGATATATTGGCCACCCACAAGACCGTGTTGTCAAGCAAATGCTCTACTGGGCGAGAGCTAGCATACACCTTGATTTGGTCCAGCGCATCCATCTCGGCGTCAAGTAGGTCACCAGCCATTATTGTTTCCCTCCTTATCTCGGGCCAGTTCTAGCAGCCCAGATCTAAGTCGTACCCCATGACCTAAACAAACTTATCCTTTCAGTCCTTGTTCGAGTCGGGAAGGCCGGTGATAAGCTTGTACTTTCTCACCATTTGGAAGTAGAAATGAGGCTCGGTTTAGTTCTCACTTTAATGCTCACCAGATGGCCCAAGACTCGCAAAGATGGCTTTATTGCCAACTAATGGAAGATCACCACGAACCCCACCAGGGTCGTGATGGCATTCGACTTCATCTGGGTCGGTGATACTCCTAGAGTCGTGAAAACTTGTTGAAAAAAGATTGCAAGGGCAGCCGCAAGCCAAACTCCAAGTGCTTCAAGTAAAGTGGAACCTAATCCGGTCCATGGTCATAGACTGCCTCCGGCCTCGTCGAGGCCATCAACTCATACTCTCGGTGGATATCAAATCTCCTATAGAGCGCCCTCATCTGTGCTTGGGTCACATTGGAGTGAAACTCCGCAAGAAGTGCTTGTCAATCTACAGGATCTGATGCTATCATAGAAGGGAGAGTAATTGCCGGAAAAGATGGACGAGAAGGATCTCAAGTTCTCAGAAGGGAATTTCAAAAAGTAATAACCACCATACCCCTAGCCTTAGCTTTATATACAGGCAGCTAAATCTGCAGTTGTCGGAATCTGAACAGTCAGATCAGAATTTGGCCAACGGTCAAGATTAACTCTCAGAATCCAAAACGGCACCTCAAGGATCGAGGCGCAGCCCACTAACCTCGAACTATCCGCAAACCGACATGAAAAGTGGAGTTGCTGTAGTCAAAAAGAATGTGTGGTGACGTCAACCACTTGAAACCTAAAAAGACTTCTCAGTTCCCCCATTTAATGCATGTACGCGCCCGTCCAGAGCTATTCTCATTTCACTCGGACCTGGCCCAAGCCGACTCCAAACGTAAGGGGCCAACTGTTATAGTATTTTCAGTCACCAAATTGTGGCCTTTTGCTAGCAACAGATAGGTGTCCCCCGATATGCACCGTTCAAATTAAATTGATGGCCAGGACTGTCAGGATCCCGACTTAGCCGACTGTCCAAGTCGCCATTTCCTGAGGTCAACTCGAAGGGCGGTACTTGTCGGTCTTTTTATCAAAGATGACTCGCTGCGAGTCCACTCGACCAGTTATTCGACACCTCGTGGGGTCGACTTGAAAGGTGTTATTTCTCGACACTCCTCGTTACAAGCAAAAAGACGACTTCAACCTCGAACCCCCCTCCCCCCGACTGACAGCGCGTCGACGTCACATTAAATGATGGGCAAGCGCCATCATTTCTTCATTCCCGATACTATTTATAACACATCGGACCACGCCTGCTTCGTGCGCCGCCCATCCCATCTCATTAATGCTAAAATGATAGCGCCCATCCCTTGACCGTTCTATGACCGACACCTGTAAAGTAGACGCTGACTCAGCCGCCAGCTCAGGATCAGCTAAAAAGACTAGACTACCCCTCTTGCATGGCTATAAAAAAGAAAAAACTATTTCAAATACAAGGGTAAGCAATTTCTCAACATTTTTCTCTATTTCGCTGTATTTTCTCATATTCCCACTCAAGCACCTAGCTGACTTGATCGTCGGAGTAATAATGGGGCAACCAGTCCCCGTCCTCTTACGAGTGGTTACACACGCAGGGACGAACAACCCAACTCCAAATCGAATATTCAGAAAAGTGAGCGGCCCCTATATCAACCATGTCCCTATTACCTTCTTTTTTCCTGTGTGATTTAAACCATCAACAATAAGTGTATGGTAACTTCACAAATACACCAGCACAAAAAAATATGGTAACTTCACAAATACACCAGCACAAAAAAATATGGTAACTTCACAAATACACCAGCACAAAAAAATAAAGTATTGAAATATTTTATCTTAAAATACTTGATAACTCATATCAAGCATCATAATCTCAAGAAGTCTATCAAAAAAAAAGGGGAAGAAACTATCATATTCAATATGAAAGATAAAGACGAAATCATCCATTGCTAAACATATTAATTAATGCATATTTCTGTCTCAATTTAAACCCAAAACAATAAAAGTCAAATAAAATTTTACAAAATCAATGAAATTCGAGAAATCCATTTTGTTTTTCTAAAAAAACAATATGATCTCATAAAGGGGATTACTCAAGTAGAACTAAAAAAAGACCATAAATAATTTGTTGGATAAAAATTTATAGTGTTAATCAATTAAAATTAAAAGTAGGTTAAAAGTTCTAGGTGAAGATAGTGTTTTAGACCGTCAAAAACAAATCAAATCACATTTAGAGACAACTATATTGACATTGATGAACTTACTAATATGTTTATAATCATGTTAATTCAAAAGATTGTTATTGTTTAGAGGTCAAAATATATTTAATTATATGTCTACTTTAACCATCTTTCTTGTTGCTTGTCTATTTTAACCATCTTTCTTATGTGGATCTAGCTTTGATCTTTTTTTGTTGTTTGACAAAACTCGTAGTTAAAAGCCAGCCCCACGACCCCCTCCTGGCCCACCCCCCACCACTTTCGCCGTTGAACGTTCAGTTTTGTCGCTTCATATCTGCTAAATTGTTTTTAGTTTTATCGCACCCCTTGGACTATTAAATTCTTTTATTTTTACCTCCTGAACTATTTTTAGTCCCACGCTACCGCATGAATTGTCACTTTTGATACCAAGTCATTACCTTTCCTTTCTTAATTTATAGGTGTTTTTAATGGATAAAGTAATAATTCAGGGGGAAGGTTGAGACTAAAATGATAGTTCATGGGATAATATGAGATCGGATAGAAATTAGTTCAGCGAGTGTAGAGGACAAATTTAATAGTCCATGGGGTTAGATAAAACTTAATGTAGTTCAGAGGACATGAAGGTGGGGGGGAAAAAAAGGAAGGGCTCGTAATTAAGGCAAGAAGGGGATGAAGCCTTAAAGCTAAATGGCCGTCGCACATGCTAGACAACTAATTAGGTCTAGAGAGGAGGCTAAAGTGGAGGTGTGATTGCATACTATTTCTTGCCGTAGATTGGATGGCGAGCCATCGGCAGAAGAGCAAAAGCATATGTGAATAGTCCTTGTCTTTTGGCCTTTGCTTTGGACCGGGAAAAAGAACAATTTTTCAAAACAGATCTATTTTAATTTTTTTTAAAATCGACCATTTTTTTATTTATCAAAACCGATCCGATTTTTTGATTAGCAGCCTAATCACCATCCTAAACAGTCGGGGTTACCAACCCCGACTATTTAGGAGGGTGTTAAACCTAATTAGAAACCTTAAACCCTAAAAATTAATGTCCTAAATAGTCGGGGTTGCCAACCCTGACTGTTTAGGAAGGTGATTAAGCTGCTAATCAAAAAATCGGGTCGGTTTTGGTAAATAAAAAGGGATCGATTTAAATAAAAAAATTTGAAATGGGGCTGAAGTGAAAAATTGTTCCTGGTAAAAATAATAGGTGGTGTTTGCCCGTTCTTTCTTTTTTAGCCGTATTCATACGCGCAGCATGCATCCAAATTCACTTTGTTATTTTGTTAAATCTATAAATTTGCTCCTTTTCTGAAGATATTCATTTGAAAAAAGTGATTAATTAAAAATACGGTAAATGAAACAAGCCCATCGCTATAAATGAGGGTTAATTTGTGAGTCTTACGGTCTTATTTGGGACAATAGGGAATCTATCATAACCACTCTTATAGAATGGAGAGGATAAAAGGGTTATAATTTCCAAAACAAATATCTCAAACAGTAATACTCATGGATCGCGTGGTGATATTTCGTTTCATGGTTTTGGCGGTACCTGCTCGCTCGTATGAAAACTCATGTGACGCTGTAGTTTGTTGTTTGAAAATATATTTTCTAAACACGCGTATTTGGAGAAACATTCCTCGTATACGAGAAAATTACTCATGAAGTAACATGAAAAATATAATTTATAAAAATGTTTGGTACTTGTATGGAACTTAATAAAGTTCCTAGTCTCATGTCTGCTAGTTTATGCTTGAGGGCTGGTTACATCTTTCATTCAAATTTCCTCTTTTTGAAAAAAAATAAAAGTATCGTATACAGTTACTCACCGTTTGGTTGGAAATTATTACTAAAAGCTGTTGAGTACATCTGGATAAATCTTTTGACGAAATTCTCTTGACCGTGGAATGGCGAGGATATCTTAGAGAATGGCTGGATCATTTTATTCTCCAATCAAACGTGCTTTTGTGCTTGTTTTTCTCGCACCCCCTCGACCACATGCGAGTTTTTTTTTTTTTTATTTCGTATCCAATCACACTTCTCTTTGTCAAACTCTTTACTATTTTACTTGATGTAGACTCCACATGTATTATGAGAGTGGAAGCCCCACCGAGTCCTACATTTTCCCCCCACCCTTTTTTAGTTAAAATTACCAAAATCTTCCAATAATCCAAATCACATCAAAAGCCATGTGTCCACATTCACATCCCCATGTGTCATAATCTCATTTTCCTCCACCGGATCAAACACAACCTAGAACCAAGCGTGAGGTTTGGAATAGTAGCAGTAATAATGATAATAATAATAAGTTTATTAGAATTTCGTTACATTAAATGATGTTTCCACTGGTGAGATTATTATCACAAATTTTATTTCTTAACATCTCATTTTTACCACATAGGATTGATAATTTGCATATAATATCTTTAATATTTTAGTAGAGAATTTATCAGAGTCATCTTATAAGAAGGGTGGTGCTACATGAACCAAAAAACACGGGACCTTACATGGGACTTGTGAGGTGTCGGCTCCCTGTCCCATGATGCACTATCTCACACATGGGACTAGTGAGGTGTCGGCTCACTGTCACATGAGACAGTGCATCATGTGACAGAGAGCCGACACCTCATCAGTCCCATGTAGGGTCCCATGTTGTTGGATCTCTAAGGCATTTTTACCTTAGGGGCTGTTTGGTTGTATGTTTTTACCATGTAAAAGGATGTAAAGTGTAAAAAAGTGGGTCACAATGTCAGCTTTCATCACTTTCAATTGTTTGTTTGTAGTTGTGAAAATAGTGTAAAGTGATTTCATATGCTGATGTGGCTTGTAAAGTGATTTCATAAAAAAAAGATATGATTTTAGGAGAAAGCTAACATTAAAGTTAGAAAAAAATAATAAAAAATAATTCCAACCAATATGATCATTTGAGTAGGGATCACTTTTTACACTTTTCAAACAAACAATTAAAGTTACATTTGCAAACCAAACAAGCAATTTATGATTCCAATGGAATAAAAAACAAAGAAAGAAAAGTATAAAAGTGAAATTGATGAGGTGGACAACAACTTTTCAAGTTGTGTCATAAATACACAACTTTACCAACAACAACCAAACAGCCCCTTATAAGAAGGAAAATGATTTAAGGACCCAAAATATGGGACCAGGAGAGGGGACATGTAAAGTGTCCCCTCCCTATTGCATAATGTCATGCCAACTCATTATGCAATAGGGAGGAGACACCTCACCTGTCCCCTCCATTGGTCCCATATTTTGGGTCCCCGTAGCAGCACCCTTATAAGAATGGAGTAATCTATACCATATTATAAACAGCGTAGTAATAAATTTTAACTAACCATCTTATTATTGATGAATGGTAAAGATTATTATTATTTTTTTCAGTAGACTCCTTAGCCTTGCTCTTAATGTTTCCTGTTTTGATGGGAAATAATAATAATAATGTTCCTTAAACGAGTGTACTCCAGCTCATTAGCCATTACTACCCCCCACAACAACGCGATACATTCTCGCTTGCCCCCCTCCGTTCACGAGAAGAGACCAAAAAACAAAGGAACAAAATGCCCACTGTATAAAATTCTTCCCCTCGAAAAATAAAGAATAAAGATAAAAATAAAAATAAAATCACATCACGACAAAATCCCTCCTCTTCCCCCAACATTCATAATTCCATTCCGAGTTTCCAACCCCGAAATTTAAAGAAAATAATAAACGGAAAAAGGAAAAGAAAGGAGTGGGATCATGGCAACCGAAGAACCCCATCGGAGCAGGAGCAGCAGCAGCATTCGGGGCATCCGGCGCCTCCTCCACCTCCACCCTTAGAAACCACCCAGGAATCCCAGCACCACTTAATCCCCCATCAAACCACCCC
>NC_033794.1:122631146-122632203 GCF_001876935.1 Asparagus officinalis
CCCGGGGTGGTGTTTGGCGCCGAGGCCTCCGTTGACTGCGTGGAGGCGCACCGCAAAGAGAGGGTTCCCAGAGAGGTAGCTAGCAAATTTTGTTTATTTATTTTTAGAGCTTTTTAATATAATAATCATAGACATGTTTGTTTTTTTTATCTTAAATTTTTATTTTATCTTTCCAAATTAACTACTAACTAGCGCGCATCCCGTGTAAAACACGGCCCTGTTATTTTAAGTTATTTTAAGCACTCCATTTTAAACTTCACTCCTCTAAGTTTTAATATATTTAATTTGATTATTACAGACTCAAAATTAGAAATCATATTTACTCCTTCATACTTAAAGAAATATTCAAGTTTTAATACATTTGATTTAAAAATTATATGTACTCATCCATATTTAAAAGAGGATCTAATTTTTAATACGTTTTTTTATTTGCTCCTTCGTACTTAAAGAAATATTCAAGTTTTAATACATTTGATTTAAAAATCATATGTACTCCTCCATATTTAAAAGAGGATCCAATTTTTAATACGTTTTTGATTTGTTTTCTGTTTATGATACAGTAAAATTGTAGCATGAATAATGACTTCAAAGTAAGGGGCAGGATTGATTCTGATACAATAACACTTGGGATTCTTTTTTAAGTGTTGTGCGCGGCAGAAGTTTTCTCTGGCAACACGAACAATAATTCGAACTAACCACAACTAATATGCAAACCATAATCACAGCAAGAACAAGAGATTTACGTGGTTCGGCAAGTTGCCTACGTCCACGGGACAATGAGGGGGGAGGAAGTTCTTACTATTAGAAATCAGAGAATACAAGTAGAGTTACAAATCTCTCAGATCAAACCCTAAAACAAAGCTCTTGATCTCTCTCAACTCTCCCACAATTGGATGCAACTATTCTCTCTTCAAGGCTGCTCAAATTCGTCCTTGCATAACCCTAAACAATCAGGATTTGAGTTATATACGACTCAGAAACGAAACGGGTCAAAAACCGAAAGGTCCAGCCCAGTTCATCGTCGGTCGACCGCGGCGGTCGACCGAATCCCAGTCCC
>NC_033794.1:122632213-122653838 GCF_001876935.1 Asparagus officinalis
CCGCGGTCGCCCGCGGCGGTCGCCCGCGGCGGTCGACCGACACCTGCTCCGAATCCTGGTAGGCTTCGTGCACGTTGACGGTCGACCGCCAGACTTTCTGGCTTCTCCTATGCTGTTTCCTGTAATTCTTCAATTCTCCATCTCGGCGAATGTTTCCATCAAAACTGAGCCGACACCAAATCATCCAATAGTCCCTCAACAAGTCAGGGAACCAATCTAGAGCTGAAACGTGATCTCCCTCCATCTGAATCAACTGATCAAACCGGCTGCATCTGAAAGACTGCTTACGTATCCTCTTGCCCAAGGAATCAAGTCGAACGTAGTTCACCCAAATGGCCTCCAAAGACCTCAGCACTGAAGGATGTTCAAAAGCTTCAAACAATGACCAAATTTTACTCCCGAAACAACTTTGGTCAACATATCTGCAGGGTTGTCATTCGTGTGGACCTTCTCTAATATGACGTCTTCATCATCCAAAACGTCACGTACAAAGTAGAATCTGACGTCTATGTGCTTCGTGCGCGCATGATAAACCTGGTTCTTCGTCAAATAGATAGCCGACATGCTATCACAATATATCCGAATAGTCTCCTGAGCGATCCCCAAGTCCTTCAATAATCCACGCAATCATAAAGCTTCCTTAATAGCTTCAGTAACTGTCATATACTCTGCCTCTGTAGTAGAGAGAGCCACTGTGGACTGAAGCGTGCAACGCCAACATACAGGTGCACCTGCCAATGTAAAAGCATAACCTGAAGTAGACCGGCGTTTGTCAAGATCTCTAGCATAATCTGAATCCACATATCCAATACAATCCTGTCCATCCTTCTCATCCTTCTGGAACACTAAACCAACATCCACGGTGCCTCGAACATACCGTAGAATCCACTTTACGGCCTCCCAATGACCCTTCCCGGGATCGTGCATGTATCTCGATACCATGCTCACGGCCTGTGGCAAATCTGGCGTCGTACACACCATCGCATACATCAAGCTACCTACTGTACTGGCATATGGGACCTTCGACATATAATTTCTGTCCTCAACTGAAACAGGTGGCATCAACGCTAAAAGCTTGAAGTGGGGAGCCAATGATGTGCTAACTGCTTTTGCATTGCCATCAAAGCTGAATTTCTTCAACATCTTCTGCAAGTAGCTCTTCTGTGTAAGTTTCAAACTCTCTTTCACCCTGTCTCTCTCGATCTCCATAGTAGCTCTTCTGTGTAAGTTTCAAACTCTCTTTCACCCTGTCTCTCTCGATCTCCATACCCAATATCTTGTTTGCCTCTCCAAAATCCTTCATCTCAAACTCGGATGACAGCTTATCTTTCAACTTTTGAATAGCCGAAGAATTCCTGAAAGCAATAAGCATATCGTCAACATATAAAAGCAAATATATATGCTCACCATCATGTAGCTTGTGCATATAAACACATGGGTCATATGGGCTCCTCGTGTACCCTCGGCCAATCATAAAGCCATCGAATCTCTTATACCACTATCTTGGTGACTGCTTCAAACCATAAAGAGACTTCTTCAGCTTACAAACTAAATCTTCCTTTCCTGCAGCTTTGAAACCCTGGGGTTGTGTCATGTAGATCTCCTCATCTAAATCACCGTGTAGAAAGGCTGTCTTCACATCCATCTGGACCAAATCCAAATCCAACTGTGCCACCAACGCCAATAGAATCCGTATAGACGAATGCTTCACAACGGGTAAAAATACCTCGTTATAATTAATGCCCTCAAGCTGTGCATATCCCTTAGCAACCAATCTGGCTTTGAACCTTATGTTCCCAATAAAAGATCCCTCCTTCTTCGCATATACCCACTTACAACCTATAGCCTTCTTATCCTTAGGTAGATGTGCAAGTGTTCAAGTATCGTTCTTCTGAAGAGACCGCATCTCCTCCTCCATAGCTTTCCTTCACCTGATCGAATCGGGGTTAGACTCTGTCTCCTTGAATGTGGCTGGAACCATATCATCAACGACCTTCACTGATAATGCATATGCGACCATGACATCATTATACCTAGCTAGCCGATGAATCTCTCTCCTCGGTCTATCTGCTATAATGGACCCCTGAATATGCCATTGTTCATGAGTCTCATAATCCACTGTATCCTCTATCTGCCCGGCTGTCATCTCATCTCCTCCCAGTATCATCTCTGTAGGAGCCTCAATGGATACAATGCTCTCTGGAGTGAGTGGAGTCACATCATCCTTCACCTGCTGCGATATCTCTCCTGTCTGGTCTCCCTCTACCTGCTGAGGGGCTCGAGGCCTCATCATGTACGCCTCGTCAAATGTGACATCTCTGCTAATAACTATCTTCTTGTCCTGTGGATCCCATAACTTGAAGCCTTTGACTCCATCCCTAAATCCCACAAAGACTGCTTTCCTTGCTCTCGGATTTAATTTGCCATTACTGACATGATAATAAGCTGGACACCCGAATATCCGAAGCGACTCATAGTCACTAGCCACCGAACCAAACCAACGCTCCAAAGGAGTCTTCCCGTCTATCGCAGTACACGGTAACCTGTTCACGAGATGGCTCGCATAAACTAACGCCTCAGCCCAAAAAGATCTAGGCAATCCACTTTGCGTCATCATACACCGCACCTTCTCCAGCAAGGTACGGTTCATTCTCTCAGCCACCCTATTCTGTTGCGGTATCTCTCGAACTGTGAAGTGTCTTCTAATGCCGTGATCCTGACAAAACTGCAGAAACGGATCACTCTTGTACTCTTCACCGTTATCTGAACGTAGAGTCTTCACCTTTCTACCTGTCTGCAGCTCCACTTTCTTCTTTCACTCCACAAAAATATCCAGGACCTGATGTTTATGCTTCATAGGGTATACCCAATTCTTTCTGGAATAGACATCAATGAAAGTGACAAAATAGTTGGCCCCACCAAGAGATGTGTTCTTGGAAGGACCCTAAACATCTGTGTGAATGTAATCCAATGTACCTCGGGTGTTATGAACAGCGGTGTCAAACTTCACTCTAGTCTTCTTTCCAAGTACACAGTGCTTACACAGCTCCATCTTGTAGGTCTTAGCACCTTTCAATAGCCCCTGTTTTGTCAATGACTGTAGGGACTTATCACCTGTGTGTCCAAGTCTCATGTGTCATAAGGTGATAGTGTCCTCCTCTGTAGTGATAGAAGCTGCCAGACCCCCTGTAACTGTCTTATCCTTCAAGTAGTATAGGTTGTTTTCCCTGACACCTCGCATCACCATTATAGAACCCTTCGTGACCTTCACTGTAGCATCCTCTAAGATCACTCGATATCCAGCTGCCTCCAAAGTCCCAAGAGAAATGATGTTATTCGTCAACTGCGGTACGAACCCCACTTCCTTCAACTCCCTCACTACACCATCATGCATCTTAATCCGGACTGAACCAATACCACCAATAGGACATACGTGGTCATTGTCCATAAGCACGACATCCCCTCTTTCCAGCTCCTCAAAGCTAGAAAACCACTCCCTCTTAGGGCAGATGTGATATGTAGCTCCCGAATCCATCATCCACTTCGTGGAATCCGCATAGCAAACCGACGGTAATGCAGGGCATGAATAGCCTGAAGAATCTGAATCTGAATGCTCACCAATAGCTTTTGTAACATTCACTTCTGAAGCTTGTGCAGCTTTCTCCTTATTCTTCCCGGCTTTTTCTTTCCATTTTGGGCAGTCAATCTTCTAATGTCCTTCTTCTATACAATACCGACATTGATTTCTACCAACACTCTTATAGGCACTCCTATTCTTTGACTTTGAGCGGTTGAACTGACGACGGTTTGGATCTCGGCCTCGAACTGCTAATGCATCTCCCGATGTCTTCTCGGAGGGTTCACCATCACCGATGTCTTCTCGGAGGGTTCACCATCATTCTTCCTCAACTCATAATTCACCAAAGCTGAGGTCACCTCATTGTAGCTGACTGTAGTTTTTCCATTGATCATAGTGAGAACGAACGTACCATAATCATCTTCGGGCAACGAACACAGAAGTAGCATCGCCTTGTCTTCATCCTCAACTATAATATCAACATTGGCCATATTTGAAAGTAGCTTAGTGAAGTTGTTGACATGCTCCCTGATGGAAACTTCCCTCTTCATCTTGAACTGATAAAATCTTTTCTTCAAGTGAAGCCGATTCTCAATGCTCTTCGTAAGATATTTCTCATTGAGTGTTTCCCACATCTTCTTCGTCGACGTCTCGTTCATAACATCGTAAATAAGATCCGACGTCATGCATGACCTAATAACACCACAAGCTCTACTGTTCATCTTCCTCCAAACCTTATCCTCTAACTCAGCGGGTTTCTCTTTTAACTCAAGAGTCTCCTCCAAATTCTGTGCATCCAAGGCATCCATCACCTGACACCTCCACAATCCAAAATTGATCTTGCCGTCGAACTTTGGAACATCAATCTTTGTGTTATTGATGCTCAGACTCTGTATCGCCTTTGTAAGAGACGAACCTGACGTGCTTGCATCTCCCATGTTGTCGATCTAGCTCTGATACCAATTGTTTTGCGCGGAGGAAGCTTTCTCTGGCAACACGAACAATAACTCGAACTAACCACAACTAATATGCAAACCACAATCACAGCAAGAACAAGAGATTTACGTGGTTCGGCAAGTTGCCTACGTTCACGGGGCAAGGATTGGGTTGGGGGTTTTTTTTTTTAGAGAGGTCGTTTTTACTATTAGAAATCAGCAGAATACAAGTAGATTACAAATATCTCTCAGATCAGACCCTAAAACAAAGCTCTTGCATCTCTCTCAGCTCCCCAAATTGATGCAACTATTCTCTCTTCAGGCTGCTAAATCGTCCTTGCATAACCTAAACAATCAGGATTTGAGTTATATACAACTCAGAAACAAAACGGGTCAAAAACGAAAGGCCAGCTAGTTCATCGCGGTCGACCGCGGCGGTCGACCGAATCTCAGTCTCGAGAGCAAGAATCGCTTACAGTCATCCGCGGTCGACTGCGACGGTCGACCGACACCTGCTCCGAATCCTGGTAAGCTTCGTGCACGTTGGCGGTCGCCCGCCAGACTTTCTGGCTTCTCCTATGCTGTTTCCTGTAATTCTTCATTAAGTACAAAGGAGTAGATTTTGTATAAGTGAAACGGAGGGTTCAAAGTGTCATTTTCGACCTCTCAGCGGCTTTTCCGCTGATCTTGTGAATCTATGGGACATTTTGTCATTTACCCTTCTTTTTATAGGAAAAAAGTAATTACCATTAAGAAAATATATAGTTCATATTCCACATTCATGATCAGAGAAATTGGGATTATGTAATTTATTTGGTTTAATTTTTTCTTCTTTTTTATAGGAAAATTGTAATTACCATTAAGAAAATATATAGTTCATATTCCACATTCATGATCAGAGAAATTGGGATTATGTAAAGTAATTACCATTAAGAAAATATATAGTTCATATTCCACATTCATGATCAGAGAAATTGGGATTATGTAATTTATTTGGTTTAATTTTTTCTTATAGTTCATATTCCACATTCATGATCAGAGAAATTGGGATTATGTAATTTATTTGGTTTAATTTTTTCTTTTTTCTTTTTTTTTGCAGAAGCCTTGCATTGTCAGGCGCGGCGCTGATGCAGAAATCATGTCTTTGTTCATGGAATGTGATAGTGTGGAGACACCACATGTTGAATCTGGTCTATCACACTCGGAGCAGCTTCGGCGCATTCGAGNCCACATTGCATTTATCTCTATTTATGTGAAGTTTTGGGTTTTAATATCTCAATAAAATGATTTGTGTCTGTGTCGAGAACTAAAATCTTGTTCTATTGCATTCCGAGCAGATTTCTTCAGTGTTTGCACATGTTAATGTGATCATTATCTTCAACGCATATTTTGGTTTTTACCATAGTGATTGTTTTCACCTCATTTGGTTTTATATTCTAAATGTTGTTGGTGTTAGTATCCTACACTATGTTGTTTACCCATGCACGCACACAATCCTTTGTTTTGATGTCAGTATGTCAATAATAATCTGTTTCTCTACTCATTTTTATTTTATTTTTAGCCACTTTATTCCGTAATTAATCTATTGAATGCATGCGATTAAATAATATGTGCTAACTGCTTTATCTACACAGACACAGAGATCAATGTGTTGGATTTTTCTTAAAAAATACATATATCTGCTGAGTTCAGCTATGTCTTGCTTGGTCAATGCTACAGTATGCTACCCTAATGTCTCTTTGACATAGTTGACAAACTGCGTGATTGTTCACTATGCAAAATATTAACTCCACCATGTAGTTATATTTCAGGGCACCTCCATCTCCATGATTAGATAAAGCAAATAAAAAGGGGAAAAAAGGCATGGGGCATAGCATTGTCACCTATCAGGTTGTACTTAGAGTTGCATGATGTAGTTTCTAAGAAATTCTGAACTGTTTAGTGAACCTTAATTATGTATATCACTCAATGGCCAAGTAGCGAGGACGAAACTGGATGGTAATGTAGTTGATCTCTTTGGGTGGGTGGGGCTGCTTGACTTCATTGGCGTCGGACCGTCACTGATGTCAGCAGTATCTGTTGCACCCCTGGGGTTTTCCTTTGTTGGTTATTTTAAGTCTCCTCGCCTACTATGATCTCCGCAACTCGGAAACCAGCCAACAATCCACAAGATAGAGAAGAACCACAATCAAGAAGAAAGAAAGAACACAAAGATTTACGTGGTTCAGTCGATCAACTTTGACATACATCCACTGGATAAATACAAGAAATCCACTATATATTAGGGAGAACTACAAGAGGAATCACTCAACTCTCGTCTCTCAATCTCTCAGCCTCACATACATAACTCTCATATTCTCTCCAAACCCCTCCTTACAATCTTTTAGAAGGAAAAAACTGCAAAATCCTCTTCCAATATTATCATCTTTTGTACGGACAAAGACTACGAAGCCCTCGCCGCTTGTAGACTATTCGTCAATTTGATTTATGCCCTCTGCTGACCTAGATTACAAGAATAACGGCTCTTTTTTTCTCCTTTCCTTGATTTTTCCTCAATAATAGAAGACTATATATAGGGAAACTAAAAACCTACCATAGCCTAACTTTCTAAGTAGAATAGGATTCAAACTCTTTAATCTCCTAATCATGATAAACCTCTAATCCTATCTAATAATCATGAAGTTATATAAAGAATCAATGACAAAATATCAACATCCTTGGTGCCGAGGCCTTGGTGGATTGTGAAGCAGCCAATCGCAGGGAGAGGGCTCACAGAGTGGTATATTTGATTATTTATTTTTAGGATAAATTACAAAAATAATCTCCCTAGTATGCAGGGTCTCACAAGATACTTAAAAAGTGATAGCGTACTTTTTTTTATTTCAAAATAATAGTCCTTCACACCTTTTTTGCGACTATAGATTACCGTCTTATCGATGGCAAAACCCTCTTGTAAGTAAGGCAACATGCAGTCGGCCTCAAGTGGTCCGACAACTTCCTGGACCCTGCACATTGGGGGGACTTTGTGCATTGGACTGTCCCTTTTTTAAATAATATTCATAGCGCAAGATTGTATTTTTTGCATTCAAATTGATTTCAGAGTAATTGAAGAGAAGGGTCAAATTCTAAATTTGAACCCTCAGTAGCTTTTCTTTTGATATTGCAAATTTAGGGGATATCTTGCAATTTATCCTTATATTTATGGGAAATGTAATAACTATTAAGAAATTTTCGTTCATGTAATGCATTCATGATCAAAGAAATTGGGGTTATATAATTTATTCATGCTTTTTTTTTGGGTTGCAGGGACCCTGCATTGCAAGGCTAGGTCGTGATGAAGAAATTACATCTTTGCTCATGGACTTTCCTAGCATTGAAATGCCACGCATTGAATCTGGCCCATCAAACTTGGGGCAGCTTCGACGCATTCATGGTGGGCATCGTCGTTCGCCAGCAGAATTTGATGAGGTATTTAACTCTACACTATATTTAACACCATTTATGTGAAACTTTTGCTTTTCTGAATAAACTGTATCATATGTGTGTTGAGAACTAAAATCTTGCTTGATTGCACGTGTTGAATATTATTATGTGTGAATATTGCGAAATGTGTCTGTTATTATTTCTTTGCCATTTTAAGATTTTTTAAGTACTTACGCAATTTTGCTTCTTAGTATGACCATTATCTTCAAGGCTTATTTTGTTTCTTAGAGACTGTTTGGTTCCAAATTTGTATTTTGGAAATCCTAACAAATTTAGAATTCCTCAATATCTCAAACTTCCAAAAATTTTTATTTCTTACTTTTTTTGAATTATTATACCTAGAAATGATCCAAAATATAACCAAATGGAAGAATAAGATTCATGTAGCCAATCCCAAAAAATTGAGATAATGGATTGTATGTTGTTGTTTCTGTTGAATTTAGAGCCAAGATTTTTCTTTCTATGCTAAATCCATGGGAGAAAAGGAATTTTCTACCTTTAGAATACACTAATGTGGTAGCAAATAGCATGATTGCATCCACTTTCCTCCACCTGTTGGGATCTAGATGCAAGCCTAGAAGGGGGTTGAATAGGGTTACTCAAACTTTTTTTTAGAATTAAAACAAATATTGATATTGCAGGGGGAAATAAATAAGGTAAACTACAACAACTACACAACCACCTGAGCAATCACAAATACAATGATTTAACAGTGGTTTAGATCAAAATCTTACATGTACTCTTCCTCCTCGCTAGGAGGGGGTTCCGCACTGTAAGCAAAGGTTTTCGTAGATTACAACCCAATTCAGAAGGTGATACAAGGTCGCTCCCTAGCCTAACTCTAAACTAGCCGTCTCCACCAAACAACCTCACCCAACAGTATAACCTTAACTCCGCACTAGTAACCCTCTTCCTCAATTCACCCCGGCTTGAGTACGCCGTATCACAATTCCAATCACATGACTGTAAAGAAGAGTTTCACAAACTATCAGTATTTAAGCACAAAATGAGAAGATCTTATTGCCCTTTTTGATTAAAACCATTCTTCAAGAGAATTATACTGAAGATCTTGGAAGAACGAAGTCAATGCGATATTAGAGCTGGTTGCGCTCTGTGAAGAATACGATCCAATTATGTAGCTCGTTCCGAGGATGCAGTCGACACTACGAGAGGTGATGGCAATCAAGAACTCCTTCAAACCCTAAAAGAAGTTCTTTCTTTTTCTCTGTAAGTGGAGCTCTCAAATCTCAGCAATTAACTCCTCTTCTCTGGAGAAAAATAGCCCTAGAGATGTATATAAAGAAATCCAAACGAACAGCTAAGTTTACATCTCACAAATCAGATTATAAATAGGATTCACATCTGCAGTCCGCCAAAGTAGACTTTGAGAAGAGCCAAAACCGACTTCCCATCAGGTTCAAAATCAGCCAAAATCTGGCTTTGACCAAAGTCCACTTTCAAATAAGGCTATGCAGTGACCAAAGCTGACTCTACAGTCATCAAAGCCGACTTTCATCTCAATCCAGAATTTAGCTTTCTGTGTTGTCCTCAAAGCCGAGTTTACAGTCCTCAAAGCGTATTTTGCAGTGCTCAAATCCGACCTTCAATATTCCTAAACAAAATTTAGCTGCTGCTGAATTACAGAATTTTCTGTGCATAACAAAGTCGATGTTCATGAGTTGCAAAGTTGACTTAGTGCACAAAGCTGTTTTTTACACTCTTGACTTCTTATTTTGATCCGTAACTTTCTTGTATGACCTTGTGTGAGTATGAAACTTTATATGCATGTTTGTATGGTCATTTTCTATCTATCACCTGCGCTTTTCAACTCAAAATATGGTAAATTCATATGAACATTTGTAATTCATCAAACCTAGTCGACTGCATGGACAATGTCCTGACACAAACTTTTCTTACATAATTTTTTATGTGGGACACTTTTTCCAAAGGGTTTCTAACTATCCATGGAAGCAAATTGGTTTCTATTAGAGATGCTTGTATTGAGTTTATATTGTAGAATATACAGTGGCATCTTGTTCACTTGCGCGCACGCAATTTTTTTCTTTGACAATAGTAACTGATTTGTTCTTTACTCGTTTTATGATTTCTAACAGCTTGTATTGTGTTAAAATTATGGAAGTACGGAGGTAAAGAATGTGTGTGGTGAGCGTTATCTTTCCCTTGTTGGATTGCTGATGCTTTGATATGCCTTATGAATATGATTCCTTGAATTTGAGTTGAACAACTGATTGATAGTTCATTATCAACAGATGTTAAATAAAAATTAAAAGTAAAATAAAAATAACTTGCTAGAGGCGAGCAATGCTAGCGGCAGTCGCCTTTTATCGCTTTTTAACGACTGCTGCTGTACTCGTCAACAACTGCCCCAAGTAGCCCCCCACCCTAAAACTATACGCCTAAGCCCTATACCCCCTACCCAGCGGGAGTACGGAGTCAGTTGCTAAAAAGCGACTTGCCTCTAGCATTGCTCGCTTGAGGCCTATTTAGGGCCGGTTTGGTACTTCTTTTAGGAATGCTTTCGCTTATTTTTTATAAGCAATCAATAATGGTGTTTTTTTTTTTGTTGCATGCTTGTTGAAATTGCATTTCTTTTTAAAGAGGTGATTTTATAAGCGACCTCAGGATGCTTTTAAAAGCAACTTGTACTTTTTTAGTTTATATACCATGTATATGTTCTTTGTCTTTTGACAATGATATTTAAACACAGTTTTTCTAAACACCTCAATTGCTTTTGGAAGCAGCTTTTGATCTATGAGTACCAAACAACTATTTTCAACAACTTTTACAAGTCGTTTCTATAAGCTACTTACATAAGCAACTTATTCTAACGTACAACAATACCAGATTGGCCCTTATTCCCTTCTATTAAGTCTGTACTCAGAGTTGCAGGAAATGGTTCATAAATAATTATAAATTGCTTGAGAACCTTTGTCGTGTATGTCACTAGAGAGTCAATCTGGCAAGTTAAAATAGGCTACAAATAAGCTGATCAATCTTCTTTCTTAGGCTTTTAGGGCAATGCATTGCATGTTTTAGAGTGCTTTTGCTTATTTTTGCAATAAGTAGTCAACAATGGTATTTGGTAAATTATTATTATTATTATTTTTTGCATGCTTCTTGAAACACTTGCTTTTAAGGGGAATATTTTTAGAAGCAAACCTGAGAATCCTTTTAAAAGTAGTTTCTGTTTGTAGTTTAAATACTGTATACACTCATTAGCTTTTGACAATGTTTTTATTACTACCAATGAACATGAAGCTAAAGGTATATGGAGTTTGATCATTTTCATTTACAATGATCTTTGAGCACGGTTTTACCAGACACCTTAAGTGCTTTTAGAAGCATCTTTTGATATATGGTTGTCAAGCAACTTATAAGAACACAACTATTTTTAGCAGTTCTTATAAGTTGCTTCTATAAGCCGCTTATATAAGCAACTTATTATAAGCTCTAGCAATATCAAACTGGTTTTTATAACTTAAGACCTGGTAAATTTGAGAAAGTGATTGCGTGAAGAATGAAATCTTCATAAATAGCTGGACTTGGCAACTGACGTTCTTTTTTGGTAATTTATAAAGCTTTAGCGTGCATGTTAAGCCCCATCTTTATAGATAGTTTATGATCCCTTCTCATCTATCCATAGATAAGAAAAGAATGATTTTTTCAGCATGCAATACATAATATAAATTATGTTAAATACCCTAACTGTAAAATTATCATAATTTTTTGTTTTTTGGGGGAAAAATCAGAAGTTGTGAAACTGTAATATTTACAGTCTGAGTGCTAATGCACCTTATATGGTTGCTTATTTATTTTTTCGGTTACACAGGTGAGGATGTTCCAAACTCGAGTACCTCAAGTATTTTTAGATGGAGTGGGTGTATACGATCAATACAATGATTTGCGGCTTGATGTTGATAATATGTCGTACGAGGTTTGTATTATTCTTACTTTTGTGGCCTTACCAGATACATTTAGTGCCTCCAGGTAAACTATTACCCTTTTTTCCCAACAGGAATTACTGGAATTAAGTGAAAAGATTGGGTATGTCAGCACTGGGTTGAGAGAGGAGGAGATCCTCTCCAATCTCAGGAAACAAAAGCACTCATTTCCTGGTGCTTCCCCGTCTCAAAAAGAACGGAAATGCACAATTTGTCAAGTGAGTTTTCTCTTGTTTATTCGTTGCAATCAACATACAAGCAATAATGAAGATGCCTGATCTCGTTGTTTGTACCACAGGAAGAATATGAAGCAAACGACGAAATGGGAAGGCTGCAGTGTGGACATAGCTACCATACTTATTGCATCAAGCAATGGCTTCTGAGGAAGAACACTTGCCCTGTCTGCAAGACCGCCATGTCTAAAAGCTAGAGCCCGATTGCTACTGTTCTGTTGCTGTAAAACCTCTACCTTGCTTCCTCTCTTTCTGTGTACAGCTTTTGATAGGCAGGGGATTTGGTTCTTGGTGAGATACATTGGGTATCAACGTTAGGTGATTTGTTGGTGGTGGACATGATTCATTTAGGGGTTTTCCATTTCCAATAGAAATGGTGCTTTTGGGCGGTCTGTGCTTTGTAATATCATTTCTTCTTCTTTTTGTTTGATTTTTCTTTACGTGAACAAGTAGATTATTGTTTAAATATGGATGAATATAATTTATTAGTGTGCTACACCAAAATATTTATTCGCCATTTTCTATTGAAGAACCTAACTCAGCTGAATATGTGACATTATCACGAATCGTTTACTTTTATTATTCGATATGTTTGGAAATGGAATGTTAGTTTGCTATAACTTATTGGGTTATCTTATTTTTGAAATAGTGTATTAAAATATTACAAATGCCAAATCTTCCTTCTTCACTACAGTAAAATATCTAAATGTATCTTTTGTTGCGCCTCGAGAATCCAAACCAATCGCCGAGAAAAGATAAACTAACACACCAAATCAATAGCACAAACAATCAAACACCAGTTTTACGTGGTTCGGCAAGATGCCTACGTCCACGGGGCAAGGAGGGGGAGTTTTCACTATTAGAAATCAAGAGGAACAAACTAGGGTTACAATCTCTCACCAAAAACCCACAACAACTCACTCTTGATCTCTCCAAATGCTCCTAGAATAGAAGCCCAAAGAAAACCCCTTTCAACAGCTCAAAACTCTTTGTGCACGAATGCGGTCGACCGGGCCGGTCGACCGCCACCCAATTCTGCTGAAACCCGGACTTTCTATCAATTCTACAAATCTCCACCTCGGCGAAGATTTCCCAAATCTGAGCCGACACCGAACAAACCAATACCTCAACTGTTGCATCCAGTACGCCATGGCAACGGACTCATGACAACGGACTCCAATCACAACACATTGAGATCCAAACGGGAGTGCGAACACTCAACCCCAAACCAACTGTGCCTACTCACCAAACAACTGAGCCTACACCGACTACACCAAATGCCTCACTTGCTGAGACCCAAGTGGGAGTGCGAACACTCACCCCAAATGTCGATGTCGCTCACCAAATCGGCTGCATCATAAAGACTGCCTACGTATCCTCTTGCCCAAAGAATCAAGCCTTCACGTAGTTCACCATTGGCCTCCAAAGGCCCTCAATCCATCTTGCGGCTGATAGCATCATCAACTACCCCAAACTGAAGCGATCCGAACACCTCCACCTGAGGTGAAACGATGGCCGTATCCAAAAAATATCCATCAGCTACATCCAAGTCAACCACCTCATCATCTGCCCCCATAAATAAATGACTCCCACGCTGTGTCACCTCAGCTGGAATCCCAACCAATGCAGAATGACCTGGAGTATGTGGAGTAAGCTCCACCCAATGTGGAGTAGCATCAACCTCCACCCGCTGCGATATCCCTCTGACCTGATCAATACTCTCCACCTGCCGAGAGTCCAAAGTGACAAACCTGCTCAGACCAAACTCAGAAGCTCCCCACTGATAGCCGAATGAACTCCTGAATCCCAAATGCGCAATCGGATCCAATCTCACATCAACGATATGACCAAGTGCTGGGTAGCCCAATATCCAATGCCAACCAAAATCTGAAGCAGCTCCACCAGATCTAACAACTCTATACGCATCAGTCGGCAACCTCATAAGATAACCCAAACCTGTCGAAGCCTGAATACCAGATCCACTGCTCGACAACCAATACCGATCCTCCTCCAGAAAAGAATGGCTCACTGAATCCGTCATCTCATCACGTCGCCCCACTGTCTCCTCTCCTCTGAAGTGTCTCCAACTGCCATGAGCTCGGCACCAATGCAAGAAAGGACTCCAACTAGAACAAGTACAACTGGTAACCTTTCTGCCCATACACCTCCTCCAAGTGTTGCGGACTACTAGGGCTTTATACCAACGGGACTTGGTTGCAACCCAAATATGCCTAGTACAATCCCCAACATAGGAAACAAAATAACGATTACCTCCCGATGATGCCTCCTCGGAAAGCCCCCCAATGCCTGACTGAACACCTCCAATAAGACCCCTCGATCGATGGATAGAAAACTACCGTGCTCCCAAGTAGATAATACAAGTTACTCCGTCTGACTCCCTTCATCACAATCATGGACCCCGATGTGACCTTCAAGCGAGAATCCGCCAAGGTCACCCTATAGCCTGATGCCTCCAATACCCCAAGTGAAATGATGTTCTTCCTCAGTTGAGGAACGAACCTCACATCAGCCAACTCCCGGATCATCCCGTCACTCATCCGAATCTGAACGGTACCAATACCACCAATAGGGCATCTGTGATCATTACCCATGAGAACAGCATCCCCTCTTTCCAACTCCTGAAAGCTGGAGAACCAATCCCTTCTAGGGCATATGTGGTAAGTAGCACCAGAATCCAACATCCACTCGGTGGAGTCGGCAACATCAACTGACGGAAGAGCTGGGTACGAATAGCCCGAAGAATCTGAATCTGAAACATCGCCACTAGCCTTGGCAACATTTACCTCTGAAGCTTGAATAGCTTTTCCTTTATTCTTCACGGCTTGCAATTTTGGGCATTCGGCTTTCCAATGTCCATCCTCTCTACAAAAGGCACATTGATTCCTACCAACTGCAGGATGCCCCCCTCTAGACTGCGATCTTCTCCCACGGTTTAGACTTTTAGCTCTTGCAACCAATGCCCCCGCAACCGGCTCGATGGAAGTCTCCTTGTCATTCTTTCGAAGTTGATAGTTCACAAGGGCTGCGGTGACCTCACTATATGAAAGAGATGCCTTCCCATTAATAAGAGTGAGGACGAAGGTCTCATATTCCTCGTCGGGCAAGGAACTCAATAACAACAATGCTTTATCCTCATCTTCAACAATGACATCTACGTTCGCCAAATCTGCAAGTAGCTTCGTGTAGTAGTTCATGTGATCACTAATGGATATCCCCTTCTTCAATTGGAAGCGATAAAGCCTCCTCTTCAAATGCAAACGATTTTCGACGCTCTTCGTCAAATATTTGCCCTCTAGGACCTCCCAAATCTTCTTTGCCGAAGTTTCATTCATCACATCATATTTAAGGTCTTGGGTAAGGCAAGACCTAATCACACCACACGCCGTTCTATTCATCTTATTCCAAACCTTTTCATCCATGTTGTCTGGTTTCCCGTCCAACTCCAACGTATCTTCCAAATTTTACGCATTTAGCGCATCCATGACTTCACATCTCTAAAGTCCAAAATTATTTGTGCCGTTGAACTTTTCCACATCTATTTTCATAGAATGTATATTCAAACTTTGGACGGCCTTCACACTTGAAGAACCCTCCCCATGTTTATCCTTTCCGGCCATAATCTCAAAGCACCCAAACAATTGCGGAACAAACAAGAAAATAGATCCAACTTGAAAAAGATAGAAACTTTACCACAAAGATCCCACATTTATCACCAATTGAAGCTCTAGGTGAACTTCCCAACTGATCTATACCTCCAAAAAGCTCAAGCGTTGCCCGGAGCTCTGATACCACTTGTTGCGCCTCGAGAATCCAAACCAATCGCCGAGAAAAGATAAACCAACACACCAAATCAATAGCACAAACAATCAAACACCAGTTTTACGTGGTTCGGCAAGATGCCTACGTCCACGGGGCAAGGAGGGGGGAGTTTTTACTATTAGAAATCAAGAGGAACAAACTAGGGTTACAATCTCTCACCAAAAACCCACAACAACTTACTCTTGATCTCTCCAAATGCTCCTAGAATAGAAGCCTAAAGAAAACCCCTTTCAACAGCTCAAAACTCTTGCCTTACAAACCCTAGAATCGTGTTTGGGTATTTATAGAAAACTCAAACGAAACGGGTCTGGAAAACAGACCCAACCCAAAACCGCAGCGGCGGGGGGCGGCTGATCCAAATTTCCAGAGAGTTCGGCGGTCGACCGCGGCGGTCGACCGACACCAGAGCAGAAACATCTGCGGTCGACCGCGCCGGTCGACCGCCACCACCACCGAAGCCCAGTAAACCTCGTGCACGAAAGCGGTCGAGCGCGCTGGTCAACCGCCACCCAATTCTGCTGAAACCTGAACTCTTTGCTGATTCTACATCTTTGTAAAAAGGAAATAATGGGCATGAGATAGCTGTTCATTTTGTTAAATGGGTTATTAAGAGATGGTCATATGTTGAGTTTCACCTTGCTAGTCATATCAAAAGGTGTGAGCTTTACTGTTCTATCTTCTTTTGGTAGCTCATTTAGGAAAATAAGTTATCATCTCATACCCATCATTCCCTTACAAAAATATATACGAGGTGCTAGTTCGTCATTTACTAAATGGGCTATCAAGGGATGGACTAGTAGCGAGAGTTTGCTGATATTCACAACTGACCAGGTGGATCTCATCTCAGTTAATGTGCTGCTGTATCGTATCGAACATCTATGCATATATTATAAAGGGATTCTTGAGATATTAGTCATTCAAATATTCAATAATTTCATATTAGTCCTTTAACTTCTTTGAAATTTGAAATCACTTATTAGTTCCCCGAATCTTCTAGAAATATAATTAAATATAATTTGTCATTACGCTGCTATAAATCAGCATAATGACAAATTGATAACTATTAACAATTAATAAATTGATAAATATAGCCCGCTAAGGATAACAGTGTCCTTCGAAAGAAGCTTATATGCAAAATTTGGTGGCCCCAGGGAGAGGCGCCGATGAGTATAAAATATGTCCATGAGTGGGACGGTGGCAATGCCGTTGCGAAAAAGTAATTGGTTATTAGCGGGGGACTAAAAGTATGCTCAAACTTTGAACCTACCTCATTGATCTAGCCAAGGTTCCTCATTACCACAAAAAAGCCAAAAGGAATAGCTATTAGGTATTGATCCTATCTGATGTGAGACTATATTCACATATTAAGCACATGATTTTTCCTCTTGACGTCTTAAATTAATGGGCATGAAATGTGAGCTACGAACTCATTGTAACCCAAAATTTATAGCTACTAGGAATACCAACTTCTTTTTTAAACATCACTCTTTTTTATCATAATATCTGATGCGGGACTACACATTAATAGCTAAGTACAAGAAAAACCCAAAATAAAATCATCAACACATGATAAAAGCATCTTTGCTAGTTTCTAATAGCAAGTGGCTTTAATCTCCTCTACAAACAAATGGCGAGTGGCAATGCATCTTGTTCCAACTCCAATCCTCTCAAAGTGAGAATCATCAACAGGAACTTCATTAAGGCCTCCAACCTCTCTCAAGAACGACAAGTCCTTCCTGTTTCAAACTTGGATCTCATCCCTAGCCCTGACCTAATTGCCATAACCTACATTTAACCTATACCACGTAACGGAAATTTTGAGTCCGTTATATCCATCTTTAACTAGCATGTCCGATGCACGCGATGCGTGCATAAATAACACATTTGTGCAAAAAAGTTGTTAGCATTGTTATGTAGAGTACCTAATAGGAAATTGCCATGGTTTAATCAACATTATCATGAAAAGAATTTTAAGTTATGGTAAAGTACACTAAAACCCATGAATTTTCAGCATATTGCAGTAAACCTCTATGGACTTTCAAAATCATACTAAACCCCCAATAATATTTTTGTAAAAAAGTCTTAATTGTTAAAGTAAGAGAGAGAGTCTTGAGTAAATTTTTCTTGAGTTGAATATTGAGTGTGCACATATATTTATACAAGTAGAGGAGGGTGAGGTGTGTTCTCACAACCAATGTGGGACTAAAAACTCACTACTAACACTATTATCAACAGCCCCACTCAAACTCATGTTGGATCAAACAAAGTGAGTTTGCGTACAAGAAATTAGAACCAATGAACAGGTAAGGCCTTTGTGAAGAAATCTGCAAGCTCATCGGCGGATGACACATGAGGAAGTAGAATTGTCTTATCATTGATAACTTGTTGAAGGACAAAATGAGCGTCGATCTCAGTGTGTTTGGTCCTCTCATAAAATACTGGATTATTAGTAATCTGCATGGCACTCTTATTATCACAATATAGAGGAGTAGGAGTTGAAACAGAAATATCGAGATCACTGAGAAGACGACGAAGATGAATATCTCTTTAGCTGTTGTGGACATTGCACGATACTCTGCCTCGATGCTGGAAAGTACAACAACATCTTGTTTCTTACTCCGTCAGAAAATTAGGGAATCACCAAGAAATATACAATAACATGTGGTAGACTTTCTTGTAGTGGGATCACCAGCCCAATCAGCATCAGAATATACACAAAGCTCTAACTTGGATATAGCAGGAAACAAAAGAGAGCGAGTGCTAGTACCTTGGAGATACCGAAGAATCCATAATAAGGCAGCATAGTGTACAAAGCGTGAGGCATTAACAAATTGACTAACAATGCCAACAACATGAGAGATATCTAGTCGAGAGATGCACAAATAGACCAACTGGCCAACAAGATATCGATATCGGGTAGGATCAGATAGAGGCTTACCATTAGTAGAGCGAAGTTTGACATTCTGATGGAGTGGAGTATCGACAGTTGCATCGTCAGTTAGCTCAGCTCGATCTAGAATATCCGAGAGATACTTCTGTTGAGACAGTAGTACACCCCACGGGCCTTGAGAAATTTCTAGACCAAAAAAATATCGAAGAGATCCAAGATCCTTCATGTGGAACTATTATTGCAATTGAGATTTTGCATATTGTATACCAGCCACATCATCATCTGTAATAATCATATCATCTACATAGATGAGTAACAAAACTCTACCACGCGATGTAGTGCGAACAAACAGAGAAGCATCTTGATGACTTTCCATAAAGCCCGTCTTGAGCACGATATCGCGAAAACACTCAAACCAAGCACGGGGTGCATGCTTGAGACCATAAACAACATGGTGAAGGAGACATACATGTCCCGGAAGAATATTGGACCCTAAAGGCGGTTGTATATACTGTCTCAGATAAAGAGCCATGGAGAAAAGTATTTTTGACATCCATCTCGTATAAGGGCCAACGATGAGCAGCAACGACCGCAAGAAGAGTACGAACGGTGGGCATCTGAGCAACAGGAGTAAAGATCTTCTTATAATCAATACTTTGTTGCTAAGTAAAACCTCAAGCCACTAAACGAGCTTTCCGACGTTCAATGGTTCCATTAGGATGATACTTGACCTTATAAACCCATTACTACCAACTAAAGAGATGTCAGGAGGACAGGGAACAACATCCCATGTATGTGTTTGCTGAAAGGCCTAAAATTCTTGGACCATAGCCTGTCACCACTCTAAAAATTGATCGGCCTCTTGAAAGGACTTTGGTTCAACTATAGTATGAATAACAGCAAGAAAATTATGAAAGATATATGAATGGGAAGTAACCAAAGCATAACGTACATGCATGACATGTATGTGTTTGCCTCGACGAAGAGTAATAGGAACCTCAAGCGAGGGAGATGCTGATGCAGGAGCATGGAGCTTAACAATATTTTCTGGAGTGGGTGCCGTATCTACAGGATATAGATCAGATGGTGGAAGAGAAGGCTCGGGTGAGGGAGAGTCAACAGAAGGAGATGGATACATTTTAGGCCTCGAAAGGAGAACTGAGGTAAGGAAGTGGGTGATGCAGCTGGCGGAGAAACACGATTAGTAGTGTGAAGGAAATTAAAATCATCAGAAGCAGAATAAAATGGAGAATCCTCTTCGAACTGAACATGTTAAGATGTATTAACTCGACGAGATGCGGGATCATAACAACGATAACCTCGATGTTCCGAACTAATTCCTAAATAGACATAGAGAACAGCTCTGGGAGACAATTTATCACGTTCGTGACATGGCAGAAGAACGAAACAACGATAATAAAAAACACGAACTAGATCATAACGGGGAGGATCAGTATAAACATGACTATGAGGAGTAGCACCGGAAAGAGAGCTAGATGGAGTGATATTAATGGCATGAGTAGTAGTGAGAATGACCTCAGCCTAGAAACGACGAGGAACAGAGTAAGAAATAAGCATGGATCTAGCGGTATCGAGAATATGATGATGTTTGCGTTCAGCAATACCATTTGCTCATGAGTGTAGGGATATGACTGTTGAAAGATAGTCCCATGAGAGCACATGATAGAGCACATAGTAGAAGATAGGTACTCTTTGGCACAGTCAGAACGAAAAACTTTAATACGAGCTTGCCATTGAGTGAAGATCATCGTAGTGAAGGCTTGATAAGCAGCAAGTACATCAGAGCGATTTTTAAGTAGGTAGACTCATGTATAATGAGAGAATTCATTGATAAAACTAATATAATATAAGTAGCCAGATGAAAAAGGTAGATGAGTTGGCCCCCAGATATCAGAATGGACCAAATTAAATAAGTAAGTGGAAACAGATGTACTGGTTGGAAACGGTAGAGCAGTGAATTTAGCCAATTTACAACCAGTACATGACTCAATATAAGAATGAGAGGATACGGGACTGTAGGCGTCAAAAAATGCTAATAGATATCCCAAACATAGAGAAAATCACTCAAAGGGATCTCATATTGAAAATCAAGGCAGGAATGAACTGTCTCGCTAGCGAGACAGGCTTTGCTATCTCGCCAGCGAGACAGGCTTTGCTGTCTCGCCAGCGAGACAGTATATGCTGTCTCGCCAGCGAGACAGTATTTGCTGTCTCGCCAGCGAGACAGACTTTGCTGTCTCGCCAGCGAGACAATGTTTACTGTCTCGCCAGCGAGACAGTGTTGAAATGGTCAAAACCACTTTGGTAACTGCCCTACACGTGTCCATTAACTACTAAGGGACGTGGGAAACATCGTGGACGAAAATCACGTGAATAACTGCCAAAATAACGGAGTTTGAAATGTGGGAAGGCAGTTACAGTGAGAAACTGCTACTGTCTCGCTGGTCGAGACAGTGTTTGTTGTCTCGCTGGGCGAGACAGTAAACACTGTCTCGACCAGCGAGACAGTAAATACTGTCTCGCCAGCTAACTTCTTCGTTTGTTTGAGTTTTGTGCAGTTATTACCCCAGAGGCTATAAATACCCCCCTAGGGTCATTTCTGACGGGCATCGAGTATATTTTCGAGCATTCCAGAGCAGAGAGAGCAGATTTGAGTTTTCATACAACGCCTTGAAATTAAGCTT
>NC_033794.1:122654838-122683634 GCF_001876935.1 Asparagus officinalis
CCTTTCCCTTTCTCGAAGATTCGGCAGCTTCTTTTCCTCGAGTCGACACCATAGCCTCACGAGTCGCCTTTGTCGCTTGCCGCGGAGCTGCCTCTCCCTCTGAGTCAGATATTCTCCTGCGTCGAGTGACGATATTAGCGGCAATCAACCACTTACAAAAGAGGAAGGTCATCCGTAGGGGCGGCGCCTCTAAGGGGAGATCAAATTCAACATTTGTGCAACCAGCGATGCTCCAGAACCAACAAAACCAAGCTCTCGCACCGTCGATAAGTCCACCTCGAAAGCTAAGGTGACGATTCGGGTTGCCGACGTACATTTGATCATAGTCGAACTGACGGGCGAATCGACATGGAAAATAGGGTTCAATGTGACAAACATCTCTTACCCTGAATAATAGATATCCAGGTCGAATGTTCATCAACCATCTGAAGCACCCGACATCCAAGATGGTGCGATTCTGCCTTGGGTCTTCAGCATCCACTAAGGTAGTATTGTAGGTACCGGAGAACTGAGGGAAGCAGGGGAAAAATTCCCAACACTTGTGAATTTTAAACTGCCTCGTTATGTCTGGCCCTCGATGATTGATCCATTTGCAATTCTCGAGATTCTGCAACAGAGGGAGGCTGGGATTTACCGTCTCAGGAGCTTCCATTAAATCTGGTCGATGAAGTACTAACCAGGTCATCAGATAGGTGTAGGGTAACTCCAACTTCGGAACGGACAGATTGGCGGAGGGTTTCTTTTTCTCCTGAGTAAACACGGAGATTAATTGTCGTAATCCACTATGAATATCGACCACCATAGCGGGAAGCAAAGATAATTTGCGACCTGTAGCTAGCTGGACGGCCGGATACAATACTTCCATTAGCATCGCATCTGCGGACTGGTGGGGAACTACGCACCTCTTTAGCCATAAAGCCAGAAAACCCGCCAGCAGAGCAGTAGGGCTAATTGGAACACCAGCTTGCCACAGATAAGAGCGGAACTTAGTGCCATGTGGGAACTTAGTGCCGTGCGAAAATCCGTCTTCTGAGCGCGAGGTATAAGATTGCGCGTTTGTTTTCTTTAACAGATGATTGATTTCACCCGAACTCAAAGGAGACAATCCGCATACATCTGCCGAACGGTCATCCAGGTTCTTGAATAGATAATCGGCGAATTGTTTTAAGCTGACCTGAGGAGATTTCTTTCTGGCTTTGGGCTCCATCTCGGCCATGGCTATATGATAATGGCAGGTCAATTCCCATAAAGTATCATGAGTCACAGTTGAGCTATCTTTCATCTTGTTCAGCTGATTGCTAGTTGGAAAGAACTCTTGATATGGAACATCGCCCATAGGCAAACCAGACACCTGCATCATTTCATGCAGTGGTAGTCCGAGCTCCCCGTTTTTGGTAAAGAATGTATTAGTGTCCGGGTTGTAGATCTCGAACAAACAGAGGAAATGACCTACACTAATCTGCAGGCCATGCATGCTGGCACGGATCGGGACATCCAACCCTAATTCTGCTAACTCTCGCCCCCAATGGTTCAACAAATATCGGGTCATCCTGCTCCACCACCATTTGTCCCCAGAATAATGGACCCATCCATAACATCTAAAAGTCTCTCTGGGTAATTTTTTTCCCACTGCCGCTAACCGGTTCTTCACGGTGTTGGCTTGCACTATCTTTTCATTCTGAGGTATATTATCTTGTCCCAAGATACCCGGATGAAGCCCCCGCACATGAGCTCTTTCACTGGAACCTGGGGTGACTTCCTTCCCAATGAAACCACAATGAATACGCTCGTGGTTTTCGGTTAACCTCCAGAACATCTCACGTCCAACCGATAAATTCCTGAATTGTAATAGTGAGTGATCCCGGGGGATAAAAGGCAGATATAAGAATGAGGACCCATTCTGGTGCAACCATTGCGCAGGCTGGCAGAAAGCAATCTTCGGATCTTTCACCGAATCACCAAACAAGAAATCCGGCTTCCTTATACATTGATTCGAATCTTGCTCCGAGATCAAGGTCGCATCTGTGATTAATCGTCGTAGAACACGACAACTACCTCGCTGGATTAATTCTCTATCACTTCCGCTATAATCAGATTTAAACTGGGGAGATGATGCAATTAACGGAATTCCCTCATAATAAGAATGGGTCACGCTACTCTGACCCGTAACCGCATCAGCATTAAAGATGGAGGAAGGGAATCGGACTGATAAAAGAGGCATACACATAAATTGTGTAAGTGTCATCCTAAAATTTTAGAGAAAAGTGGTATATCTCATTCTATAAGATATAGTCGTTATCTCATAACAGGTGTGACGATTTTCTATCCACCATATGTATAAAGGAGGTATGCGGGCATTATAACGGCATACCAAAACCTTTCAATACATATGGGATGATATAAAATCGCCCCTGTGTATTATGAAGTGCGTTTTGTCAAAGCAAAACAAACACTTTTAAGCGTCGATCCCCTCAAAGGAGGATACCGGCTCTTCTCGAAGGTACCTCAAAGGATACAAACGAGGATCTGCAAGCAAAAATAGGAACATACATATGGAATTGACGAAATACAGTATTTAAATTCGTGAAAAGGTGAAAGAAATATACCTCCACGTGAGGGTGCAGCAGGGGCAGCCTCCTCAGGGCTCTGAACAGTCGGTCGGATTCCCTTCCCTCGAGCTCTACGTGGCGACATGATGAGTATGTGATCTACATTGAAATCCAAGAGGAAGGTTAAGATTTTGAACATGAAATCGACAAAAAATAGGACAAATACAACCGAAATGATGCATGCACAGTCACAGTTGAAGGAGAATCAAAATTTTGGAGAAAAGGGGAAGAACAAACCTTTGAAATCTGAGTGAAATCTTCCCAAACAAGAGCACCTCCCAAGTCGGCAACAAAGAGGAGAAGAAATAGAAGAAAACTGGTTGAAAGTCGCCAAAAAATCGCCTGAAAATCGCCAGAAAATCGACGTGAAAAAACCCTAAAAACCCTAAGTCCCGACTTTTATAGCCTCTGCCTCGCTGAGCGAGACAGAAAACTCTGTCTCGCCGAGCGAGACAGAAAACTCTGTCTCGCCGAGCGAGACAGAAAACTCTGTCTCGCCGAGCGAGACAGAAAACTCTGTCTCGCCGAGCGAGACAGAAAACTCTGTCTCGCCGAGCGAGACAGAAAACTCTGTCTCGCCGAGCGAGACAGAAAACTCTGTCTCGCCGAGCGAGACAGAAAATCCTGTCTCGCTGAGCGAGACAGAAAATACTGTCTCGCCCAGTAAGACAGTAAACTCTTCTGTTTTGCTCCGTGAAACAGTAGATATTATCTGGGTCAAAAGCCAAATGCAATGCATCAAGGATTGGCCGTAAGATCAGCACCTCTGCTCTCTGGATTGCTCTGAAATGCTCCCTATGATCAGCCTCTGGATGTCTGCTCGAAGCCCCTTGTGAAAATGGCCTTTGGGGGGTATTTATAACCCTCTGGATGAACAGTGCTCGCGAGACAGCATTTGCTGTCTCGGGGGGCGAGACAGCGTTTGCTGTCTCGCTGGTCGAGACAGTGTTTGCTGTCTCGCCCAGCGAGACAGTAAATTTGCTGTCTCGCCCAGCGAGACAGTAAAATACTGTCAACATTTCTGGCAGTTTTCGATGTAACTGCTTTCCCACGTTTCAAACTCCGTTATTCTGGCAGTTATTCACTTGATTCTCGCCCACGACGTTTCCCACGTTCTTGAACAGTTGGTGGCCACGTGTCGACGGTTGCAAAACAGTTTCCTGAACCACTGATAACTGTCTCATGTGCGAGACAGTAAATTCTGTCTCGCACGGCGAGACAGTAAACACTGTCTCGCACGGCGAGACAGTAAATACTCTGGGCGAGACAGTAAAAGTCTGTCTCGCCGGGCGAGACAGTAAAGACTGTCTCGCCAGGTGAGACAGTAAAGACTGTCTCGCCTGTGAGACAGTCTATACTTGTGTTCTTTTGCCTTTTTGGATGATTTCCTCTTGAGCTGTATTTGGATATCTTTCAGCATTTTTTGACGCCTACATTAGAGGCAGCTTTCTTTTGTTTCTTCAGAGGACGTGCATCAGAACCTTCGTGACGATGTTTGGTGCGTAACTCAGCTCGAGGAGAAACTTGAGTTTGAGCTTGCGTGGAAGTTTGAGATCTTTGCCTACGAGCAAGAGGCACTGTATCCTCTTCATCCTCTTCATCGCAGCTGAGAACTTCTACCGTCATCCGGTTAGGATATTCCATGACGACTCTCTCTTTCCGTTTTTTCGGAGCAGCTTGTGGTTGGGCCGGAGCGACAGAAGGCCTTACAAGTCCTCTATCAAAGAATGAATCGGGAAGGCCAGATCCTTTTTAGAACTCGATTCATTCTCACCCGCCTCCTCAGAAGTCTCCGTTTCCTCACTATCAAATTCTTCTTCACTGTCAGTTGGGTGGGCCGGTTCCTTTCCCTTTCTCGAAGATTCGGCAGCTTCTTTTCCTCGAGTCGACACCATAGCCTCACGAGTCGCCTTTGTCGCTTGCCGCGGAGCTGCCTCTCCCTCTGAGTCAGATATTCTCCTGCGTCGAGTGACGATATTAGCGGCAATCAACCACTTACAAAAGAGGAAGGTCATCCGTAGGGGCGGCGCCTCTAAGGGGAGATCAAATTCAACATTTGTGCAACCAGCGATGCTCCAGAACCAAGCCCTCGCACCGTCGATAAGTCCACTTCGAAAGCTAAGGTGACGATTCGAGTTGCCGACGTACATTTGATCATAGCCGAACTGACGGGCGAATCGACATGGAAAATAGGGTTCAATGTGACAAACATCTCTTACCCTGAACAATAGATATCCAGGTCGAATGTTCATCAACCATCTGAAGCACCCGACATCCAAGATGGTGCGATTCTGCCTTGGGTCTTCAGCATCCACTAAGGTAGTATTGTAGGTGCCGGAGAACTGAGGGAAGCAGGGGAAGAATTCCCAACACTTGTGAATTTTAAACTGCCTCGTTATGTCTGGCTCTCGATGCCTGATCTATTTGCAATTCTCGAGATTCTGCAACAGAGGGAGGCTAGAATTTGCCGTCTCAGAAGCTTCCATTAAATCTGGTCGATGAAGTACTAACCAGGTCATCAGATAAGTGTAGGGTAGCTCCAACTTCGGAACGGACAGACTGGCGGAGGGTTTCTTTTTCTCCTGAGTAAACACGGAGATTAATTGCCGTAATCCACTATGAATATCGACCACCATAGCGGGAAGCAAAGATAATTTGCGACCTGTAGCTAGCTGGACGGCCGGATACAACACTTCCATTGGCATTGCATCGGAGGATTGGTGGGGAACTACGCACTTCTTTAGCCATAAAGCCAAGAAACCCGCCAGCAGAGCAGTAGGGCTAATTGGAACACCAGCTTGCCACAGATAAGAGCGGAACTTAGTGCCGTGCGAAAATCCGTCTTCTGAGCGCGAGGTATAAGATTGCGCGTTTGTTTTCTTTAACAGATGATTGATTTCACCCGAACTCAAAGGAGACAATCCGCATACATCTGCCGAACGGTCATCCAGGTTCTTGAATAGATAATCGGCGAATTGTTTTAAGCTGACCTGAGGAGATTTCTTTCTGGCTTTGGGCTCCATCTCGGCCATGGCTATATGATAATGGCAAGTCAATTCCCATAAAGTATCATGAGTCACAGTTGAGCTATCTTTCATCTTGTTCAGCTGATTGCTAGTTGGAAAGAACTCTTGATAGGGAACATCGCCCATAGGCAAACCAGACACCTGCATCATTTCATGCAGTGGTAATCCGAGTTCCCCGTTCTTGGTAAAGAATGTATTAGTGTCCGGGTTGTAGATCTCGAACAAACAGAGGAAATGACCTACACTAATCTGCAGGCCATGCATGCTGGCACGAATCGGAACATCCAACCCTAATTCTGCTAACTCTCACCCCCAACGGTTCAACACATATCTGGTCATCCTACTCCACCACCATTTGTCCCCAGAGTAATGGACACATCCATAACATCTAAAATTCTCTCTGGGTAATCTTTTTCCTGCTGCCGCTAACCGGTTCTTCACGGTGTTGGCTTGCACTATCTTCTCATTCTGAGGTATGTTGTCTTGTCCTAAGACACCCGGATGAAGTCCCCGCACATGAGCTCTTTCACTGGAACCTGGGGTGGCTTCCTTCCCAATGAAACCACAATGAATACGCTCGTGGTTTTCAGTCAACTTCCAGAACATCTCACGTCCAACTGATAGATTCCTGAACATTAATAGTGAGTGATCCCGGGGGATAAAAGGCAGATATAAGAATGAGGACCCATTCTGGTGCAACCATTGCGCAGGCTGGCAGAAAGCAATCTTCGGATCTTTCACCGAATCACCAAACAAGAAATCCGGCTTCCTTATGCATTGATTCGAGTCTTGCTCCGAGATCAAGGGCGCATCTGTGATTAATCGTCGTAGAACACGACAACTACCTCGCTGGATTAATTCTCTATCACTTCCGCTATAATCAGATTTAAACTGGGGAGAGGATTCAATTAACGGGATCCCCTCGTAATCGTGGGATGATATGAAATCGCCCCTGTGTATTCTGAAGTGTGTTTTGTCAAAGCAAAACAAATACTTTTAAGCGTCGATCCCCTCAAAGGAGGATACCGGCTCTTCTCGAGGGTATCTCAAAGGATACAAACGAGGATCTGCAAGCAAATGCAAGTACATATATATGGAACTGACGAAATACAGTATTTAAATTCGTGAAAGAGTGAAAAAGATATACCTCCACGTGAGATCACAGCAGGGGCAGTCTCCTCAGGGCTTTGGGCAGTCGAACGGCCTCGGGAAGCGCGGGATCGTCACGGTGACATGATGAGTACACAAGCTGCAGTAAAATCCAACGAGAAAGTTAGGGTTCTAAACACGAAATCGACAGAAAATAGGGCAAATACAACCGAAACAATGCATGCACAGTCACGGGTGAAGAGAATCAAAATTTTAGAGAAAAGGGGGATGAACAGACCTTTGAAATCCGAACGCAATCTTCCCAAACAAGAGCACCACCCAAGTCGGCAACAAAGAGGAGAAGAAATAGAAGAAAACTGGTCGAAAATCGCCCAAGAAATCGCCTGAAAATCGCCAAAATCCGACGTGAAAAAGCCCTAAAAACCTAAGTCCCGACTTATATAGCAGCTGCCTCGCTGAGCGAGACAGAAAACTCTATCTCGCCGAGCGAGACAGAAAACACTGTCTCGCCCAGCGAGACATAAAATTCTCTTGGCCAAAAGCTAAGTATAATACAGATAGATACTCCAATAGGTACACGAGTCTAAACTGTATTCCTACCCTCAACAGGAAGTTTCTGGAGAATATTAATCAGAATATTCTTAAGGATAACTGATGAGCTCTCAATGGATATATCAATTCAGTGGTAAAAGCTGAACCCACAAGAGCAAGTACCAACTTTAATTCAAGATCTCGACAACGGTCAAGCGATAAACGCGACGCCGGGAAAACATTAGCTATTCTACGAAGAACTGAATAGACTAAAAACAGAAGAGATCAAGCATTGAAGCCATTTACAAGTCCTTCCACACGATCTACTCAGCCAACCATTGAAGGGATCGTAAGTAAAATCTATCTTATCCAAAGTATCCCATGCTCCTCTATAAAAGAATGAGTCTGGAATACTTTGGAGGGGGTATTTGTAGGCGTCAAAAAATTCTAATAGATATCCCAAACATAGAGAAAATCACTCAAAGGGATCTCATATTGAAAATCAAGGCAGGAATGAACTGTCTCGCTAGCGAGACAGACTTTGCTGTCTCGCCAGCGAGACAGGCTTTGCTGTCTCGCCAGCGAGACAGGCTAACTGCCAGGAATATTCGTTTTCCGAGACAGTATTTTACTGTCTCGCTGGGCGAGACAGCAAATTTACTGTCTCGCTGGGCGAGACAGTAAACACTGTCTCGACCAGCGAGACAGTAAATACTGTCTCGCCAGCTAACTTCTTCGTTTGTTTGAGTTTTGTGCAATTATTACCCCAGAGGCTATAAATACCCCCCTAGGGTCATTTCTGACGGGCATCGAGCATATTTTCGAGCATTCCAGAGCAGAGAGAGCAGATTTGAGTTTTCATACAACGCCTTGAAATTAAGCTTTGACTTGATTTTAAGAAGAACGACTATCTTACTTCGATAAGATATCGTTTCAATCTCTCACTTCGATAAACGAAGTTAGAATCAGTAAACCCCCTTCACGATCTGTGATTCGGCGGTCCACGAACCAAAGCGTTCCCGGCACAGGCAAAGTCCCACGAAAACAAAGATCGATAAACGATTTTTGTGTTTGTTTCTCAAGAGTTGTAATTTTCATTTTTGTTGTGTAGAAAAAGTCTTATAAAAAGATTATTCTTTCGAATTTGTTGTAATCGAACAAAGTTATAATGAATTCCTCAACAGAACCGACTTTTGACTCAAACAGGGACCAAGTACTCCGGACTGGATAAGACTTTCTAGCCTTTTATGAGACATATGACCAAGTCATCTATGCCACAAATATGCGAAAAGCAAGGTAGATAATTTTGGACTTACAGAAGAAACAAGAGAACGTGAACGTATGGACTCTGGAAGGTGAAGATATTTTAGAAAATACAATTTGTGTCTCCTTCGACCGGCCCCAACAGTCTCGCCCATCTATGGATCTTGCACAATACAAGTATCAGAAGAAAATAAGATAAGTAGGTCATCCATACATAAGGAGCTAATAGAAATTAAATTCAAACACAACTGAGGAGCCACATAGACGGGGCCAAGAGTTAGATGACCAGATAGGTCAGTTTGTGGGGTGATAGAGTCATACTGAGTGATAGATAATGGTTGTTCAGCAGCCGTGTAGATAAGGGGAACAGAAGAGGAAGTGAAGACAGAAGATAAAATGGAGACATTACGAGTCATATGAAAGGAACAACCAGAGTCAAAAATCCTGAGATCATTCATACCAGAGACCGAAGGGTTAGCTGAAGAACCAACAAGACACATACCAGAGAGTTATGCAGTAGATGTAGAGGCTCTATGCTAAAGAGCATCAATTTGATGGCGAATATCAGAGAGTTGTGCAGCAGATGGAGAGGTGGTATGCTGAAGGGCCACAATTTAACGACTAATATTTGAAATAGCTTGAAGAGCCTCAATTTGACGGTGAATATCAGAGAGTTTTGCAGCAGATGAAGAGGTGGTATGCTGAAGAGCTGCAATTTGACGGCTAATATCTGCAATAGCTTGAATGGTAGGGTCTGAAGTGGTAGATGGTATAACATTGACCGATAATCCTGGTGCACTAGAGGATCGGGACTGAGGGGATCGCTGACTATGGCCAGTTCCTGAGGAACGTAACTTGGTATGAAGCTAGAAATATATCTGAAAGTGGTGTCCCTCCCTCTTGCAATAGGTGCAAAAGAGCTTAGACCGAGCCTGAGAAGCAGGTGCCAGTGAAGAGGCCATAATAGCAGCAATTCAAAGTTCAACATAATAATCCTTGAACGAAACCTGAATGTTTAAAGGAGAACCTGAAGGTTAATGTAGAAACCCGAAGGTTAAAATGTAAGAACCTGAAGGTTAAATTTGACTGTCAAGTCTGAGAAAGAAGCAACCGACGATCAAGGTGGCCCGAAGATCAGCCGGATCTGATGCTCACGCCGAAGACCTATAACGGATTAATGCCGATGTTGAAACATTGAGACGTCAAGATGGATTGAAACGGCGATGACGTTACTGACTGTGAAACGGCAATGCCGTTTGTTTGAGGCCGAGAGACGGCTTGAAACGGTGATGCATTTAATTTGAGACCGAGAGACGGTCTTGAAATGAAGATGCCGTAAATTTGAGACCAAGAGATGGTCTTGAAATGGTGATGTCGTAAATTTGAGATTGAGAAATGATCTTGAATATGAGAACGCGAAACGCATTAAGAGGCCACAAAGCGGCAAGGCCAAAAATCTGGCAAAGGAACGTAAAAAAGGCGTTAAACGACTGTAAAGCAGCAACGCCAAGATTTGGCAAAAGAACACAGAAGCGTTAAAAAATTATTGGAAGGAAAATAATAATCCTAGCTCTAATACCATGTTAAAGTAAGAGACAGAGAGAGAGTCCTGAGTAAATTTCCCTTTAGTTGAATATTGAGTGTGCACATATATTTATACAAGTAGAGGAGAGTGAGGTGTGTTCTCACAACCAATGTGGGACTAGAAACCTACTACTAATACTATTATCAACACTATTATCAACAATCTTTTGGGTAAATTACACTAAACCCACAATAACTCTCAAAATGCCTTTTTATGTTGTTTTCGGATTCTAATTTATTGGGGTTATCTACAAAATGGAGAATTGTATTGGTATTTAGTGTGATTTTGAAAGTTCATAGGAGTCCACTTCAACACACTAAAAGTTCATGAAGATTTAGTGTAATTTACCCTTTAAGTTATATGCAACATTCAGATTGAAAAGTACTAAAATAACTAATTTTCAAATCTCAAGTTTTACTGACTGTGAGAGATTGAATATTAGATAGGTAATACTTGAAAACATTACATTATATACAATTAAAAGGGAAATTTTAAATGTACATACTTTATACAATAAAACAATTTTTTTGGAAAATACATGAAACTTATCTGTAAAAATCCTATTATCAAAGATAGAGCTTCTGTTGAATCTTGCATAAGGATGACGGATGCAGAATGGAGAACAAAGAGATTGATTTTGAATTCTTTTCCCTTTAGATTTAATATGTGTGTAAGTGGGGAATATTGGTGGAGGATTTAAAACATGGGTAAGTGGGAAGTTAAGAGAATATGCAGGTCATGTAATTATTTTTTGGTTTTCCACTTTAGGCCCTTTATATGTAGTTTTAAAACCTTTAAGATGCAAGGACATCATTCGGTTTACAACAAATGTGACTAAGCAAGGGTATAACACCAAAAAATTGGTCTGACAGACTGGCTTCTATTATTAAGTAGTAATAGATGCATGGCGTGCAGAGTTCCTTAACCACTCCTTTCCTTTCGCTGGTCGAATCGGTAAAAACCTTAACACAGGTCGTCTAGAAGTCATATGCAACAAGTAATTATAGTTTTTTTTAAAAACCTTTTCTAACTGATGAACTTAGTGAACTCCGCTGTATAATATAAAATCATCTCAAATATTCTCTCTTATCTTACCTTAAATGAGAGCAAGCCTCTAATCTCTTATGAATGTACATCATTTTTTTAGCATGTTGTTTCTTAATGTCTGTTTAATTTACTTCTGTTGAAAATATGGCTTTACATTATCGAACATATTTCAAGAAGAGAGAGCATGAGAAATTTTAACCAAAAAAATATTTTACTTTTGGTGTGACTCAAATATCCCAATCTGAGTGTCTCTTGAAGTTAGGAACTTTGCCCGTGTGCATGTTGAAGCAAAGTGCTGTTTAGGTTCTAATTGGTGTTGAATTGGATATCTAGTTCAAATCCTATTACTAATAGGATATGAATTTTAGTTGGCTAAAGATATGACAATTCAATGAATTCTAGTAGCATCCTATCCTTGCAAGCATAGACTTCTATGTGTTGGGGACTCTGGCTAGCAGCAGCAATATAATAGATGTAGAAAGCATCTTTCGGCTACATACATCAATTTTGGGCACCACATATTAACAGAGAACAGGGTTCTCTCTTTGAAGCCTTTTTAAGTATTTGATTTAGCTCTCTTTTGTTCCTTGGTTTGAGAGGTTTTGTATTAAGGCTTTTTGGGGTGTTACTTGGGATATGAGAGATTGAGAGATCCACTCTGTACTCCTCACAATTAGTAAAGCTTTTCTCCTCCTTCGCCCGTGGACGTAGGCTATAAGCCGAATCACGCATATCTTTGTGTTCGTGTGTTCTCGATATTTTTCGTGCTTTCGCGTGATTGATATTAGTTTATCCTGGAGAGTCTGTCATAGCAATTACATTAAATAGATAACAGGAAATTAATGATATGGGGTGGCACCTAATTTGCTCAATGAGCAAAAAAAAGATAGACTAATGTTGAGACACACATAGTGGATGTACATCACCCTTCTCTTCTTTGGCAGCTCATTTTGCTAATTTCGTGATGACAACTCATATCAAGAATGAATTTTGATCCTCCCCTCTGACAAAAAAGTAATAGGGATTGAGACCACTTTTTTTATCATAGCCATTGATTTATTTAGTGGATGGTTGTGATTTGTCTTTGATTGTAAATTAAGAATGAATGTCATTCGTAGGGGTACGATGAGTGCTAGATAAGCAATGAATCACAGCCACCCTCTAGACGCATCCAAAACTATAATAAAATAGGTCTCTCCATTATTTTTTTGATAGTGAAGGCGTCCAAACCTATCTGGGACACACAAATAAAATTAGTTTCCCATGAAACTAATTAAGTATGAAGTTTTTCTGTAATTTTTCTAAATTTTTTCCTTTAATTTATGAGTCAAGCTCGTCCTCAGAATGAAGGACATTGGAAGGAGATATATGACAAAAAGTAAGGACCTGCTAATTAATTTTTGTTTACATGGCGAAACATTTTTATCCAATGATAGAACACATGCTAGTGGAAGAAACGAAAATGTTGTGAACCGTTAGGTGCCTCGCTTCAGCGAGGCATCTACACTGTATCAGCATCCGATCTTGATTACCTCCTATCTCTCGCAAGCCAGGGCGGGCGTAGAGCTACCCGACTAGGAGCCTTCTCAGCACATGTATGGAAGATTCTCGCCACCGTCGTCGGAGAATCCGATAAAGCCTGCCAACTGACCTGGTTCATGGACGGCAGGCCGTGAATAAATCAAGCTTATGCTTCCGTCATGGGAAACTACATTGGCAACGCGTTTTCAGCCGTCGCCAAAGAGGCAAACATAAAAGAACTCAAAGCTGCTTCTTTATCTCAAGTAGCGACAATGGTGGCCAATACAATCGAGTCAATGGCAAACGAGGATCACTTCCTTGATCTTGTAAACTGGGTCGAGGGCCAAGTCAGGGAGAAATACAAGTACTTCGTGATACATAAGAGTACAATCGGGCTCGGGTCACCAACTATTGCTATTTCAGCGTGCCACCATTTACCGATGGAGTTAAGACTTTGGGTTTTGGTAAGGCTTTGGTTGTGATGTAGAACGCACCGTGGGTATATTCATGGAGAAACTGGACCATCATAAGAGAAAACACGGGTCCGGCGGAGGAAAATAATATGCAATGAAGAACGCATCATATCTCCCAAAGCATACGTCGGAATTGGACGAATTATAAATAAAAATCGCGTATTTTTTTTGAGACGGAATTAACCAAACTAAATGTTATTTTGTTTGTCATTGTCTATTTGACAAAATTCCCTATGGATTGAGAGATATCAGAGTTTTTGTCAGTTTTTTACTATTTTAGGTAATGTTTTCTGAGTCTGTTTTGATTAGGAAACAAATCCGGTTTGATTTTTAATTTGACCGATTTATTTCCCTAATTATAAGGAGTCTTTGAAGTAGAGTTTTGTTATTTCTATTTTTAGTAAAGTTCATGTCCTAATAGGAGTCCTTTTTTTTCCTATTTAAACATATGATTGTTATAACTTTTCATCAATAATATTTCTCTTTTAATATTTCCTTCATTGATTTAAAATTCTAAGTGGATTCAGAGATCGTTCTTTGTGGATTTAAAGAGCACTCCTTGATGGATTCCGAGTTTATCACTTCCGCGCTGTATTAGGTTAGTGTGATTTACTCGCCTGGAAGGGAGCAGAGGCTTGCAGGGGGTTCGATGGTCATGACGTTGAGCCTAAGCGGGGATGGGTAATCGATAGTTAATGTTGTGTTGTGGCCCCAGGTCTGGGGCGTTGCAATTGGATCCGGTTTGTGGTCTCAAGCCTATAATTATATATATAGGGCGATCGGGGGCTGATGAGGTGATTTATGAAGAGATTGTTGTTGGGAAAATAATTGAAAGAGCAAATGTTAAGTTGGCTCTGTGATCATACTCTTTCTCATTAAGTCCTTGCATTATCATTGGAACATTTCTGGTTTTCAATGCGTGTGGCATCGCAGACATTTGATATATTTCTTATTCCCGTTCGGATTGATGTGTCTCTTCCTTAGAGAGATTTTTATCTATGATGTCCTACAGTTTTATTCGTTGACATCATGTTTCGAACTCATCCATTCCCTTTCATCGTTCAGATTTAGACATGGTTAACTTACAGAGATTTTTATCTATAATGTCCTTCAGTTTTATTTGTTGACATCATGTTTCGATCTCATCCATCCTCTTTCATCATTCAGATTTAGACATTGTTAACTTAGAGGGATTTTTATCTATGATGTCCTTCAGTTTTATTTGTTGACATCATGTTTCGATCTCATACATTCTCTTTCATCGTTCAGATTTAGACATGATTAACTTAGAGAGATTTTTATCTATGATGTCCTTTAGTTTTATTCGTTGACATCATGTTTTGATCTCATCCATTCTCTTTCATCGTTCAGATTTAGACATGGTTAACTTAGTGGAACAATATATCTGTACATTACAAGATGATCTGAAATTGCATCATTCGCTAATTCACAGGATGATCTGAAAGTGTGAGTGTTGCCCTACGAATTGCATCGTTGGCTGATCACGTCTCAAAATATGTCTTTTGAGAGACTTGACAAGATTTTTGTTGTCACCAGCGCCATGAGACTCAAACCAAGTTTTGCTTCTCAATTTATTACCTGATCGTTTGTTGAACCTTGGCTAATTATTTGCTTTCTCCATGCATGACCTGTTTTCCATGGCGATGGTCTCACCCAGTTTAAGAACGAAGACCACCCTGACGGGCCCGTGACTAACAGTAGACAATAATTTGCTACTATATTTACAAGCAAGACGAACAAATCCAATACAAACTTGTGCTACTTTATTTGTCCAATAACATTCTATTCATGCATCGCATTCGACTAGGCACGACCTGATCACCTCCATCACCAACAAGACACTTAAGATACTTCCCCGTAACAGGCTTGAGAGCACAAGTCGGATCCAACTGCAGAGCCAATATCACCTGAGGCCACAACACCACATTCACAATCCACGACCCATCCACACTCGGGCTCGACACCACAACCATCGACCCCTTCGCAAGCGTCAGCTCCCTTACCGCTGAGGAGATCACTCCAAGCACAACCTTACCAAACCCAGAGCCCGAGTCCATTGGCAATTGGTGACATGAGGCAACCACAGTGGACAGTGAACCAAGCCCGATATGACTCTTATGCATCGTGACCTCTTTTTCGTGGGTTTCGACCAAGTTTACAAGATCCAAGAAATGATCTTCATCGACACTTCCATTGTTGTTTTACCCACTGTGCTTGCTTATTCCGATAACATTGCAGACTTGAGATCTTTCACATTGGCCTGTTTGGAGACTGCTGAACATATGTTGCCGACATAATTTTTCATGGTTGAAGCGTTAGTTTGGTTTACCCTTGACCTGCCGTCAATGAACCAGCTGAGTTGGCAGGCTGTATAGGATTCTCCAATGACATCGGAAAGAACTTTCAACATGTATGCTGAAAAGACTTGCATGAGCTTGATGACGATTGAGATTGGATGCTGACACAATGTACATGCCTTGCTAAGCAACCTGATAGAAATTTTTTATTCACACCATTGTGACAGATAATATTCGGATCACAAGATTTACACAAAGTTGTTTTGAAATTAGTTTCTCTGATAGATTAAATGCAGTTCAATACTCTAAAGTTTTCCGCTGATTACGTTGCAATTGGAAGAAATACCGTAAACGAGGGAATGAAACAAAACAGAAATGAGCTTCCGGTAGTTTTTTTGCAACCAGAAATAAGCAGGAAATTAAAAATTAAAGAGAAAGTGTTTGATCATTATTTGGTACTTGCAAATAAGTTGATATGACAGCTGACATGACATCCACTTTTAATGTCCCGTAATTTGGTTGCAATTAAAAGTGAACATGGAAACTTCAACATTTGACCTTGAAATTTTAAGGAGAGAAAATAAAAATTTACCTCTTTTACCCCATTTATGTACATCCACATTTTCAATTTTCGAGAAAGTAAATATTATTAAAATTTTGATGTAACATACTCCACTTCCAATATCTTCCGATTCGGATTAGATGTTGTTTGGTTGTTTTCCAAAAAAAAGGAAATCCAATTACCATCACCAACTACCTTGTTGCAAACCAAACATTGGAGATAAAAATTTGATCGCAACATTTACCATTGTAAACAACATTTACCATTGTAAATCTGTTTACGTAAACCAAACACTCCCGAAAATAATGAAATATCACCTGATAGAACATTAACCAAGCCATCAGGAGTGCATGTCGTGTGACTGCAAGTCGTGTAACTGCAGTCCACACTCGCCCTGAATCTCCAAGGAGGCCACGGAGCGAAGGGGAACCTATCAGACTTCAGAACCTTTGAAATATTATTTTCCTGAATAAACTCTCTCCATAAACTCAACAAGCGGCTCTAACTGTAAGAATCCAGAACCATATGGTTGATGCTCCAAGTAACAGAAAAAACTTTCACAGGTGAACTCAGTAACCTGTAAACACATTGGTATATCACTTGCAATACAAGGATAAATAAGCGCCAAAGAATTACTTGTGCTGTTGAAGTCCTGTCAAACAAGGGAATATTCGCCCGAGCTTCTACAAGCTCAGCTCCCTCATTGTTGTTATCCTTACCTTTCTTCATCAGGCTACTGGTGCATGATAACGAATCAGCAATTCTGTTATGAAAAAACACAAATCTATTGCATTGAATAAAGAATCTGAAGCAATATACCTTTAAGTTTAAATTTCATCGAGGTGCAAATGGTTCAGCTTGGCAGTCAAAACCATATCAGCAAAGAACGAACATACTCATTAAGCTTGTCCATAGCAAGACATTAGAGAAAGCTATGTAGAAAGTTTGCAGTAATTCTCATAGGTCATTCAAGTTTTTAGTGAGACAATGAATAATAAACTTAATTTATTGACATGGTACTTGGTAAATAACATGGAATACATCTGTCAATGGCCGTTCTGAATTATTAAACGTGATCATTGTTATCCTACTTGGCATTGACATATAATACAGAAACCATTTGATCCATTGTTGTCCTATCCGGCAGATAATAAGAAAATTAGCATTAGTTAATGGCTAAAGTGAATAATAAACTTATTTCATTTTTATCTTACTTAGGCACATAATATGGAGGGTCAAAATTTTACTCAATAGTACATAAATAGGGAATCATGAGCAGTCATCTTTGATCATGCACTTATTTAATAGTAGGTGAAGAATTAAAATGATTTTACCTTTATCCAATGTAGTATGGACATGGCTACAATCTTTTCAATGTTGAAAACTAATAATTGAATACAGTGTTGAACTTGATTTATATAAAGCGGGTGTTCTCATGTCACCTGCGACAAAAAAACAAATTGGAGATTTGTATTTGTGGACATTATATTGGTGGATCCAGTCATGTATAATTCCTTCTGAGTTACTTCAAGCTGATGACATCTGTTTTTTTTTCTTCTTTTCATTTTATTTTTCTTTTTCCTCTAATTTTTATTTGTCTGTTTTCTTATCTAATGATGTTTACCACTGGGTTAGACCTAAGGTATGACATTGACTACTGGTAGAGTGAGTCTGGACAAGTTCCTATTAAACTAGTTCAATTTTCTCATTCTCTTCAGTTTAGTACTTGGCTATCTCCACCTTCCAGCTATGCGCTAGTATTTGTTCCTTATCAATTAAATGTGTAATGGTGTATACTTTCAGACATTATTTTCATTTAGCACCATTAAGTACAAAAACATGATAGTTGTAGTAGCAGAGAACACTTCAAAAAATTAAAATATTTACTCTGTTATAGGTTCTAAACAAGTTAAGCAACAAGCAATATATCTTCAAAAGTACCAACAACGAGCAATATATCTCCAAAAGTACCTCGAAGACATGAAAGTTGTAACTTGAATGAAGAATGCTTGAGAACATGAAGCTCCACAAAACTTGGAACGTAACACACTGATAACATAGCGAGGAGGAAAACTAGAAGCTAACCTTCTACAAGGTAAACCATAGTGGACAAGCTAGACTGGCTCTGCATAATCCAATTGATAAATTTTCAGCAGAGATCTGCAGCTAGCATCTAAATGGTTAGAATTTTTGGGATATAAATCTTCAGGGATTTCTCAGCTTCTGGGGATTGACCCTTCTAAACTATCTTTGACATGCCTCATGGTTGGCCTGCTTTCTGGATTGGGCTGAACACACGCTAGTGCTATTTTTAGAACTGCGATAATCTCATCCTCCACATTAGGCTCCTGAGATAAATACGGGTCAAATACGTCAAACGTTGGCTTCTTCTCCTTGATACAGAACTGAAACCACTGAACCAAATCCATTTCCATAGTATCCAACAGAACTTCTGGTGATTGACCAGATATTAATTCAAGTAAAATCACTCCATAAGAGTAAACATCCCATTTGTTTGTTGGTTTCAGAGTTCTAAAAGCTTCAGGTGGTCGATAATATGGTTGATCATCAGTAACAGGACTAACTGGGCTAACTGCGGAATCAGAGAATTGACTTTGTGGTCGCTCTGGTGTGAAATCTTCTGCTAAACGAGCAAGACGCCCGACTGCAAAATCTGATATATATGGTTCCATTTTCAGTCCAAGAAGAATGTTCTTTGGCTTGAGATCTCCATGGATATATTTATGTCCATGCAAGAATGCTAGGCCCTTGGCTATGCCTTTCATGATTTTAAGTCGAACTCTCCATGACATTGGTGAAAAAATAACCCCACTTTGTCCTGAAGTTAGACACATAAAAAACTTAATGACATTCACAAACATTGATTAAAGTAGATAACTAGGCAAATTACGCATCAATTGTGTGAGGCCCACTATATCCACAAGAACCAAATTGAGCTCAGACAAGCTAATGATCAAACCAGGACACACCAAGTGATTCAGAAATCATATATATATTCAATTAGCAGATATTAACAGCTAAGAAGAAAGCATATAGAAGAAAGCATACCTAAGCTTGAATTGGAGAAATTAAGCTTAGAAACTATTATTACTGAATAACAAGTTTATCAGAGTTGATGCTTTTTCGGTAAAAGCTTGGGCGGTCAAGAACTTCATTATGTTGAGTGAGCAGGATTCAAGATGTGACATGCTTGCACATGGATTTTAATGGTCTCAAACAAGCTACATAACTTAGAATTTAGAGATTTTCGCTTCTAGCTCTTTTCAGTATGCACACACATGTACGATGTGCTTGCGATTGATACTACAATGTTTAACTTCATTGTGCACACTTGTATGTAACACTTCAACATAGCAAATGTAGTAAGTATTTATCAGAGTAGTATAGAAATTAGGAGGAACATACAACATTTTTTATAGTTCATGGGAAAAAATCAATTGCATTTCTATACTAAGAAAATCAACTTAGAGGAGATTGAACTTAACCTAAGTACTTACCATGTAATGCAGTAGAGAGAGATCCGTTTGGTATATAATCATATACGAGAAGCTTCTCCTCAACCGACCAATAATAAGCTCTCAACGCAACAATATTTGCATGCCTAACTTTTGCAATAGCTTCCACCTCTAGTTCGAATTCTTTACGCCTCTTCTGCCCTCCTTCTCCAAACCTCCTAACAGCAAAAGTTCGACCATCATCTATAAATGCAGTCGCTTGCAAAAGCTCTTCCAAATCAAAGTTCACATGCTTGTCCAATGGAACTAGACCAAATTTCTCTACTTCATTTTCACCAAAACACAAACATTCATTTCTCTTCAAATCCCCATTAGACTTCAATGGCCCTTTGATCCCCTTGTGCGAAATTGCTCTTCTATACAAGTAATAGAACAATAGACCTATAATACCAAGTGCAAACACATCACTCACAATTAATGCAATGACCAGACTTCTTTTCACTCTACCTCCATTTCTCACACTGCCCAACGTGCAAGGGTTCTTCAACGGTGGACCGCAAAGGCTGGGATTTCCTATAAAAGAAGATATCCCTCGATTGACCAAAGTGCCATTCTGAGGAATTGGTCCACTGAGATTGTTATAGCTGAGATCAACATACACTTTCTCAGGTAAATTTCCAATGCTGCTCGGAATCAAACCAGAAAACAAATTGTGGGAGAGATCAACAGTACCCTGAAGGCTACTAAGGTTGCCAATATCACTAGGAATCGCACCAGTCAGTCGATTGAACGAAACATCGAACGACTCCAGTGCACTCAAGCTTGTACCAAGACCCAAGGGGAGAGAACCAGAGAAGTTGTTGTGACTCAAAACAAGGGTCCTCAGCCTCTTGCAACGTATTAACGAAATGGGCATTGACCCATTAAGCAAATTATATGAAAGATCCAACATTTGAAGGGAAACCAAGCTCCCAATCTCAGAAGGGAGAGACCCAGATAAGGAATTCCCATACAGAACCAAACTCTGCAGAGATCTGGGCCTGAAGATCTCTGGAGGCAAGCTCCCATACAGTCTATTGCTCCTCAGGTTGATGTGCCTAAGAGAAGTGAGTGACCCAAGAGAAGAGGGCAATGTGCCCAAAAGCCCATTTTTAGGGAGGCTTAAGGAGACCACCGTTGACTGCTTGCAGGTGACCCCGTTCCAATGACATGGGTCTTGACCTGAGGAGTTCCAGTTGGTCAAGGAACCGCCTGGGTCATCTCTGATGGAGTTCTTGAACGAGAGGAGAGCAGTGGCTTCCTCGTTGAGGTCGGCATTGCAGATCAAGAGGAGGCTCCAGATGAGAGGGGCTACGGATAGAGCTGAAGCCCTCATGTTTTGGGCCCAGAAAAATGATGGATCGAGGGGAGGAAAGAGAGGAGAGTGCAGATTTCGCTGCGAGATGGGAGTTTTGGCCGCCTGAATTGATGTGAGAACATTTGGGTGTCGTTTCGGTTTGACCCAAGTGCGGTGCGTGGGCCTCTGTGATCAGGGCCGTTGGGGAGTGGGAGGCTCGAGAGGAGGTGACCTTTGGATTCGGAAGCTTGTACTGTGCCGAGTGTTGTCTACGTAAGCGCAAGTTTGTGCTGGTTTTACGGTGGACCGGGTCAAACAAATACTTCAACAAGGAACATTGCTAATTAGCAGTTAAAGGGGATGGTCGCAATCTATATCTGAAGTGTTTTGATAAAGAAAAATCCCCCAAGAACCCAAAATATAAGACCATATGAGGGACATGTGAGTTGTCCCCTCCTATTGCATAATGAGCTGACAATCATTAATGATGGTCAGCTCATTATGCAATAGGAGGGGACGTCCCCCTCACATGTCCTCCCTATTGGTCCCATATTTTTGGTCCCTGTAACAAAACTCGTTGATAAATTTAGGAAATTTAAGATTTCAGTGGACAATGTCGTTTGTGTAATCACCATTAATAGTGTCGGTTGTCTTTTAATTGTTCGAAATAATCTTTTGAGCAAATTTAAGTTTCATCGTATTAAAATAAAGGATTAAGTTTGGATAGACTCTATGAATTATTGCCCATTGCTATGGACCCCGTGTAGTTATGATTGTGTGAATAAACCACTTGAGTGAATTTTTTGAACTTTTAAAAAAAACCAAAAGTTTTTTTTTCTAGGTGGATAGATCCTTGCAATTCTATTAGGTACCGTTTGGCAAAGGGTTAAGTGAGGGGTTAAGGAGACTTAACCCCTTCTTAACCTGCCAAACACAACAAATCTATATAAGGGTTAAAGTGAGTTAACCCTCCATAATTTGTCAAACATAAAAAATATAGAAGGGTTAAGTTAACCCCTCTAGAGGGGTTAAAATGAGTTAACCCCTCAAAATGAGGGGTTTACTAATACTCCTATTTAGATGGAATAAGAGTTAACCCTTCTAATTATAAAGAAAATAGTCAAAATCATTGTTATTCCCAAACACTAAAACTGATCATAATGGCTAAAATAAAACTTATTTAACGAGTTAATAATTTAGTCCTTCGGATTATCAAATGGGCTAAGTACATTAATCCTTCTCTTTAACCCCTCTTCATTAACCCTTTGCCAAACGAGGCCTTAGGGGCTGTTTGGATAGGTTTTTTTTGGTGGTAAAAGAGGAGAAAGATGCCAAAAATGTCAGCTTTTTGGCAGCTTTCCCCTAAAATCACCTTTTTAAGGGGTGATTTTGGGGGAAAGCTGCCAAAAAACTGACATTTTTGGCAGCTTTCCCCATTTTTACCACCCAAAAAAAAGAAACCAAACAGCCTCTTAGTGCGGATAAACCTCCACTCGACAATTGTTTTATGACTCTTAAAAGAATTGAAAATAGTTCATTCATTGGTTCTACCTGCATTTGGACAAGTAGGACGGCCGCACAATTAGAATTATATGAGGCTTGTTCTATTAAGAAAAAATTGACAAATATGAGGTTTGTTCTATTAAGAAAAAATCGAGACGGGGCTCCATTCTCAACTGGGCGATACGCTAAAACAGAAAATGGTAGAACTCTATGCATAAAAAAAATCAACCCCAAAAGGTGTATCAGAAAGAATTTCTCAGATGTCGGTCATTTTGTACAAGTCCTTGTTTTTATGGTTTCATGTGCTAATGTTGGTCTAATGGACAACTCAAGGAGTATTGGTAGCCAATTATGTAGCTATTCATTCATAGAATATTGTTGAACAGTGCCAGCATACTCCAAAATTCTAGTGACGGATACACTACTGAATGTGATCGCCCAAAAGATAAAGGTCGAATTTGTATGGGCGAACACTTTCATGATCGATCTCACAAAAAAGTGTGTGTGCACATAGAAAGGATAGAAGACTGGACCCTCGTGGTCAACATATGCCTGCATCCGGCAAGTGAACTTTAAAAAAAGAACATAAATCTATTACTTTTAAACTTAAAAGCAAATCTGCTATAACAATGATACGTCAATGTCCAAGTTACAGCAAATTGCGAATATCCGAAGCAGTGTTCACGAGACAGTAAATTTTTAAATCTCCAAAACCAGCACTGAAGCTACAGTGAAATTCTGTACCTTAAACAGTGGTCGTTCTACAGTAAAATTTTGAAATATATGATGGCACTATATTCATTTTGTAGTAGGATGGATTGGAGTAATTATCAAACTTAATGGAGTAAAAAAACACAATAAAATTAATGATACAAAACCAATTTTGATTAGATGTGCAAAATTAACAAAACATTACCCCGTGCTTAGCATGGGATTAATACAAGTATTATACCAATAATAAGAATGTGTACAATGATCCTTTGTTTCCTCCTGTCACATTTGTGGTAGGCGTCTGCATTTAGATTGTTAAAAAAGTGCACAATAGGATATTGCCGTAACTCGTAAGAAGTTTATTAAACTATTTCTATAATAGTGGGGTGGCTTATTATACCATAGAATAGCTATAATTCTCAAATTAATTTTTTAACCACTTGTGAATACTATTTCTATAATAGTAATAATATTCCTATTACTATGAAACGGTCTGATAGAATCTTTTAGTGAGGAATCAATCCAGTGAAATTGGTGTTTGACTATCTTGTGGTCATAGAAAACCTTTTTAATAGTTCTTTATGAATCTCTCGCACTGGCCCGTAACCGGCTGCTTAACTGTTCGTTTCAAAAAAAAAAATGGAAATCAATGAATAAGAAACTTATTTCCTATAATAATTGTTTGAGGTTGTTTGGTTGGTTTAAAAAAGAAGAAAACTATAGAATAGGAGATTTTCTCTCAAAAAAAATTATAGAATAGGAGATGAGAAGAGATGAGTTGTCACCTTATTATTGGATGATGTGAGTGAGTTTAAAAAAAAAAAAAATTTGTTTTGAGTTTGTTTGGTTAGTTAAAAAAATAAGAAAATGAATTGGAGGTATATTAGGGGCTGTTTGGTTGGTTTCCTAAAACCAAAAAAAGGAAATCGGTACAAGGAAATCAATAAAATAATATTTTTATCCATTTTCATCCCTAAAACTCACCCACAATATCCAATAAAATATTATTTTTATCCTCCAACTCATCTCATTTCATCTTCCTTCTTACCTTTAAGGGGCTGTTCGTTTCGCAAAAATTTTTGGGAAATCAAATAATAGGAAATCAAATAATAGGATTTCTTGAATTATGGTTGTTTGGCTGGTTAAAAAAAGAAGGAAATTAAAGAATAGGAGATGAGATGAGATGAGTTGTCATCATATTATTGGATGATGTGAGTGAATTTTTAAGAAAACTTGTTTTGATGTTGTTTGGTTGGTTAAAAAAAAAGAAAATGTATTGTAAGAAACCTATTTCCTATAATAATTTTTTTCTTGTGTTTGGTTCATTCTTAAAAATAAGAAAATAGATGAGATGAGATGAGTTGTTTGTATATTATTGGATGATGTGACCCACACTTAAGGAAATCAATTTCCTTTTTTTTTTTGAGGAAATGGGTGGAAATGAAATGTTAATGAGATGAGATGAGTTGTCACCATATTATTGGATGATGTGAGTGATTTTTAAATATGAGATGAGATGAGTTGGATGATGTGACCCGTTTCTTGTGTTTGGTATATTTTTAAAAGTAAGAAAGGAGATAAGATGTGATGAGTTGATGGATAAAAATAATATTTTATTGATAAAAGTGTATAGATTTCTTTTTCTTGGATTGAGTTTTATGGATGGAAGTGGATAAAAATAATATTTTAATGAAAAAAGTACATATATTTCCTTTTCTTGGTTTTTAGGAAATCTCCCAACGCCAAACAAACGGGCCCTAAAAATAAACCAAACACAAGAAATGTGTCACATCATCCAACTCATCACATCTCATCTTATCCCATTTTAAAAATCACACACATCATCCAATAATATTGTGACAACTCATCTCATCTCATTAAACCTTCCTTTCCATCCATTTCCTTAAAAAAAACAAGAAATTGATTTCCTTAAGTATGTGTCACATCATCCAATAATATACCTCCAACTCATCTCATCTTATCTATTTTCTTATTTTTAAAAATGAACCAAACACAAACAACCTCAAAACATCATTCAATAATATACCTCCAATTCATTTCCTTATTTTTTTTAACCAACCAAACAACCTCAAAACAAGTTTTTTTTTAAAAATCACTCACATCATCCAATAATAAGTTGACAACTCATCTCATCTCATCTCCTATTTTATAATTTCCTTTTTTTAACCCAACCAAACAACCTCAAAACAATTATTATAGGAAATATGTTTCCTATTCTTTAATTTCCAAGTTTTTTTTTGCGAAACGAACGAACCCTTGTTGGATGATGTTTTGAGGTTGTTTGTGTTTGGTTCATTTTTTAAAAATAAGAAAATAGATAAGATGAGATGAGTTGGAAGTATATTATTGGATGATGTGACACATACTTAAGGAAATCAATTTCTTGTTTTTTTTTTTTTTGAGGAAATGGATGGAAAGGAAGGTTTAATGAAATGAGATGAGTTGTCACAATATTATTAGATGATGTGTGTGATTTTTAAAAATGAGATAAGATGAGATGTGATGAGTTGGATGATGTGACACATTTATTGTGTTTGGTTTATTTTTAAAGGTAAGAAATGAGATGAAATGAGATGAGTTGGAGGATAAAAATAATATTCTATTGGATGTTGTGGGTGAGTTTTAGAGATGGAAATGAATAAAAATATTATTTTATTGGTTTCCTTGTATCGATTTTCTTTTCTTGCTTTTTAGGAAACCAACCAAACGGCCCCTTAGCCTCAATGTCCACATATCCGTCACCTTTCCCTGAACCTCTCACATCGAACATCCTTTATTTATGTATTTATCAAAATAAGGTTTGAAAATTATTTGTAGCGCATGTCTTATCTTATGTGTGCTTTGAAGGTATGTGTGTACAAAAATATCCGTATATAAGAAAATATACTGGATACAAATATGACTAGTAAAATTTATAATTGGTAGGATATTTTGCGAATATAACTATATAGCAAAATATCCAGAGCCTTATTCAAAATATCGAAATATATATTGTGGCAATAGTTTTAATCCTTGATCAAAATATCTAATTTTAACTTTCCATATATAACAAATATACTGATGAACTTTCTTGTATCATATGAACAATATTTTCCCCCCAATATTATATAGCTTTCGCATATTCGTTTTGTATATGCATATATATCCACATACATATCTGTATCTGTATCTAATTTTTACGAATAAGGATATAAATTTTCTTTTACCGATGCATATTCGTATTCATAACCGTGATTGGTAAGCGATTATGTACATGATAATTATCATATCCGAGATGTATCACCCGAATATGAGCATCATGCTCCATTAGGGGAATCTTTTTAGAATGATTTTTTAATTGTATTTTATAAAAAGAAAATAAAATCAAAAGTGATGAGATAAAATTATTATTGGATTTTTTTGGGTTTTCTTGTTTTTTTTGTTGGGGGGGTGGGGGTGGGGTGGTGTGGTGTGGATAGATAGGTTTATGGGGGGAGGGAGGGAAATAGAGTAGTCGGCATTGAGGGTCTTTGTATTAATTGCCCACTAAGTTCTCATACTCATCACGGGTTTAGACGACTTTGACACCCAACAAAAATGGGATTAAGTTTGAACTTAGTCTTGTTTTGTGGTAAAATATAATTGGAAAAAATGGGCCAACTCGGCTTTGTTTTTCCTAAGTTAAAAAAGGCTTCTTTTTCAATCCAGCCCCCCATTGCCAAAAAAGCACCAGATTATTTCAAAACTGGACCAAAATGTATCCTAACTCAGTTTTGAGAAGATTGACAAACTTGACTTTTATACTCATCACAAGTGTTATTTCTCATCCTTAAAGTCTTGCGCTCGTTCTACATACCTGTCACTGAGTTTATGACTTGTCACTGAGCCACTGCATGTACTTTCCCCAAATCTCTGAACTCAACCGAGCCTTTATACTCTCTAAATTCTCTCCGCCCTCATCTCGAGTTGTGGTGAATATCACCTAGTCTTCATATCATCCAGAGTCTCCCTACTCATCCCACTTACAACACTTCTAAATTAAAACAAAAAAATTTGATTCGCTGGGGATTAAACAACAAATTATAGAAATCAAATAACGAAAATTACAAGCGCAAGAGTTACGACATTCCCCAAAAACCGTAAATCAAAATAAATAAATAAATAAAATGAGGCATAAAGAAACGGCGCAAACATAGGCTTCCAAGGGTGGCCCATTAGTTGGTTGCCCAAAAGAATGCGAAAAAAAAAACCATGAAAGTCAAACCCTAGCCCAATAAGAGCAAGTGCAGCAGCTTCTCAAGGAGGCTACTAAGGATGATGTGGTAAGGAAAAGCTCCCAACATGCTCCAACAAACTCCCAACGAAGCTCCTAAGTCCTAGTTGGCGGTGGGGTCCATCATGGAGCTCCTAAGAGCTCCACAAATTTGTGGAGCACTTCAGAGTTCCTAAGGGGTGGGGGCCCACTAAATTTTTTTTATTAGATTTATTGTTTTAAAATATATTTATAAAATGTTAGAGGTAGAAGAATGAATTTTTAAATAATATTTAAGCTCCTAATTGAGAGTTAGTTGGAATATTTCTCCTAGTAAGAAGCTCCTAAGTGGGCCTCATGCTTGAGAGCAGTCCGACAAGAGCTCCCCACTAAGAGATTGTTGCACTTGCTCTTACCCACACCCCACAAGGAAATATAAGAGACCTAAAAATGTACATGAGCATGATGAGGTGAGTTGACACGTGGCACAAAAAACTGTTTACGGCCACGCCTTTCCCACTCTATAATAAAAAGCATGATGAATGAGTTGACACGTGGCACTAAAATTGTTAACTGACCCACCTTTCGTACCAGATAGATAAAAATAAGCTCAAATAATTAGATTAGACGTAGAAAATTTCGGATATCCTAAATCAAGTGAAGAAAAAGAGAAAAAAAGCAAATTAAACTACATCCAGCGCAATTTAAAATCCGAAACTATAATTAAATTAGAGTCTAATTAGTCAGTATTTACAATCCAAATTAATTTAAAAAAAAATATTTTCTTTAAAATTGTTCTAGTTTTAGTCTGTGTTGTTGACGTGGTCAAAACCGAATCGATTTTTATAAATAAGTTTAAATGAATTGATTTTGAAAAATAAAGTATAAATAAGTCTATCTTGAACATCTCTCTTTTTTACTTGTATTTAGTATTTGGACATTATATAAAATAGAATAGGACATCACTGAAAGGCATAATCCTAAGAATTGTCAACTTCGACCAGCTAATAAATCATAAAGAGACACCCGGGAACAAAGCACCAAATGCAGCGGTGGCTACAATCCACCGGCCTCTCTCCGTCCCTTCTCTTGAAATTTGACTGACTAGGACCTATGCTGGACTGTGGTCATGACACTCCTCTCTCGGAGAAATGCATCGAGGACAACGGGGGTCCCACAACGACTTAAATACTTGTGATGGGACGCATGTGGGGACAGAGCGTCATCACGAGCCTTTAATGTTCTCAACTGTGGACTGCACGACCATCGCAAAAGTTGTTTGTTATTAAATGAAGGGTTTTTTCCATATTGGTCCCTTATATCATAGTGAATTTGATCTTAGTCCCTCACATCTTTATATTTTGATATTAGTCCCTCAAATGCACTTTAGTTGTTGACAATGTTCCTTCTATTAATGTCACAATTAAAAATGAGGGTGGTGGCTGTAGGGGGTTAATGGGGGCTGCCTGCGGC
>NC_033794.1:122683644-122708655 GCF_001876935.1 Asparagus officinalis
GGGCAACGACTATAGGGTGGTGGCGACGACGAAGTAGGGGAGGTGGCTGGAGTGGCACTGAGGGGGCGACGGCGGCGAGAGGTGGAGGCGGTGGGGAGCTGGTGGTTTGGGAAGAGGGCGGCAGAGGATAGAGGTATGGGGAGGAGATAGAGAGAAAGAGAGCGTGAGAGAGAGAGAAATAATAGAGGAGAGAGAGAGTGAGGGTGATAGGTGAGAGAGGGGTGAGGGAATTGGGGAGAGATTTAGGGAGGGAATAAATGAGAGAGAGAACGTGATTATGGGAGTGAAATAAGGAAGGAAATCAACATGGCGCTAATGGAGAGATTAAGGGAATATTCAAGGGATAATTAGAAGAATAATTAGGAGCATATTTGGGAGAAAAATCAGGATAAAATCAGGGAGGATTAAGGAAAAATAAAAATAAATAATAATACTAATAATAATAACAAGAGTAAAAAATTAAATATTAATTTAAAAAGTTTTTACCGTGATAATTGTTTTCGTCGAAAGTTGTCTTCATCATTGATTTCATTAAAAACTTCAAACGTTACAAATGAATTCAAATAACGAAAATAAAAATTACAACTTTCTTGAAAATAAACACAAGATCCGTTTATTGTCTCTTGCTTGCGTGGGTCTTTGGCCTGTGACGGGGACGTCGATATCCGTGGACTACCTGGCAATCAGATCTGATCCAGAAAAATCGGGCAGAGCTTCGTCGATCCGCGAGGAGATCTAGAAGCTTGAAGCGTCTATCTCGGCTAAAGCGAGATATTTGCTCTTCTTAGGATTACTGGCGAAGGGTAATGCTAAGGAACGGATACGGGTGATGCGAATCTGATGAAGACCTCTCTTGTGTTGAAGCGCTCGACCACTCTTCACTGCAGCAGGGCTTCGTCAACTCTCCAAAAATCCAGATCCTCCAAAATGTGGCCCTAAGGTTCCTATTTATAGGCATGGGGGGCACCTAGGGCGTTGGGACATCCCTGGGGTGTCTAGGCAAAGCCTAGACACCCTAGGGTGTCTCGGCTTGGCCGAGACTTCGACTTTCCCGAGACACCCCGGGTGTCCCAGTTCAGCCTGAGACGCTCCGTTGCGTATGTTTGATTGTTTCCGCCGTAAATTCTTCGTCCGAACTCGGATGTGAGTGATTCCAAGTGCGTTGGAAGCTTGACGAAGAGTTCCATCCGCTCCGATGGTTGGATTATCTGTAGAGTGAACGAGATATGAAGGGCATTGTTCTTTTTGTGAACATCGCAGGGTTCCCGATTGGCCCGTGCCTTCGTTATTCTGAAATTCTATCAGCTCACGTAGTTCGTCGATTCGCTTCAATCATTCATCGACGTCAATCGAACTCCTGTGGATCAGATGGTGACGTTCATTGTCATTCCTTAGTACTGAGCTATTCGTGAAGACCTATAGGCAATTTTCGATGCCTACAGATACCCCCTCCAAAGCGTTCCAGACTCGCTTCTTTTATAGAAGAGGCTGGAATACTTTGGATGTGATTAATCCAGCCTTCAGTCGGCGTAAAGGACCTGTAATTAGCTTCAACTCTTGGCCCCTTCGATTTTCGGTCTATTCGATGCTTTGACGAATAACCGAAGTTCTTCCGACGCTGCGTTTATCGCTTGGCCGTCGTTGGAGTCTCAAGTCTACAGCTGATGAATTGAGTTTGGCTCGTGTCATTGAGTTGACTTTAAACTACCTTCGTCACATTGTGCTGACTTAGGGTTTCAGATCATCGTACGTTGACTTTTTGTCGCAACGCGTTGACTGGCGTTGACCTAGGGTTACGCGTTGACCGGCGTTGACCCTAGGGTTTCGAACGTCGAACTTTGACTTTTTGTCGCAACGCGTTGAATGGCGTTGACCTAGGGTTACGCGTTGACCAGCGTTGACCCTAGGGTTTCGAACGTCGAACTTTAACTTTTTGGTCGCAACGCGTTGACTGGCGTTGACCTAGGGTTACGCGTTGACTGGCATTGACCTAGGGTTACGGACTGCCCGACGTTGACACAGTTTATACTCGTACGTTTACTGGAGTATACACAGTTTAAGCTCTTAAGGTATTGGAGCATGGCGGTCCCAAATATTGGGGCTGCAAGACCAACTGTTAAAGCTGATTCATCTGCATGTGTGGATTTTATCCTGAATTTGTTGGATGCTCAAGTCACGGGACCAACTAGTGGAGCTGGTGCGTCAATGACTCGCATTTATAGAATTTTTGGCAAATTCTCAGCCATCAACGGGTTTGATGAGCCTTTATCGACTACCGTTTGAGTCGGGCTAGCATGCGGATTGTTTAAGTCCGTTCCACATGTGACGTTAAGCTAAAAGAGTTAACCCTTTTAGTGCTACGACATTGAACATGTAGACTTCGTCTTTCTCACGGGAATAGACTGCCCGGCAACGCGTGTTAGGCGCTGACTTATCCTTATTTAGGATTCAGGACAAAAATCCCCAGACTCGGATTCTGGTGTCTTCTTTAATCGGTAAAAGACTAAACCGGTAACGCGTGTTAGGCGTTGACTTATCCCTCATTAGGCTTCGGGATAAAATGCCCCAGAATCAAACTCTGGTGTCTTCTTCATATGGAAAAAGACTAAACCGGCAATGTGTGTTAGACATAGACTTTGGGATTTTTGGTAAACCCCCAGCCATCAACGGGTTTGATATGCCTTTACCGATTACCGTTTTAAATCGGGCTATCATGCGGATTGTCTGACTCCGTTCCGCATGTAACGTTATGCTAAGAGAGTGAATTCTCTGAGACTTTGTGCTATGATTTCGAATACATAGGCTTCGTCTTTCTCACGGGAATAGACTACCCGGCAACGCGTGTTAGGCGCTGACTTATCCTTACTTAGGATTCAGGATAAAAATCTCCAGACTCGGATTCTGGTGTCTTCTTCAATCGGTAAAAGACTAAACCGGCGACGCGTGTTAGGCGTCGGCATATCCTTTCTTAGGATTCAGGATGAAATTCCCCATGCGTGTAAGGCATGGATTTTGGTGTTATTAATAACAACCTGCCATAATGTTGAATATGCGGACGGGTGTTCTTTTTAACGGTTAAGAACTAACCGGCAGCGCGGGTTAAGCGCAAACTTATCACTGCTTAGGTTTCAGGATAGAATACCCCAAAATCGAACTCTGGTGTCTTCTTCTTCGGAGAAAGACTAAACCGTAATGCGTGTTAGGCATTGACTTATCCCTACTTAGGATTCGGGATAAAATTCCCCATGCATAAAAGGCATGGATTTTGGGAGTTAAAAAAAGTGGTGTCTTCTCTTGGGATAAAGACGAACCCGAAATAGGAGAGGAAGAATTTTATATTCTATCTCCCGACACTGAGGAAGAAGAATTTTATATTCTATCTTCAGCTGGAAAGGAGACTCGAGGTGGGATCTCCACTCCTAGAATCCAAAAAGATGAAACTAAGAGTGGGATCTCCACTCCGAGAATCGACAAGATTCGGATAACCCTAACTGTCGGAAGGTTTGATTACCGAACTAAAGATAAATTTCTCGTTTATCGAGAGTGAATTGTGGTTTTGGTCCTAACTGTAGGAATGTTTGACCAAACGGGGGTTTGAGATGACCCTAACTGTAGGAAGGTTTGATCACTCGAATTGAAAGTGGACCTCTCGTTCATGGAAGGAATCGAGAGGGGATTCTGGCTTTGGCCCTAACTTTTATAGGTTTGACCAAGGAGGCAGTGGAAGTGGGGGGTCTGAGACGATCTTACCTTTTATAGGCTTGATCGCTCAATTTATAAGTGGACCTCTCGTTCATAGAAGGAATCGAGAGGGGACTTTAGTTATGGCCCTAACTATAGGAAGGTTTGACCAGGTAGACAGTGAGAGTAGGAGTACAAATCACATCGAGAGTGACAGTGAGAGTAGGAGTACAAATCACATCGAGAGTGTTGACTCATACAAATCACAGTGGGGTTTAGTATTTATCACTTTGTTTGTAATGATCGGGTTATCCCTAAGAGAATTACATATAGTATTTTTCCGGGAGCTTCCCGTTACATGAATCATCCACCCCCAGTTTCTTCGCGAAACTGGGTTTATCATTGCATTCGGTTAAATGATCGGGTTATCCTTAAGAATATTACATATAAAAATTCTCCAGGAACTTCCCGTCAACGGTAGGAAACAGTTTAGACTCATATACCTATTGGAGAGTATCAGGGAACAGTTTAACCTCATATACCGATTGGAGGATTAAGAAGTAGTTTATACTCTTATACTTGTCGGAGTATTGAGAAGCCATTTATACTCGTATACTCTTCGGAGTCCGACTACCGTTTGGCTTACCCTAGCGTTATGACGCCGGCCTCAACCAAGGTCTGGATGCTATTCTTTAAAGTAAAGCAAGCCTTGGTGGGATGAAGGATCCTCCTGTGGTATGCGCAGTACTTTGGATCCGTAGTATTTTCAGCTTCCTCCTGATTCGTGATGGGCAGGAGCTTGATTTTGTTGTTTTCGAGAAGAGACTCGAAAATGGCGGGAACGTCTTCGTCCTTGAACGAGTACTCTTTCTGGGCCTTTTGATCCAAAGTCTTCTGCTGTCTTCGGGACTGCTGTTTTGACGTTTGATCAACAGCCGCTGCAGGTGCCTTGCCCCTATCACGAGAGGCGTTCGAGTTTGGAGAATTAGCCATCGGTTGGCTCCTCTCGGCCTTTTTCCTTTTGAGGAATCGTTCGGCTTGCTCTCCTCGGGCCTTCAAATCCTTCCATGTCTTGAGCGGCTCTACTCTCATAACATCCAAGATGTTAATGGACAAATTGTTATGACAAGTCTGCAAGATGAATTCCGCCGTGATGGGATCCTTGCAGTTCATCGCCCGATTGCGGAAGCGTTTGATGAAGGTATCCACCGACTCTCCGTCTTTTTGTTTCTCATCGAAGAGTGTCCTGATCGACACTTCAGCATCATCATCGAAGAAATGAGTGAGGAACATGCTCTCCAGGTCCTCCCAGCTGTTGATGCTTCCAAATTTAAGACGCCGATACCAATCGAAGGCAGGCCCGCGAAGGGTGCCGACGAATGACCGAACCATCAAGGCTTCATTGCCGGAGATCGTGCCCAAGTGGGACTTGAAGTAGATTAGATGCTGAGTGGGCGAGCCCTTCCCGTCGAACGGCGTGAAGTTGATCAGGTTGAATTTCGCCGGATACGGGATCGAATCCCACTCTTTCGGGTAAGGACACGGAATGCCGGTCTTCTTTACCTCTCGAGCAGACATCAGGGCGTTAATTTTTCTTTCGAGATCCTTCATCTTTTCGGCCTCATCTATATCCTGTTTTGGACAATTCTAGAGAGGAATAATACGGCCACCCTCAGTGTTATCATCATTGGTGGGTCCACCCCCAGCGTCGTTATTTTTAGTGGGGTCACCCCCAGTATTTTTGGGCGGAGCGTCGGCCATGATGATTTCGTCCACTTCCGGATCGCTGTCAACTACGGCGTTCTGGGTGCGACGGCTGGATTCAACTAGCTGATTTGACAAAGCTCGGATTTGTTGGTCGTGCATTTGCCTCATCTCCCGCATAGCCATTTCCATTTCGATTTTGAATGCTTCTTTCTGCTTGGCTAGAGCATCCTCAATGATTTTGGCTATTTGCTCGGTATTGACCATGAACACTTCCCGAGCTTGTCCTATGCTAGACGTTGTATCGTCAGAGGCGAGCGCGGAATGAGAATCCGAGAACTCATCATCAGAATGGATTCCTTCTTGGACCCCATGGTCGTTGTTATATCCGACGGCTTCTAGCTGAAGCTGAGCTATTCCCGAATTGACTCTGCTTCCTGGAGAGAAATTAGGGTCGGAACCACTTGAAACAATTGGAGATTTTCCCTTGTTGACCATGTTGATGGTAACTTCTGGGAATTCATCATCTCGAGCAACCGATCCTCTTTGGTGGAAACGCCTTGATTTGAGCTTCGTCGTTCCATCGGAGATTCTCTCGAATATCGAGACCCTCTGCGGAGCGGTCTTGGGGCAGCTACACGTTGATAATACTGCCCTGATAATTTTGATACACGGACAGTAAGAGTCCGCTTCCCGGGTACTTCTCTTTCGAGATTTATTCGTACCCCCAGCCTGATAGTACAACTCATCGACGTTGCGGTCGGAGTAACCTATCGGCTGCTCACATGGATCCTCAGGTATAACGCGTTCGTCTGTCTGACGTGTTTTCTTCTGAGTAAACATTGCCTTGTTGGCGTCTGCAAGAGTCGCACGTTTGGAATCACACCTTTGTGAGGGTGAAACCTTAACGGGCTCCTGATTTTCTGCACGCAACGCCAAGTGGGCCGTTGTAGAAACCCATCCATTAGGAAGTCGTGTACGACCCCCAGTCCGGATGTTGGCTCGAAGCTCCTTCAACGATCTCCAGCTTTCCTTAACAAGCGCTTTTCCTCGATTCTCGGGTAGGGCACCGACACGATCCTTCAATGGGATTCTAGATTTGGGGAGATCCACGCTGTAATGACGAAGGCCGGAGAGCACCGTCGCCTGCTTTTGCCTTAGGCGCTGATTTGGCCTTTGGCACCCAAACTTGCTTGCGCTTAGGCGGCTTCTCCACTGCTTCTCCCCTCTGCATTTCTTTCGCTTTCTGCAAAAGGGCTCGAGCATGTGCGAGCAATGCTCGATGCTTCTTGATTCGCTCCTCGAGGGTGGAGCGGGTCCTCTTGACACGAACCCATTCGTTCGTTTTTGTCTTAGAGGAGGAGTTGGTTGTTTGCTGTTGTTGCTCCTGGCGCTGCCTGGACTTTAGATCCTCATTGTAGCGGATCCCATCCATCGATTCTGCGGCCTTGGCCAGTTGTCGCAAGGCGTTGACGTCGTCTTTGGCGCGCCCTCTTTGACAAGGGTTAGAACGCCTTCAGCGGTTGACTTCGGTGCGGAAGGGAGATCTGGATCTGCGGCTTCAATCATGTTAGACGCCAAATAGGAGCGTCGCGGGGAGTAGGTGCAACGGCGGCGAGGGGGTCTTGGATCTTCGATCCTGAGAGCCCGCGAGCACTCTTGGAAGATGAAGTCTTCCTACGCCTGTTTGGAGAGGCGGATCTGGAGGAGGAGGAAGAGAGGTACTCTTCAAACTTCTGTTGATCGAACTCGTATTCGATCTCTTCGTTCACCCGGATCTTGAATGCCGGTTGCGTCACGACAGCCTCGGCAGCGAGGCCGTTGGCTCCCACTGTGGTCGCCAGCTTGTTTTCGTCGAAAGTTGCCTTCATCATTGATTTTATTAAAAACTTCAAACGTTACAAATGAATTCAAATAACGAAAATAAAAATTACAACTTTCTTGAAAATAAACACAAGATCCGTTTATCGTCTCTTGCTTGCGTGGGTCTTTGGCCTGTGACGGGGACGTCGATATCCGTGGACTACCTGGCAATCAGATCTGATCCAGAAAAATCGAGCAGAGCTTCGTCGATCCGCGAGGAGATCTAGAAGCTTGAAGCGCCTATCTCGGCTAAAGCGAGATATTTGCTCTTCTTAGGATTACCGGCGAAGGGTAATGCTAAGGAACGGATACGGGTGATGTGAATCTGATGAAGACCTCTCTTGTGTTGAAGCGTTCGACCACTCTTCACTGCAGCAAGGCTTCGCCAACTCTCCAAAAATCCAGATCCTCCAAAATGAGGCCATAAGGTTCCTATTTATAGGCATGGGGGGCACCTAGGGCATTGGGACACCCCTGGGGTGTCTAGGCAAAGCCTAGACACCCTTGGGGTGTCTTGGGTTTGCCTAGACACCCCTGGGGTGTTTCGACTTTCCCGAGACACCCCGGGTGTCCCAGTTCAGCCTGAGACGCTCCGTTGATTGTTTCCGCCGTAAATTCTTCGTCCGAACTCGGATTTGAGTGATTCCAAGTGCGTTGGAAGCTTGACGAAGAGGTCCATCCGCTCCGATGGTTGGATTATCTGTAGAGTGAACGAGATATGAAGGGCATTGTTCTTTTTGTGAACATCGTAGGGTTCTCGATTGGCCCGTGCCTTCGTTATTCCGAAATTCTATCAGCTCACGTAGTTCGTCGATTCGCTTCAATCGTTCATCGACGTCAATCGAACTCCTGTGGATCAGATGGTGATGTTCATTGTCATTCCTTAGCACTGAGCTATTCGTGGAGACCTATAGGCAATTTTCGATGCCTACAATAATTAAATTTATAATTAACAAAACTATATAAAATCAGATTTTTAAATCATAGAAAAAATTCTAGAAAATCAAAAAATATAAACACTCTTTTAAAAATAATAATTTAATATTTTAAAAATATCAAAAAATTTATTTAAACTAGTATCAAAATTTTCTGATCATTACATTCTACCCCCTTAAAACAAATTCCGTCCTCGGAATTTAAAATAAAAGTGATGCACAAACAATATATGTGATGTGAATATATTCATTAGACTATGTTACATATACATTTTCAATGAAAAACATCCACCAACACCATCAGCACTAGAATCATCAGCAACACATGCAGTAGCTAGATCAATCAATTAGTGCTAATATTTTTTATTTACCAAGTAACTTTTGTGTATATGCTCAAGTATGGAGTAGTTGTCTTGATACATGACTTTTTTGGGGATAGGCTCAAGAGTTTCAATGTGTACATGATATATTGTCATGTTAGGATCATGTACACTAAGAAACACTTATATACATTGTGTTAAGTAAATGGTTAAGTTACGACATGGTTTTTCTGTATATTTGGCCATGTAAATTACTTGTAAGTCAATATGAAACTTGGTTTTACTCTGTTGCCCTTAATGTAAGTGATTTATGTATCTTGTTTATAATGTTAACATCTTCTCTATAGTTGATTTATGTATAATGTGAACAAAATCAATGCAGTAACATCAATAAGCACAAATATGATCAAAATCCACAAATAATATTAAATTGCACAAATAACATCAAATACATACCAATAATTCCATTAAAAGTTCACAGATTACATCCAATTCTTCTCAAATTCCATACAATTCTTGAACATAATTTTACATAATTCCTAGACTTGTTACATAATCTTAGCAAAAATTAACACCGCTAACACAACCAATAACAATCTTCGTGCACATTAAAACTTCATCAACCTTCTTAAATAACATACTAATGTCCTTTGACATTTTCACCATCAAGCTCCTATTATCATCAACCTAAGCAAAGTACCCACAATCCTTGTATGTTGAATTTCGATACTGTGGGAAGCCATAGAAGAATTGTAGACCCTTATTCTCCCCTTGCTTACAAGTCCTAATTTTACTTTGTAACCTGCAAAAACATCTCATGCTAACACCGTCAATACTACCTCTATTGGCACTAGCCTTGGATGAACTGGAGAACTCCATTTTTAAATTGGGATCTAAGCTTATAAAACCCCGTAAATTTGAATATTTTATGATAAATAATAATAAATATGTTATATAGTAAAAAATAATATATTTTAATGTTTGAGTATGAAAAGAATTGATTTGAGATCAATTCAATGTATATTTATAAAAATATGAGTACAAATGCACAAAACATGCACAAAGGCCAAAAGAGTGAAAATCTGGGAATAATAACCAGTTATGAGTTTCTATATTTTACATACGGATGCGGTCATAATCTGGAAAAGTATAAAAGACCAAAGTTGTAGATCTCTTCAATAGATTTCCAACAAATCTTAGATCTCACCTCATTCCGAGGTCGGATGAGAAAGTTACAGTCAAAATACTGAATGTTGTTTTCCTAGTCAGGCTAGGTTTCCTGGTTGGGATCAAACAGGTTTGTTTCGGGTTTGCCTCTATAAATATCTGTGTTTTTCACAAAAATTCCTTTCTTTTATCATATCTATGAACCCTAGCAGCCACCATCTCTCATCCAAAACCCTAGATATTTTTTTATGAGTTTGGAGAGCTTTGTGAAGCAAAACACCGACACGAGGACGAGATCATTGACATGTGGCGAGGAAGAACGGGTTGTTTATGCTTGGGGATTGCTTTCTTTGTTTCAGAGGATTGCACATGATATTAAGGCAATATCACTTACATCCAAACTCATCCTCATAGTTAAATAACTAGTTTAGAAGTTTAAATTGTGTTTACATGCTTAGATCTTAATCTAATATGAAAAAAATAGATTTTTATTGTTAGATTTTAAAAAAATGTTAGATCTACATGTTTTTCTTACTGTTTATAATAGAAACATGATCATGATCATTAGGGTTCTTCAAAATTTTATTTTTTAACTTGTTAATCATGTTCTAATCATGTTTAAACCCTAATTTAACATTTAATTGAGTTTACATGCGGATTAAAAATGAGAAAACACTAGGTTTGTGATACCTAAGTGTTAAAAATATGATTTAATGAATATATATCTTTTTTAAGTTGTTTGACAATCATACTTATGTTTAATATGTTAAAAGTTTATGTTTTAGATTGAAGAATTTGGTTAATTAGGTTAAAAATCCTAATTAGATTAACACAAGAGTTTGATTTATGTTCGAGATAATTTTAGTAAGTGATTATCAAAGTTTAAGTGTTGTTATATGTTTTAAACATGATTGAAGGTTTAAATATGATTTCTTGTGCAAATAATCATGTTTGTTATGTTCTGAAGAAAAACTGCTGCACATATATATTTTTTAACTAGAAATTTAAAATAACAAATAAAATCCAAATTGAACCAAACTAATGCCAATTGAAAGATATGAAAGATAGTTTTCCTAGATATAGATATACTTAATTTACTGATGATACATTCTGTAGAAAAACTGTTGCACATATATAACATTTAACTGAAAATTAGAGATATCATATAAACTCTAAACTGAACCAACCAGTATCAAATGATATCTATGTGAATAACTATTCTTAAAAAGAGTTTGTCTAGAGAAATATATGATCATTTGACTAACGATATGTTCTGCAGAAAACTACAAATGTGCTAATTTGAAATAATTGATATATAACGTGAAAGTTTCTTGAGTTTTGCTCCTGTTTGTTTTTTCGAGAGAGTTTCTCGATCTTGTACTGATGTATTATGACGCTTAAGAGTTTTTTAACACCTGAGATGATGGTTAACATCAGTTATGAACACGCACATCGAGATATATGCACATACACTTAGATTATGTTATGTTAACATATTTTAGTCGCATGTTGAGCTGATGAATACATATGGAAGAGTATAGTTATTTTTTATGTATTCAAAAATAGGGAGATAAAACCTATTTGTCACAGGACGATTGAGTAAGAGTATTACAAAGGTATCATCATTTCATGTATCCGGAATAGGGAGATAAAAACATATTCCCGCAGGATGATTGAGTAATAGTATTACAGTAGTATCGTTATTCATGTATTCGGAATAGGAAGATAAAATCTATTTTCGTAGGATGATTGAGTAAGAGTATTATAAATATATCGTCATTTTATGTATCCGAAATAGGGAGACAAAACCTATTACCGCAGAGCGATTGAGTAAGAATATTACAAGAGTATCGTTATTGCATAAGGAGATGCACACACATATATATCATCAGTTGTAGTTACTCCCATGTTAGATTACCCATGAGTAGGGTACATTCCTTGATTTGTGGCATACATGATATGACCTCTAATGATTTTTAAGTAGATGATATTCTCTTAGTATTACGCCAACTACCTAAGAAGTAGTTCGAGATTATGACATTGGTCCTATATAGTTTAGGCTTAGAGTTTTTTTTAGTGTTGTTTTCATTTATATAGTTAGAATTGGTATTTAGGGATCTACAATTTGAGACATATGATATATATGAGGGTTTTCTTATTTGGATTATTTAGCTCAACGTACTACGTCTCGTCTTATAGGTATCTAAATATTAACTCTATTAGATACGGAGAAAATAATATAGGTAGACCATGCTTAATAGATAGAACCCCCACTTCATCTAGCAGCCCTTCCCCTAGGGGCGGATGGAGGTGATCTTACTGTAACGCTCTGACGCTCTTGTTATTATTCTTTTTGGTTAAATTGTATCTTTCAGGTAGATCAGAATTTCGGAGAGCTGCATGATGATGGAGTTCTAGCATAGTCGCCGTCGTACATTTTTAGCAGTTGAAGCTCCACTATATAGTTATGTTCAATGTTCAGACTTTAGAGTTGTATTCATTTTGTAAAGGCAGAGTGCCTTAGTGAGATTTTATTTGACTCATTGTGTTAAGATGTATTTCAGACTCAGAGATATTTTTATTCTATTTCAGTTGGGCTTATTTGTTGATATACTTCTTCTGTGCATATCTGATTTTGTACTACTTCTATTATTTGTCTGTTTTATACCTTCACCTATTTGTTGTCTTCACTAGAGAGAGAGTGACTGTGATGGTGAAACATGTTGTAGCATGATGTTTGGTGTTTGACAGGTTTGACAATTCGGGTTTTACCTTGGACTGCAGTCTTATATGAACCCTGGGGCGTCACAAAGCTAGGGTGGTTTGAGGGTCTAAATTAGAAGAGGAGAGGAGGAAATATGGTTTGGAGACCAAGATTTAAGTTTCATGTTTGTGTTTTTATGTGTTCCAAAATATTACCATTGGGGGGGGGAGGAGAGAAGATGATGTTCTTAATGGGTTTTGCGTACATTGAATGTGGGTTTGGGTTTTAAATTGAGGATATAACTATCCCAATGAGAGCCACCATTAGAGTTAATGAAATATTCTGTTAGCTTGTAACATCAACTAACTATAGGCACCATTGTCAACAACTAAAGTGTATTTGAGAGGCTAATATCAAAATATAAAGATTTGAAGGACTAATATCAAATTTACTACAAATTTACTATAATGTAAGGGACCAATATCAAAAAACCCAGTAAATGAAATATATGTGGAACTAATTGACTTTCCCTGTAACTCGAAGTGATGTCACATTGTTTGGACCTTTATTTATTTAGGGAGTGTTTGGCAACTGGGGCATTTTTACAGTTTCCGTTTTTATTTAAAAAAAGAATAAAATGTGTTTGGTTAATGTAGTGTTTTTTTACCTGACCCATTAAAAAGACCAAAAATAAATACTTTTCGCAAAACACCAAAAATGTATTTTGAGTTCCCGTGACTTTTTTTCACCCAAGCTAATCCCCTTTTCTCCCCCAAACCCTAACAACTCATCGCCACCTCCGAGTCGCTGCCTCCGAGTCCGACTCGTCGCCGCTGTCGCCTCCACCTCGCCGCTGTTGCCACCTTCGATTCTGATCAAGGTATCTTCTCACATGCTTTCTTCTTCCTCTCCACACACCTTGGATCTACTGCGGGATCCTCTTTCATGTTTCCTCTCCTTCGATTAGCTTGTTAAAGATTGCATCCCCCCCCTCTTTTTGCTGATTTTAGCCTTTCTATGTTGAAAGCTAGAAAGGGGATCCAGAAGCTTGTTGTGATTGAAAATGTTAAAAGCATTAGTAGTTATCCTGAAATCAATATGAGCAACTCTGACTCAGATTCCTATTAAATTGTTTCACATAGCACTGCAACTTCCTGACTTGTGTAACATAGTTTGTAGTTGATGATTTCATCTTTCTAACTCAGGTCTTGTTCATGTGTATGCATAAACTCCTGAATATAAAGGCAATATATTTTTTAATCTTTCAATTTACTTAATCACATGAGTGTGCAAGTTTCTTGACAAATTCACTTTTGAAATTGTGGGTGTTATGGTAATTCACCATCTAAAAACAAAGATATCGAGAAACTATCTTCATAGAGCCAAAAGAGCTATGGCCCAAACCGACTTAGCGGCCCAAAGCCCAGCCAAGAATGAATCTATCGACCTGCCAAGCGATGAATCATCTTTACCGACACGAAGTGCGGGATCAATCAATCCTTCATAAATCATGACGAATCCTCAAATAATCGGCTCGACCATCTACTTGGTTGTCTCCTCGGCCAGAAGCTCACTCGACTATCTAGTCGGTAAGTCATAAGAACGACTCAAAAACAAACCCGTCTCTATTAAGGGGATAAGATCCAACTTAGCTCCCTTCAGATATACATCAATCAATACTACAGTATTGATCGATCCCATCAAGATCTCAACTCTGACAAGTCTCAAGCATAAACACCCCCCCCCGCCACAAGTCACTTCTCAGATATCACTAAAATATCCTCTCTTGTGCCCGAATGGCTTCCCCTCCAGTCGTCAGCCGACATCTGTAAAGTAAAGAATAACTAAGCAGCCAGCCTATCTTCCGTCATGCCTCATTTGTCAAAATCCAGGATATGTTGGAGATATCATCTCTTGTGCTCAAATGACTTTCCCTCCAGTCGTCAGCCGATATCTGTAAAGTGGAGGATGACTCAGCAGCCTGTCTACTCATCCCACCATCACCCCCCTGTGCATAGCCAAAGCTAAGGGTTGGAATCTCAAGGCGAAGGGCTATAAAAGGGAGGAAGGTAAGGTGAAGAGGGGGGGGATCTTCCTCTTCTTCTTCTTCTTCTTTTAATCTTGACTTGACGAAGAGTCTAGACATTCATTGAATTCGGGTGATCATTTTCTCCCTCTTGATCAACTTTCTTTTTATTAATAACTCACAGAGAGTACCCCCTAACAAGGACCTCAATGATCCTGGGCCTCTCCCTCAAACCCCACTCAAGCTCGTCAGCTGACTTGACCGTCGGAGGTACCACAGGAGAAACTAGCCCCGTCGTCTTACGAGTTCGTGCTTCTTGTTTATGCAGAAGAATCAGGAATTCTAGTCCAAGGATCGGGCATAAAGTCGGAGGAGGAGTCGGCCCCATCTCTCATCCTCTCACTCTTCGTCATTCGCGGACAGCTCCCGTCGACTGTGTGATCTCGGACATCAACAGTGGGTAATATCAAGATGTGTTTTGAAATTGATGTATATTATATTGTAATGTCACTAAAATACATTTTGAGCCTAATGCATATATATTATCAATGTTATTAGAACACGTTGAATAATTATTCATCATTGTTTCATGATGGTGGTGCCATATTAGATTTAAAAAAAAATTTGAATTAAAGGCATTGAAAAAAGCTCCCGACTAGTGGTTGGCCGTTGTTGCTCGCCGACAGGACTGACGGTCTCGTCGGTGGCGTGACGACTGACGGCCGGCAGGTGGCTGGTGGTAGGGAGTGGCAACGAGCGAGAGTAAGGTTAAGTGGTTGGGTGTGACTAGTGATTGTTGATTGGTATTATGTGCTATATAAATGGTCAAACTAGTTTGACCAATAATTTTTAACCAATAACTTTTAAAATGGTGTTTTCAAAACACTTTTGAAAGAAAACACCATGACAGGATATTTTTCTACAAAAACATAATAAGAAGATCACATTGATTACCAAATACACCTTTATTAATCTAGTGTTTATATTTACAACACTGACAGTGTGAAAGATGTCTTAATCCCTTTTATTTGTAAAATGTCCTTGACCTCATTGGACCAACATATGGCCTCACGCCTTAATCAACAGACTAATATTTGGTGCCAATTCCCTGACTTATGATCCTCACTTATGTTAAAAAGTAGTTATGAACAACAATCCTTACAAAAACTATGGATAAAATAACAAAAAAGTGGCGGGATCTTTTGGTGCATTTTAGCAGGCGATTTTCCCCTTGCTAACGTGCACCCCCGCCTTGTTCTCATGAGGAAGAAGAAGAAGAGCATTGGAAAGAGAGTGCCAAGCATTAAACTAAGAGATTCTATGTTTTTGTTTTCATCTTCGTTAAATCTGGAAGTAGCAGCCGATGTAACAGTAGCTAAGGATGAGCTTGAGGAATCTTCAAGATTTATAGTCATGGAGAGCACTGGACCTAAAGGGGCCAAGAAGAAGATGAGGATGGAGGAAATTCTTGCAAAAACCATATCTACATCTGATCCTCAAACGCCTCAGGTGAGATCTGGTCCTCTTGTTTCTCGGCAACTAAGAAATTCTTCTTCCACTTAGGCAGATGAGGTAGAGAAGAATTTCAAATCTGGATCTTATGAAAATATTAATCTAGCTGGTGAAATTTCTGAAGTTCAAGCGGATTTGAATGCTAATGTTGAAAATGAGAATACTGATCTGATAGATCTCTCTAATGCTGAACAAGATTTTAATGGTAAACCCGTGAAAGAAAATATAAATCTGGTGCAATCAGTGAATGAAGATGTGAATGGAGTTGTTAACAATGGAAGAACGAAAATTTGCCCTAATTGGTCATGTTATTGGAAAATCTGAATTATCCAAGGAAAATCCAGAAATTCCTAAGACTTTTGCTAGTTTATTTGCTGATAACAGGAAGAACGGAAATGGATTAAATCTGAATTATGTTCCTTCTTTTCAAGAGCATACTGTTACATTCAATTCTGAGGAATGGAAGGAAGGTGAATCCTACTAGAAATTTGCCCTAATTGGTCATGTTATTGGGCTAAATGTTAGATTTAAATCTATGGAATCCTATGTTAACAAAACATGGGGAAAAAAATTTCTATTCCTAGAGTTCATTTGATCAAACAAGGAGTGTTTCTTTTTTATTTCAAAACTGAAAGGCAAATGAATGATGTTTTGGAAGTAGGGTCATGGTTCTTTGGTTCAAGGCCTTTAGTTCTCAAACCATGGAAAATAAATATGGAAATGAAAAGAATTCAAGATTGTAACTACCCTATGTGGGTTCAGTTCCCTAATTTGCTTTTGAATCTATAGAGTCCTACAGGTATAAGCAAAGTAGCTAGCCATATTGGTAATCCTATTACCACTGATAAGCTTACAGCAACAAGACAAAGGCTATCCTATGCTAGAGTTTTACTTGAGGTGCAACTACCATTGAAAAATCCTTTGCCTGATCAGATTGTCATTCAGGGACCTGATGGGAAAAATTATACACAAAAAGTAATATATGAACTTAAGCCAAGATGGTGTGACTCTTGCAAGGTTATTGGACATTTCACTAAGCAATGTAGGAGGAAAAATGGGAGGATGATATGGATGCCTGTTAATAGAAATGCTGGAGAAGATGCACAAAACCCTGAAGTTATTGTGAACTCTGTGGCTAGACCTGGTACACGTGCACAACAAGGAGGGATGCTGCAACTGCTACTGGGCAAGATACACATATGCAACAGGGTCCTTTGGGGGTAAATGAAAATGCTAGAAATAATTGGACTGATAGTGTTGGTACTCTTGGGCAAGTTGAGAAACAATCACAAAATCAACAGGGATCTAGTGGGGATAAGAGAAATGCTGGAAAAATCTGGAAGTGATGTTTGGAAACATGCACAAACAGTAACTTCTACTCCAAGAGTTGTTGTTTCCTCCCCAACTGTTAATGCAACAGGTTTTTCTACTGTTAATATATATCTTATCAGAAGAGGCAAAGAAAGATCTAATGCAAATATTGAGGGGACTTCTTATTTTCAGGTATCAAAATTCTCCCCTTTGGAGCACCAAATGCATGATTTTGACCCCTCTAGTATTGATAGGGGTGGTCTAAAAATTTTTAATGCATTTTGCATTATGAAACATTAGAGGATTGAATAAGTCCTCCAAACAAATGATGGTAAAGCAGTTCGTTCATGATTACAAATTATCTTTTATAGCTCTCTTGGAAACAAAAATTGCTAGGGATAAAATGCAGAGAATAGCTACTAAAATGATTAAGAATTGGGATTGGATCTCAAATAGCCAACAAGATGTCAATGGGAGAATTTGGATTTTATGGGATAGTGACATCCTCACTGTCCAATGCATTACATCCTCTGAGCAATGTATGACATGTAAGATAAAATCAAGGGATGATAAAATTTCGTGTCTAATTTCTGTGGTTTATGCTTTTAATGATATGGAAGGCAGGAAAGCTCTCTGGAATGATCTATTATTAATTACCCTTGGATTGTTGGTGGAGATTTTAATACCATTATTAGTGCTGAGGAGAAATTAGGGGTGATCTTGTTAATGATTCAGAAACTGAAGATTTTCAAAGATTTTTATCAACATGTCAACTACTGCACCTAAAATCTATTGGATGCTATTTTACCTGGAATAATAAGCAGGATGCTATCTCAAGAATCTGGAGTAAGCTTGACAGAGTTCTAGTCAATGAAGATTGGATTCAAAATTATAACTCCAGCCAAGTGGATTTCCTAACTCCTATTTGTTTTGATAACTCTCATGCACTCTTAACAATAGGAGATGAGGTTGTTGAAGGAAAAAGACCTTTCAGATTTTTCAATATGTGGGTAAGCCACCCTGAGTTCATCCCAATTGTCAAAAATGTTTGGCAACAAAATATCAGAGGATACTATATGTATAAGCTTCATGCCAAACTCAAGAATCTTAAGCAGTCTTTGAAAGAATTAAACAAAAAGCACTTCATGAACATAAGTGAGCAAATGTCTAGAGCTAATAGTGAGCTTTCTGATATCCAGAATCATTTGAATAATGATCTCTTCAATCAAGACCTGATAAGGAAAGAAAAGGAATGCTTAGACAAATATACCAAACTTTTGGACTGTGAAACTTCATTTTACAGACAAAAGGCTAACATCAAATGGGGTCTTTATGGTGACAAATGTTCAAATTTTTTTCACTCCATTATGAAGGCCAAAAGGAACTAGAACAGAGTGTTACCACTTTATGCTCAAAATGGTGATAAGATTACTGATTTTTCTGATATAATTGCAGAGTTCACTGGTTATTATGAAAACCTTCTTGGTATTGCTACTCCTACTATCACTCCTGATCCTGGGATGATACCTAATGGGCTTGTTTTATCTCCAGCTCAAGGCAACACACTGAGCTCTCCAGTTTCTAGAACAGAAATAAGGCAAGCAATTTTCTCTATGTCAAATGACAAAGCCCCTAGACCTGATGGGTACAATGCATTCTTCTTCAAAGCTGCATGGAAAGTGATTGATGAGGATGTCTATCTTGCTATAGAGGAATTCTTCAATTCTGGTAACATGCTTGGCACTTATAATTCTACATCTATTACCCTTGTGCCAAAAATTCTCAATCCTAAGTCCCCTTCTGACTATAGACCAATCTCATGCTTTAACTGTGTTTACAAAATCATCTCAAAAATTATTGCTAACAGAGTTTAGAAGGTAACAGGGTATTTGATATATGATGGACAAAGTGCATTTGTTAAAGGAAGGTCTATCTCAAGTAATATTCTTTTAGCCCATGAGCTTATAAAACAGCATGGTAGGAAGCTTACTTCTCCTAGAGCTACTCTCAACATAGACCTACGTAAAACTTTTGACACCATAAGCTGAGACTTCATCAAATCTATGCTATCTGTATTATGCTTTCCTAAAAAGTTGATTTTGTGGATTATGGAATGTATCTCCACACCTAAATTCTCCATCTCTCTAATGGTGCTCTTCATGGATACTTTAAGGGGACTAGAGGTTTAAGACAAGGAGATCCCCTTTCACCTTACCTCTTTGTGCTTGGAATGGAATACCTATCAAGAAAACTAAACACACTCACAACTGAAAGGTTGTTCAGATTTCATGCATCCTAAGTGCACCAGATTAAGAATCACACATCTATTTTTTGCTGTTGACTTGCTTTTATTTACAAGAGCTGACATGTATTCTATAGCAAAACTACATGATTACCTTCAGGAATTCAGTAGGGTCTCTGGATTGGAAATTAACCCCAACAAGTGTTCTGTTTATATTAGTGGCACTGAAGAAAATATGAAGCATCAGATTTGCAATTTTTTGAATTTCTCTGTAGGGGTATTACTAGTTAGATATCTAGGTATGTCTCTAATCTCAAAAAGATTGACGTGCCTGGACTGCTCCTCTTTGATCAGGAAAATAACAGATCAGTTCTAGAACTAGCAAAAGAGAAAGAATTTATCGTATGCTGGTAGGTTACAACTCATTAAATCAGTCATCCTTGGAGTGAAAATATTCTGGATTAGCAACTACATTCTACCTATGAAAATTCTGGAAAAAATTGATAGCTTATGCTCTGATTTTCTTTGGAACCGTAAAGTGCATTTGGTATCTTGGGAGATGATCTGCAAGGATAAAAAGCAGGGTGGTCTTGGAATTTTTTTAGCAAAATTCTAGAATTTGGCAGGTGCAGCTAAACTTATTTGGATGATTCATCTTAAGAAGGATCTTCTTTGGATTAAATGGGTTCATGGCAACTATTTACAACACTACAACATTTGACAAGTTCAATCAAGGGTGAATAATTCTTGGATGTGGAAACAACTTCTAAGAGTGAGAGACAAGCTAATTGGAAATTTTGGAAGTGTGATCAACCTCCAAAATGCTATTAGTAACTGCTGCTCTGAAGATAAAGTTCAAATCTCTTCTATATATAAAGAGTTTGTTCATCAATCTCCTCAAGTGGCTTGATCGAATACTATTTGGGGTGGCTGACATTATCCTAAACATTCCTTCATATTATGGTTGACCATACATTCAAGATTGTTAACCAAAGACAGCTTATGTCGCATGAGAATTCTAGATACAAATGATTGTGTTCTATGTTCTAATCACCACGAAGAAACCTGTTGCCATCTTCTCTTTGAATGTCAGTACTCTGCTACTGTGTGGAATGAAGTTATGCAATGGCTGAAATCATGCAGTTGGGAGCATGTCATTAGTTGGTATAGTTCAAGACTAAAGGGTGCTGGTTATATGAAGAAATTGAAGAGGTTGACTTTATCTGTGACAGTGTACACAATATGGAAGGAAAGAAATTTACACATTTTCCAGACTAAAGCTAGGTCTCCTGAAGTTCTTATCAGGTGCATAAAGGTTGCCATCTTCTCAAAGATTTTAAATGATAATATTCCTTCTGATATAAAAGAAAAAATTGAACATTTGTAGTGTTGTTGATATGATCTGTTGAACTTCAGACTAAGGTCTGGTTTGCTTTGATGTACATATATTTTACATTTTGGGAGATGAATAAAAGTTTAATGCATTGACCAAAAAAAAATCCGTACAATTAACTATAGGCTTTGTTTGACAAGTCAACAAAAACAAGGCTAAACTACATTATTTCTTAACTAGGCTAGAGTTGATCCAAGGTGCAGAGGTGGTAGGGGTGCATTCAGTTCGGATATGGCTCGGATATGATGCTTACTATATCCATATCCGCTTACCCATCTCGGATGTGGATGTGGATACAGATACACATATGCCTCGCTAAGAAAAATTCATATCCGTATTAGTTACAATCAGATACGGTCATGGGTATAGACGGGGACATGTGTCCGGATACAAAACATATATGAGAAAAATAGATAGTATTGAGAAAACATAGTTAATGTGATACGAAAGAGTTTGTTAATATGTTCAATATAACCAGAAAGCCAAAATTAGACATATTGATCATCAAAATTAACCAAAAATCCATAATCTAAGAATCAAAATTATTGTAAAAGTATGACTAATATGTATTAGGATATTTCGGATATGGATATGGATGTTTCACTACAAAACCATATCCGTAACAATATCCTATTGGTTATAGATTTTAGTAACCATAATTTGTATCCTAACAGATACGGTTATAGATATTTTCTTGGATACGGATGCGGTTTAGCACCCCTAAATTAGGTGGTGTGGTTCAATTCTGTCTTGATTTTGATGGCTAAAAATAAACTAGAAAAAGCTAGGCTAGAGTTGACTAGCTTTTCCCAAATACAAAATAGATCAAAACTGGACCAGATTTAAACCTGACCCAGTTTTTAAATGGGTCAAATAACCCCTTAGACTCCAATGCAGTAAAAGGGATTTTAACTTGGCATGAAATCAACCTATGTTCAAATTCTATTGTGTATGTTCTAGTAAAACCGATTAATAATAGGGGTTAATTACACATAGAAAGAGTCGAAAGTTTTTAATCCGTGGGGTCTATTCGTCAAAGGCAACTATCAATGGTACTATGTTCAAAACAATGACGTGGTTACATAAAAAAATACTGTAAATTTTGAATATTTGCAAAACGTTGAACCACTATAACATGTTATAGAGTTTATAACTTACAATTATTGCACCTTACCGTCTTTGCCGCTAGACTCCACACAAGATATTTTCCCCCGTTTCCCTACAAAATAGAGAGCATCTCTCCCCTGTTCTCCTCACACCCCTAGCTCACTTCCAGCGAAGTCAAAAAAAAAAAAAAAAAAAAAGATGAAGTCCTCACCCTTTATCCTTCTGGCTCTCTCTCTGCCGTTCCTCCTCCTCAACAATGCACCCCACTGCTGAGTCCGTGACTGCAACCCCCTGCAGCTGAGCTCCTTGCCCGGGGCCATCATGTCCTCAGCTCCCCCTCCGCCACTTGCTATGTGCCAATCTCAGCGCAGCAGACTTCTTGCCTTCTGCCAGTTACGAGAGGAACCCGAGCCTCCGGGGCTACGTCACCTCGCCTAACGCTAAGAGGGTTGCTACTACTTGTGGTGTTCCCATCCCAAACTGTTGAATTTTGGTGATGTTGCATGTATGGATCTTGAAGAAGCTATGGAATGTTACGGTTAGGCTTTGGTGTACTGTATAAGATGTTGTATGTGTCAATATGTGATGGTGAGTAATCAAGTAGTAATTGGTGATATTTCAGTTTTCTTTATTTTCTTCTTTTTGCAGTTTTAATAAAGATTAAACCTATGATATTGATGATCTCCTAATGTAATGGGTTTCACTTTTAGTGCCAAAAGGTACCGGATTTGAAGGGGAAATTTGTGTTGGAAAAAGGAAAAGTCTATACTACTCTCAAATGATGTTTTTTAAACACCCATCTGTGCTACAGTAATAATACTATAATAATTTACTGTAGTATGAATAGTAAATCTTGGGTCCTCTTATTTGTACTATAGTAATAATACTATAATAATTTAATATAGCATTTACTGTAACATGAATAGTAAATATTGGATTCTTTCATTATTATAGAGTAATAGATGTACAAGAAATCATATGCTACTATTAAATTTACTAATTTAGAGTAAATTTCACAAAACACCCCAGAATTTTGGGACGTTTTCCATGAAGCACCTTGGAACTTTGTTTGTAATTACCCGAAACACCCATGAATCTTATATTGTCTGGCGTAATTCCCTAAACTTTCAATCTTCTTTAACATATCCCTTTAGAAAAATAATAAGTGTACTACACTTTTCATACTATTTTTGCACTATCTAAAACAAAAAAAATATGGTCTTTTAAAAAAAAATGTAAAAAATAAAGTGGTGACTCATCATGAATCTCTTTTATTTGTGGTAATGTCAAAATACTATGAAAAGTACAGCACACTTATCAGCACTCATTTTTTTACATGTAGATGGGAAATAATTAAAATATTCTTGATAGAAGATTTTCATACTGGGTAGTGGTCAGTTGTCCGTAATTATTGAGAAATTTTCTCTTGGATACGTTTTAATTTCAATTCACAAGTAAAACTATATTTACTATTTTGATAATGGACCAGCAGATAGTGTGTGTGTGTGTGTGAACGGAGTTTCGTCTTGTGGTGCGTTTGGGAGCAGGAGAATTCACCGTGATTAGCGGTTGATTTCAATTGGCTGCATGCTACACGTCTGTGGGATTAGAAAGGGAATGAGTTTGGCCAGCCACTTTAACAAGTTTAAATAGTTATTTTAATTAGTTTATAAAATAACCTAGAGTACTGACTTATAGCCACAAGGGTTGAACAAGCAAAAGACTAACATACTCATCATTTCAAAAAATTTCAAATCCTCCAAACCTATTAAATGCTTCTTGGTCATTTTGACAACAATGATGACTTATAAACCACTAATTTACCGAACACTCTGTTACTAAAATAAATTATAATATATTATATTTACCAAACACTTTAACTTATAATTCACTTGATATATAACTATTTTCAGATTATAAGCCAAATAAATTATAATCCAAAGTTACCAAACATGCTCACAATCGTTTTTTCAATATTGCTCAAAGTGGGAAAAGGACTCAGGTTGTCTCAACATATAATCCCCTAATATTTCAACTTTTCCTGACGAACCTCTTTACATGTAAATTACCAATAATTAAAATGTTCCTTACATTCTTGTAGTAAGGGAAATGGTTCGTTACCTGTAAATGGAAAATGTCTTAATTGAGAACTTTTCTCTCAAACACATTTTAATTTCATTTACAGCGAGTTGGTCCTTTGCAAAAACTTTAAGTTGATGAGGATTACATGCGGTAGATACCTCAAAATTCAAGGGGTTTAGTGAAATAAAAAAGGTTTGGGGATCAGTTTCGCGTGTAAACCGCCATAGATCTTCCTAAAAATCCAAAAATTATAAATAGCCTCATAAACAAATACAAACAGTCTCCAAAAAAATCTTGGATTAGCAAAGCCCCTTATAATTCAAAAATTCACCCAAAAAATATAATGACTACAAAAAACCTCTTAAGAGTATGAAAATTGCAAAACTATCTGAAAGTTAAAATATCCCCGAAAAACCTTATTAGAAAAAAAAAGCGTCCAGGAAAATCCAAAAATTTTAAAAATCCTTAAATTACGAATAAACCCTTGACAATACAAAAATTACAAACAACCCCCTAAATTATACCTATTAATCTTTGTGCCAAATTGTCACTATGTTCTTGAAAGAAAGGGTGCAGCCCATTCTTAGATTATGCTAGATTTACATTGTATCATAAAACTGAGCTTTTTATTGCCTGCTCCAAATCAGCCAAGCAATTAAGTACTCTTGCAACCAATTATTCCTACGCATCGAGCATATATAAAGCATCATTACGATTAAGTAGTTCGTTTAGAATACAACTGAACTTGCATAAACATCAAGAAACCAAGTCCAGGCTAATACACATAAGCAGTGGCCAAGGTAAAAACCCTTTATTTATAAGCCAGTAGTACCGTCACTTCCCATAAAATCTAGCATCTTGGATATGCAACCTTGCAAGCAGCAGCGACCCTCTTGCTGTTTTTAGAGTTGACGTATCCCTTCAGCTTGGGGTCTCTCATGTACTGGCAGAAACACGGCTGCTG
>NC_033794.1:122708665-122711001 GCF_001876935.1 Asparagus officinalis
GAACCAATCGCGGCCGCGCATGGGCTCAGCTCCACAGGATTGCATGCCGAGTGCACGGAGAACGGAGCGGCGGTCAGGAGGAGGGCAGAGATGACGAACAACAAGGAGAATGATGGGTTCATAGTTGGAAAATGGAAACAGGAGCGAGGAATGGTTGGAGTAGGGAAGGGATCAGTAGGGTTTGTATATATAGGAGAGCTACCAACTGTAGGGGTTTGAATCCTTTTCCATGCCAAAAAAGTAGCTGAGGGGTCGATACTTCCAATTGAAACTATTAATTGTTTAATCGATGATTGTGAGAAATCGATTATGATTCATTTGAAATGTAACACTTATTATATTCTCAGCCATGTATTGCACTTAGGGGTGCTAAACCGTATCAGTATCCGAAAAATATCCGTAACTGTATCTGTTAGGATACGAATATGGTTTTACCCAAATGTATAACCGATAGGATATGATTACTAATATGGTTTTATAGTGAAATATCCGTATCCGTATCCAAAATATCCGAATACATATTAGTCATACTCTTACGATAGTTTCGATTATTAGATTATAGATTTGTGGTTAGTTTTGATTATCAAGATGTCTATTCTTAACTTTTCAATTATAATGAACATATTAACAAACTCTTTTGTATCACATGAACTATGTTTTTCTCAATACTATCTAGTTTTCCCATATCTGTTTTGTATCTGCATGCATATCTGCTTATATATCCGCATGTATATCCGTAATCGTATCCGATTTTAGCGGATATGGTTATAAATTTTTCTTACCGAGGTATATCTGTATCCGTATTCGTATCCGATATGGGTAAGCGGATATGGATATGATAAGCATCATATCCGAGCCGTATCCGGACTGAATGCACCCCTAAATGCACCTGTTCATATTTTACAGTAAAAAAGACGAATCATAATAATACACTAAACAATCAATGATACAGCAGGAGAGGATCCAAATCTTCTCTCTATTGAAAACTGCGCGTGTGTATATACAGTCATTTTAATTAGAAATTATATATTGTTTTGAATTCATTTTAAATCTAACACAATTAATTAGTCAATTCTAATGGTTTATGCTGTTATCTGCTTTTCACTTATTAAGTAGTGCTTCCTTTTCTACTTGTCCATGGTATATAAAGTCCAACTTCAAATATTAATTAGTTTGTATACTGTCCTCTGTCACTTTGCCATTAGTTCCTAAACCGTATTGAACATTTAGATGATTCTAATTGATTTCAATTACACTAACAGCATCATTCCCTACAAATTGTATTATTATTATTATTATTATTATTATTTCACTCAAAACGCATCAAAATCCAATTTTGGCGAGCCATGTATACTTTGAGTGCTTGAAATGAGATATAAGAGTGCACGTAATGATCATATATGGCACTCAACACCGACATTTTTGAAATTTGGGGCTGAACCATGTGAAGGGCAATGAGTAGACACCATGATATATATCATTTATAATATACTTATAGAATTTTGTGGATGCAACATTTGTCCTTCAAGTGCTCAGCATCATGCTGCTGGGTTGGTGAGATCTAGTTTTTTCGAGTATGTCATGATAAAAAGTGGAGAATTCTGCGTGCTAACCTACCACATGTTGAAAGTTTAAAACAAGAAAAGTAAAGATTCTTCTATAAAAAATTCGCAATTTTTCAGAATGATCCTTAATTATTGGGGTGAAAAGGGAGTTGCGAATTTGCAGACAGAGTGGGCAGTTTTCACAATTGTAGAATGAAACTCAAAATTATCATAATCTTTTTGTCAGGAAACTATCGTTATTTTTCAACACGCACCATTTGCATTGTTGCTATTAACACCTAGGGAAAAAACTGCTGCTTGTTGATGCATATTCTCAGCGGGTTGAGGACGTAATTGCCCCACACCTGGTGAACCGTTGCCTAGTCCAAATTAGCCGACAATTCACGCGGGGCGACTGTTGAGATTGTGTCTTTGATTCTTTATAGAACTTTATGAGAATTAGACAGGGTTAGAGATCTATCATAATTAAGAGCTTGGGTTCGATTATAATTAGGAGTTCGAATTCTATCCTAATTAAGAAGTTAGGCTAAAGATAGAGTTTTGGTTTTCCTATATATATTCTTCTATTGTTGGAGGAAAAACTAAAAAGAAGAAGAAGAAGAAGAAGAAGAAGAAGTGTAGAGAGGAAGAAAGAGAGAGAGGGTTTGACAGTATTTGTCCGTGCAAAAGATTGTAATTTGGAGATGATAGTGGATTGATTTTGATCCCGTGATTTTTCCCTGTTGAGGGTTTTCCACGTTAAATCTTGTGTGATTTTATTTGCTGCGTTTG
>NC_033794.1:122711207-122713768 GCF_001876935.1 Asparagus officinalis
AAACCCTATTTGTATTCTCCTCTCTAATAGTAGATCTTCCCCTCCTTGCCCCGTGGACGTAGGCAGTTTGCCGAACCACGTAAAATTGGTTGTTTGAGTTTGTGGCCATTGTAATAGTTTTTAGGATCCCTCGACGCGCAGTCCTAGAGCTGACGAGAGGAAGAGCTAATATCCCACTTTGATGAGATATTAGGCTTCAGATTCTTGTTCCCTTTGAGAAACAAGAATTCTTATCGATCTTTCTCTCTTATTGTGCACCAGAAACTCTGCCGAAATTTTCGCTGCGCATAACAAGTGGTATCAGAGCACGGGCTACGCTTGGGCTATTTGGAGGAGTAGATCGCTTTGGAAGCTCATTTAGGGCTTTGTTTGGTGATAAAGGTGGGATCTTTTTGGTAAAGACTCTATCTTTTTAGTTTTGGATCTATTCTTCGTTCGTTGGTGCGTAAGATGTCGGGGAAAGAAGGTGCTTCAGGTGTCGAGGGCGGTTCTTCTGGCGCGAAGACCATTCAGAGTTTGAATATCCACTCTATGAAGATAGATGTGGAGAAATTTAATGGCACAAACAACTTTGGATTATGGAGATGCGAGGTTTTGGATGCGCTGAACGCGCAGAATTTGGAGGATACATTGGAGTTAGATGGCAAGCCAGATGAGATTGAAGAGAAGGTTTGGAAGAAGATGAATCGAACGGCGTGTGGTGTGATTAGGTCTTGTTTGACTCAAGATCTAAAATATGATGTGATGAATGAGACTTCTGCGAAGAAGATTTGGGAGATTCTCGAAAGCAAGTATCTGACAAAGAGTGTTGAGAACCGCTTGCATTTGAAGAGGAGACTTTATCGTTTCCAGTTGAAGAAGGGAACCTCAATTAGAGATCACATGAATCACTACACAAAGCTTCTTACGGATTTGGCGAATGTGGATGTCAAGATTGAAGATGAGGACAAGGCATTGCTGTTGTTGAGTTCCTTGCCCAACGAGGAATATGAGACCTTCGTCCTTACTCTTATTAATGAGAAGGCATCACTTTCGTATAGTGAGGTCACTGCTGCATTGGTGAATTATCAGCTTCGGAAGAAGGATAAGGAGAATTCGACTGAGTCGGTAGCAGAGGCATTGGTCGCAAGAGGGAAGAATCCGAACCGGAAGAATTGAAAGTCACAGTCTAGAGTAGGGCATCCTACAATTGGAAAAGATCAGTGTGCTTGGTGCAAGGAGACTGGTCATTGGAAGAAAGACTGCCCAAAGCTCGACGAATGGATGAAGAATAAGCAGAAGGGAAAAGGGAAGCAACCATCATCAGAAGCAAACATCGTATCGGATGGTAATAATTCTGACTCTTCTATTTATTCGCTTTCTATCAATCCTACAGATAGCTATTCGGAGGAATCTGAATGGATGTTGGATAGTGGTGCGACCTATCATGTGTGCCCTAGAAGGGAATGGTTCTCCAGTTTTGAGAAGCTGGTGGATAGTGGTGTGGTGTACATGGCTGATAACCGTGCATGCCAGATCCTTGGGATAGGAAGAATTCGCATAAAGATGTTTGACGGGACTGTTAGAGAGTTAAACGATGTGAGATATGTTCCTTCTTTGAGGAATAACTTGATCTCGATTGGGGCTTTGGTTGGAGAGGGTCTGAAGGTTCGTGTTGAGGACATGGTTCTCGAGATTGCGAGAGACTCTCGTATTTTGATGAAGGGCGTCAGGAGAAATAACCTGTATTACTTGACTGGAGGTATAGTGGCAGGTGGAGAGCTGACGACTTCTGTTGATTCGACTAGACTGCGGCATTTGGGGCTTGGCCATTCCAGTATTGATTCCTCGCATAAATTGAAAGAGGGTGTAAAGACCTGCAATTTAAAGTCCAGTGAACATGTTGATGTGAGCAAGAAGACCGAGGTGAAGTGTGGCACCTCTATTCACCGTGCTAAGGGTCGTTCTGGAGGAGTTCACGTGGATGTTTGGGGGCCTTCCAAGGGAGCATCATTGGGAGGTAATAGAAGTTTGGTTTCCTTTGTTGGTGGCTGTTCTAGGCGTGTTTGGGTTGCAACCAAATCCCCATTGGAGAAAGTCCTAGTAGTCTCTAACAGATTGAAGAAGTGTGATATTGGCAGAAAGGTGAAGGTACTCCATTCTGGTCGGAGGTACAAGATGGACCTGTTTCTGCATTGGAGCCGAGCTCACGGCATTGCGAGACACTTCGTTGGAAAGGAAATCTTGGGGCAACTAGATAAGGTGACAAATTTGAAGAACCGTGTAGATAGGGTGGCAAATTTGGAGAACCGTGCCTTGCTGGAGGAGGATCGGTGTTTGTTGTCAAGCAATGGTCTGCAAAAGAGTTTCTGGACAGAGGCTTCGACATATTTGGGTCATCCTATTAAAGAGTTGTCAACTGCTGTGATTGGAGGTAAAACTCTATTGGAAGATAGGTCTGGTAGTGTCACTTTGTATGAGGCTTCGATGAGGGAGCCGATTGACTCTCAGCAGGTGGAGAGTTTTGGACAGACCTTAGAGGTATCGCAGCGGGTGGAGAGTGATGCTACTCCACATTAGGT
>NC_033794.1:122714345-122742618 GCF_001876935.1 Asparagus officinalis
AGGGTTGCTTCACTCGGACCAAGAGTTGCTTAATGGTGGATCTCAAGGTTCACTGGTGAAGATGTATAGCAAGAATCCGAGCGCTTTTGCCCATGATTTTGCCGCAGCAATGGTGAAGATGGGGGGTATTTCTCCGTTGACGGGGAAAAATGGAGAGATAAGATTGAACTGCAGGGTGGTGAACTAAGATATGTGAACACGTGTGAAAGGATAATGGCCAGCAGGACACGTGGGGGCTACAAAGTTGAGCAAACAACAGCTACATGAAGAATTCATGTGAAGTGCGTGAAAGGAAGAGTTGCGTGGGGACCACAAAGCGCGTGAGTAGAGAGGAAACCGCGTGGGAGGGTGCCGAATCCATTGGACAAAAGAAGAGGCTCGGATTTTGCATCACTTTACCCGCTAGGCTATAAATAGGAACGCCTAGGGTTTTGTGCGTTGGGAGCAAGTACCAGGGGAGGAGAAATTTTGTGCGGCTGTGCAAGGAAGGATTCTCTCTTTGGCTGGCGGCTACGAAGATCAAAGTGCAAGCAAGAGACTGATTTGTGCGACTGCAGAGAGCAGGTACGAAGGCAGAGAGCTTGGCTTGGAGGCGTGTGCAAGCAGCAAAGGTGCAGAAACAGAGGGTTCTCAAGCGGCTTTTGAGAGAGATTAGAGAGTTAGTTTGAAATTGTGAGAGTTGTAAACCTATTTGTATTCTTTTTCTTTCTAATAGTAGATCTCCCCCTCCTTGCCCCGTGGACGTAGGCAGTTTGCCGAACCACGTAAAATTAGTTGTTTGAGTTTGTGGCCATTGTAATAGTTTTAGGATCCCTTGACAGGTCAGTCCTAGAACTGATGAGAGGAAGAGCCGATATCTCACTTGGTTGAGATATCCGCTTTAGATTCTTGTCTCCTTGGTGAGACGTGAATTCTTATATCGATCTTTCTCTCTTATTGTGCACCAGAAACTCTGCCGAAATTTCCGCTGCGCATAACAGTGTGATAGTGGATTAATTTTGTGTTAGATTTGGGGGTGGAAACCAAACCTCCGACGGCGGAGGAGCTCCGACGAGCTCCGACGAGCTCGAGAATGGCGAAGATGACGCAGGCGAAGTCGACGAACGCACAATCTCGGCGAACGCACAATCTCGACGAACGCAAGCTTCGGGCGAACGCAGACCTTCGAACTCTGCGTTTGGCGAAGGCCCGAGCTCTGCGTCACAGTGAGGCCGACCTCTGCGTTCGTGCGCTCTCCCCTTGCGTTCGCGGGCCGCTGGCGACAGGCTGTCGCCAGCTCATCCACCTCGCCTATAAAAAGGCACCTAGGGTTTTTCGGTGTAGTGGCTGGAACTTCCCCTCTCCGATTTTCTCCTCTGGCGGCGGCTCCTCTCTGGTTTGATCTCTCTCCCTCGCGTGGCTTTCTTCAGCGGTGGCGTCGGACCCAAATCGCAGCAGCGATTTTTTCTCCAGCTCTCAGAAGTTTGAGGGGAGTTTAAGAAAGAGATTAGAGAGAGAGAGAAGAGAAGGAGGCGAAGGCAGAGGTGAATGTCACCTCCACTTCAGGAGGAGACGACGCATTGATATGCTCTTTGGAGAGCAAGGAGGAATCTTGGGTGTTAGATTCAGGAGCGTCGTTCCACGCTACTTCTCAGAAAGAATTCTTCGAGAAGTATACCCCCGGAAAACTTGGATACGTATATCTTGGTGATGATCAACCGTGTGCTATAGTGGGCAAAGGCGTGGTGAAAATTAAGTTGAACGGGTCAGTATGGGAGCTGAAGGATGTCAGGCATATTCCCGACCTGAGAAAGAATTTAATATCCGTAGGCCAGTTGGCTGGCGAAGGATACACCACAACCTTCCATGGAGATGATTGGAAGATCTCAAAGGGCGCAATGACGATTGCCCGAGGCAAGAAGACTGGTACCCTGTATATGACAGCAGGTGCACGTTGTTTGATCTCAGTTGCAGCAGGCAATGAGACTTCAAAGCTGTGGCACCAGAGACTCGGTCATATGAGTGAAAAGGGGATGAAGATTATGCACACAAAGGGAAAACTCCCAGGACTGCAGTCAGTGGAGATGGATATGTGTGAAGAATGTATACTTGGAAAGCAGAAGAGAGTCAGCTTTCAGACAAGTGGCAGAACCCCCAGGAAAGAGAAACTAGAGCTCGTTCACTCAGATGTGTGGGGACCAACAACCACCGCGTCCATTGGTGGAAAACACTACTTCGTGACTTTTATCGATGATCACTCTCGGAAAGTGTGGGTCTACTTTCTGAAGCATAAGTCAGAAGTATTTGAGGCTTTCAGGAGATGGAAAGCTATGGTCGAGAATGAGACCGGTCTGAGAATAAAGAAGCTCAGGACCGACAATGGCGGTGAATATGAAGACACCGGATTCAAAAAGTTCTGCTATGAGCACGGGATCAGAATGGAGAGAACCGTGCCAGACACGCCTCAGCAAAATGGTGTAGCTGAGCGGATGAACCGAACGTTGACAGAGAGAGCCAGAAGCATTCGAGTTCAGTCAGGCCTACCGAAGCAGTTCTGGGCAGAAGCGGTCAACACAGCAGCTTACTTGATCAACCGAGGTCCATCGGTTCCATTGGAGCACAGAATACCAGAGGAGGTATGGTACGGAAAGGAGGTAAAACTCTCACATCTTAAAGTTTTCGGTTGTGTAGCTTACGTGCATATTAGTGATCAAGGCAGGAATAAGCTTGATCCCAAGTCAAAGAAATGCACTTTCATCGGCTATGGTGAAGATGAGTTCGGCTACCGCATTTGGGACAACGAAAACAAGAAAGTGATCCGCAGTAGAGATGTGATATTCAACGAGAAGGTGATGTACAAGGACATGCACAAGACAAATAACTCAGAGAGCGAGTCAATATTTGTAGATGCAGATGATGTCCCGAGTAACCTCTCGGAAGAACCCAATACAGAGGGTCCTCAGCAAGAAGAGCCTGTTGGACAAGATGGTGCGCAGGAGCCCGACGCACCAGCTCCGATATTAAGAAGATCTTCTCGTCCTCCTGTACCCAACAGGAGATACATGAACTATCTGTTGTTGACAGATGGTGGGGAGCCTGAAAGCTTTGATGAAGCTTGTCAGTGTGGAGATGCGAGCAAGTGGGAGCTTGCAATGAAAGATGAGATGAAGTCTCTCATATCAAACCAGACGTGGGAACTAGCTGAGTTGCCCACGGGTAAGAAGGCACTCCACAACAAATGGGTGTACCGGGTGAAAGAGGAGCAGGATGGTTCCAGAAGATATAAAGCCCGGCTAGTTGTCAAAGGTTTCCAGCAGAAGGAAGGAATTGACTACACCGATATTTTCGCTCCCGTGGTGAAGCTAAATACTATCAGGACCGTGATGAGTATTGTAGCAATTGAAGATCTTCATCTCGAGCAGTTAGACGTGAAGACGGCGTTTCTTCACGGAGATCTAGAAGAGGAGATATACATGCACCAGCCAGAAGGTTTCTCAGAAGAAAAGAAGAAAAAGAACCTGGTGTGCAGACTCAAGAAGAGCTTGTATGGCCTGAAACAAGCCCCAAGACAGTGGTACAAGAAGTTTGACGGCTTCATGCACAAGGAAGGTTTCCAGAAGTGCAACGCCGACCACTGTTGCTACTTCAAAAGATATCAGTCCAGCTATAATTTTCTTCTCCGGCGGCTTCTCTCTGGTTTGATCTCTCTCCCTCGCGTGGCTTTCTTCAGCGGTGGCGTCGGACCCAAATCGCAGCAGCGATTTTTTCTCCAGCTCTCAGAAGTTTGAGGGGAGTTTAAGAAAGAGATTAGAGAGAGAGAGAGATTAAAAAAGGGGTTTTTATAGTGGGTTATTCATTTGTTCTCAAGTGAAAATTGAAAGGGTTCATACCATTTGATTATTAACACTGTAGCTACAGTGTTTATCTGAGAAATCTCAGTTTTGAGATACGCTCCTAAATTGTAATTTCTTGTTTAATTAATAAGAAATTATTTGTGTGGCTCCCGAGGACGTAGGCAGTTGCCGAACCTCGTTAAATCTTGGTGTACTTTTTCTATACCGCGTTTTCGTTGCAATTAGGGATTTAGGCGTTAAATTCCTAACATTTTGATCCCGTGGTTTTTCCCTGTTAAGGGTTTTCCATGTTAAATCTTGTGTAATTTTATTTGCTACGTTTAGTGATTTTTCGGGTTTTTTTCGATATCTAAAAACCCCTACAGCGACAACATGCCGCATCTTGAAAAAAAGGGCATCGCCAAAAATGTGATATGTAGTGTAGAGAGAATTGATTCTTTGGGAAACCTGTGATAGGGTTTCTCTGTCACTGTGATGCGAGTTGTTACAAAAGAAAACATTCAATTTATTTCTCTTCACCATCTACATTTAACTTCTCCCTGTCATCTCCACCTAAAAAATAACAGTCTAAAGTAACCCACATTAACTATAAATTAAGACCATTCGCTGTCCTAATTTAAATTCTCACAATGAACCCGTTAAATCTTCACTAATAAGTTTATCACTCATTATATGCAGCTAGGTGCTTTAGAGATACAGAAGATGTCAATACAAAGTAGATAATAACACAACAGTCAGTAAACACAGTAGATACAAAGAGAACATCACGTACACATAGATTTAATTTAGTTCGGTCAGTATGACGTACATCCACCGGCAAGGACAATAGAGATATTCATTAATCAAATAGAGAATATTACAATGAGATCACTCTTTAATCTCACTCGAAGTTCACAAAGAAAGAATACTCACGTTGACTCTTTTTTTCTCTTTTCTCTACCTTTCTTTTCTCCTTAATCTATCTCTTTCCATTTTCTTCTATCCGGAAGTGCACTCCTCACCCTTCATAGTCTAGCCTATCTATAAGAAATAATCTTCATGTGAAAAGGGACAACCAAGATAGGTCAAATCGGAGGGCTATGACGAGTGATAGGGGGGCTACTAACAAGTGATCCACTTAACATGTGAAAACGCAGAAGGGTGAGGAGTGCACTTCCGGATAGAAGAAAAAAATCAAGCATGAGTTTTTGATTCTCTCTTCATACTTCAAAGTCAACATTCAACACACTTTATTTTCATATGGGTTATTTGGATGATGTTGATGTCAGTTGTTAAATAGGGGGTTTGTGCGATGATTTGTGGAATGATTAGGGTCCTCTAATTCCTTCTGATGAGTGGTTCTGAGACTCGTTATTCTTTCTTGCACATGAAGGAACTCGTAAGAGGGCCTCCGGGTGTTCCTACGACGATCAAGTCAGTAATTGATCTTGAGTGGAAAAAATTTACCTGGTGTAGTACCGCTCTTTTTATAGTGGGTTTGAGGAGCAAGAAGGTAACTTAGGCCGAGTCCAGCTAGGCAGTTGAGTCGGCAAACATGTGCTATGTGTCGGTTGCTAAATAAGATGAGTCACCTGGTATTGTGGGAATGACAAGAAGTGCTCGGTGCTGACTGAGTCCAATTAGTCATAAAGACTATTTGTGCTAGGGTAACGAAGATGTTGTCAGAGTAGTTAATACGAGAGTAGTCGGCTGGTGAGGGGTTCGATGCAACTGTCATCTTTCAACTTCTCAGGTCCAGGGCCGAGAAATACCACTTTTTTGACTCGGTTACGAGACATGTCGGCTGAACAATAGGAAAAGTCGGGTCACTTGTGGAGTCAATTGAGAAGTTGGCCGAGTAGTACCACCTTTTGACTTAGTTACGTGAGATGTCGACCAATCAAGTCGGCCATGCAGAGTCAGACATTATCTTGGGCTTGAATTAGTTTGGTTAAGCAAAGTGTAAGACACGTGTTGATTTCTTTGTGGAGAATAATATTTGATATGTGAATGAATGGACGTGGGGTCCACTACCCACGTGCCTACGTTTATTTTCTCCAAACGAAACATGAATGAAACAGAGAGGAGTGGGGGCCACGAGTGAATGAAAGTGCAGGTGCGGAAAAGGCCAGGTGCGGAAAAAGTCCCACCTGATCACATCAGCCTATAAATACTCTATTTGCCTAGGGTTTCGTGGGCGAAAATAGAAGGCTGAGGGGGAAAACGGCAGAGTGCAAGTGTAGGCTGTCTAAAAATCATCATGGATAGCTGACCCCCATCAAGCTCTAACAATGGAAGTTACAATCAGACGACTTTCTTGTTACCAACAGAAAGCTACAATCGAGGGACGCCCCTATGGACCATGAAGAAATTACAAGTCAACGGTTTCTTCAAATCGAGAGGTAGAATTCATCCCTACAGTCAAAACACAAGTGGCTACGTTCCAAAAGTCAAAGCAACGCTACCATCGCATCATCAGCTATCAACACATCCTCATATCTGAGATGATTGATCTTGATGGCTGCGACAACAACATGGCTAATATTATATTAGCAACTATTAGAGGCGCTGATGAGCAGTGTAATGATTTTAGAAAAGCAGGAAGATCTAGAGAACTGTGGGCAAATATTCGACATGCTGAGAAGTGCATGGTTAAAGCCATGCAAAGAAGTCTTAGTGGAGATCGTGACCCGCAGTTGATAGAGCGTTATTGAGATGCCTCAATTGTCACAAATGGTCTGAATAGGACCTTCTTGAATGGTCATTGATGTCATCCATATATATAAAGATAAAGGCAGAACGCAGCTCCAATCGCTGCAGAACGCAGCTCCAACCGCTGCAGAACGCGGTTCAAATCGCTGCACAAAGACAGGCTCTAGCCGCTGATTAACGCAACTCCAGCCGTTGCAGAACGCGGTTCAAATCGCTGCACGACGCAGCTCTAGCCGCTGCAGAACGCAGCTCCAAATCGCTGCACAACGCAGCTCCCAATCGCTGCACAACGCACTTCCAGATACTGCGTTCAAGCACAGAATATATGCCAGAACGCAAGTCAAGGTTCTGACTCATTCAAACATGATCCATGCAGTTTCGAAAACCGTTTCTCACCCACGATCTGAGGAGTGGTTTACGTGGGTTGTTACAACCGATTAATGAGGCGACTAAACCCTCATTTGGGTGCGGATTATGGGGGCAGTTACACTCCTAATCTCCCTATATATATCAACAAACTCAACAGAGTTCGGGGATTGGGGGGGAGAGATAGAGATCCAGGGATTGGATTTGGAGAAGAAAATCTAGAGGCAACGACCTTCAACAAACTGAAGAGTTCCAGACATCCAATACTTGGTTTATTAATCGAATTATTTTCGGTTCAAACAACTCTTTTATTATTAGAGTCTGTTACTTATTCTGAATCACAAGACTCGTCAAGAGTTATCAACCAGACAAGTCATTTGTTCCAGCGAATTTAGATTTTCGGATCATCAACGGAGAGCAAGTTCGACGTAAGCATTCGAAGGAAGCACTCCATCGCCACCGTGAAGAACCCAGAATTAAACAAAGGGGAGAGTCTAGATCATTCTTCTCTCTTTTGTAATAAGGAAATCCAATTATAACCGAGAGTTGAGAGATTTGTAAACATTCTTTTTCTAAGCAGTTAGAGAGAATAAAATCAAACATAATTCTTTCATCATTTTCTTACTACAAAATTTTCCACAAACAGTAAGTGCAAAAGGAAGGGAGCAGTGCGAAAAGCAGAGGGGTGAAAGTACGAGTAAAGTCGGCTGATTTGGATTTCGACAGCGCGCAGGCAGCGGATTTCTTTGGCTCCGTGCAAACAGGCTTTTGTGCTTTTGAGAGAGATAATTGTGTGAGGGTTTAGATTGAGTGATTGTAAATCCTAGTTGTATTATCTCATTTCTAATAGTAGATCTCCCCCCTCCTTGCCCCATGGACGTAGACAGTTTGCCGAACCACGTAAAAATTTATTTGTTTGTGTTTGTGGCCATTGTAATAGTTTATTAGGTCCCTCGACAAGTCAGTCCTAAAATTGATGAGAGGAAGAGCCGATATCTTACTTTGTTGAGATATTCGCTTCAGATTCTTGTTTCCTTGGTGAGACAAAGATCTTATTGGGATCTTTCTCTCTTATTATGCACCAGAAACTCTGCCGAAATTTTCGCTGCGCACAACAAGTGGTATCAGAGCTCGGGCTACGCTTGGGCTATTTAGAGGAGTAGATCAATTTGGAGGGTAGTCTAGGACTTCGTTTGGTGATAAAGGTGGGATCTTTCGGTAAAGACTCTATCTTTTTAGTTTTGGATCTATTCTTCGTTCGTTGGTACGTTGAGAAAGATGTCGGGGAAAGAAGGTGCTTCGGGTGTTGAGGTTGGTGCTTCTGGCGCGAAGACCATTCAGAGTTTGAATATCCACTCTATGAAGATAGATGTGAAGAAGTTTAATATCACAAATAATTTTGGATTATGGAGATGTGAGGTTTTGGATGCGCTGAACGCGCAGAATTTGGAGGATATCTTGGAGTTAGATGGCAAGCCAGATGAGATTGAAGAGAAGGTTTGGAAGAAGATAAATCGAACGGCGTGTGGTGTGATTAGGTCTTGTTTGACTCAAGATCTAAAATATGATGTGATGAATAAGACTTCTACGAAGAAGATTTGGGAGATTCTCGAAAGCAAGTATTTGACCAAGAGTGTGAAAAATCGCTTGCATCTGAAGAGGAGGCTTTATCGTTTCCAATTGAAGAAGGGAACCTCCATTAGAGATCACATGAACCACTACACGAAACTTCTTGCGGATTTGGCTAATGTGGATGTCATGATTGAAGATGAGGACAAGGCCTTGCTATTGTTGAGTTCCTTGCCCGACGAGGAATATGAGACATTCGTCCTTACTCTGATTAATGGGAAAGCATCTCTTTCGTATAGTGAGGTCACTGCTGCATTGGTGAATTACCAGCTTCGGAAGAAGAATAAGGAGACTTCGACTGAGTCGGTAGCAGAGGCGTTGGCTGTAAGAGGGAAGGGTCCAAACCGAAAGAATTGGAAGTCACAGTCTAGAGTAGGACATCCTACAATTAGAAAAGATCAGTGTGCTTGGTGCAATGAGACTGGTCATTGGAAGAAAGACTGCCCAAAGCTCGATGAATGGATGAAGAATAAGCAGAAGGGAAAATGGAAGCAACCATCATCAGAAGCAAACATCGTATAGGATGATAATATTTCCGACTCTTCTATTTATTCGCTTTCTATCAGTCCTACATGTAGCTATTCGGAGGAATCCGAGTGGATGTTGTATAGTGATGCGACCTATGATGTGTGCCCTAGAAGGGAATGGTTCTCCAGTTTTGAAAAACTGGATAGTGGTGTAGTGTACATGGCTGATAACCGTGCATGCCAGATCCTTGGGATAGGAAGAATTCGTATCAAAATGTTTGACGGGACTGTTAGGAAGTTAAATGATGTGAGATATGTTCCTTCTTTGAGGAAGAACTTGATCTCGATTAGAGCTATGGTTGGAGAGGGTCTAAATATTCGAATTGAGGACATGGTTCTCAAGATTATGGAAGACTCTCGGATTGTGATGAAGGGCGTCAGGAGGAATAACCTGTATTACTTGACTGGAGGTATAGTGGCAGGTGGAGAACTGGCAACTTCTATTAATTCGACTAGACTGCGATATTTGGGGCTTGGTCATTCCAGTATTGATTCCTCGCATAGATTGAAAGAGGGCGCAAAGACCTGTAGTTTGAAGTCCAGTGAACATGTTGATGTGAGCAAGAAGACCGATGTGAAGTTTGACACCTCTATTCACCGTGCTAAGGGTTGTTCTGGAGGAGTTCACGTGGATATTTGGAGGCCTTCCAAGGGGGCATCATTAGGAGGTAATAGAAGTTTGGCTTCCTTTATTGGTGACTGTTCTAGGCGTGTTTGAGTTGCAACCGAATCCCCATTGGAGAAAGTCCTAGTAGTCTCTAACAGTTTGAAGAAGTGTAAGATGGACAGAAAGGTGAAGGTACTTCATTCTGATCTTGATGGGAGGTACAAGATGGACCTGTTTCTGTATTGGAGCTGAGCTCACGGTATTTCGAGACACTTCGTTAGAAAGGAAATCTTAGGGCAACTAGATAGAGTGACAAATTTGAAAAACTGTGTCTTGTTGGAGGAGGATCGGTGTTTATTGTCAAGCAATGATCTGCAAAAGAGTTTCTGGACTGAGGCTTCGACATATTTAGGTCATCCTATTAAAGTGTTGTCAACTGCTATGATTAGAGGTAAAATTCCATTGGAAGATAGGTCTGGTAGTGTCACTTTGGTTGAGACTCTAATGAGGGAGCTAATTGACTCTCAGCAGGTGGAGAGTTTTGGACAGACCTTAGTTGTATCGCAGCAGGTGGAGATTGATGTTACTTCACATTGGGTGGAGATTACTCAACATACTCCAGATCATACTGTATCATTTGGGATTCCAGCTGAGGTGACACAGTTAAGGGATCAATTTGTTTTGGATGAAGATGATGAGTTGGGTTTTGATTCGAATGTAGCTGATAGATGTAATTTGGATATGGCCATTGGTTCACCTTAGGTGGAGGTGTTTGAGGCCATTGGAGGTGCAATCAGTCGCAGAGTTGATGATATTGGAGAAGGGTTGCGAACTCTTCTATTGGATTGAAGTCGTTTGCGGCCATTTGGGTGAACTACGTTCGGCTTGATTCCTTGGGCAAAAGGATACGTAGGCAGTCTTTACGATGCAGCCGGATTGGATTTTGATGGGGGTGAGATCGATTTGGTGAGTTGATACCGACATTTGGAGAGTGTTTTCATTCTCATTTGAGTTCTCGACTTGTTATGGATTGTGTCCGTTGTCGTGAATTGTTTCACTTCGTCCTGGACACAACAAGTGAGATATTTTGTTTTGGTTAGTGTCGGCTCAGTTTTGGGAAAACTTCACTGAGGTGGAGAATTGTGAATGAATGGACGTGGGGTCCACTACCCACGTGCCTACGTTTATTTTCTCCAAACGAAACATGAATGAAACAGAGAGGAGTGGGGACCACGAGTGAATGAAAGTGCAGGTGCGGAAAAGGCCAGGTGCGGAAAAAGGCCCACCCGATCACATCAGCCTATAAATACTCTATTTGCCTAGGGTTTCGTGGGCGAAAAGAGAAGGCTGAGGGGGGAAACGGCAGCGTGCAAGTGCAAAAGGAAGGGCGCAGTGCAAAAAGCAGAGGGGTGCAAGTACGAGTAAAGTCGGCTGATTTGGATTTCGGCAGCGCGCAAGCAGCGGCTTTCTTTGGCTCCGTGCAAATAGGCTTTTGTGCTTTTGAGAGAGATAATTATGTGAGGGTTTAGATTGAGTGATTGTAAACCCTAGTTGTATTATTTCCTCTCTAATAGTAGATCTCCCCCCTCCTTGCACCGTGAACGTAGGCAGTTTGCCGAACCACGTAAAAATTGGTTTGTTTGTGTTTGTGGCCATTGTAATAGTTTATTAGGTCCCTCGACAAGTCAGTCCTAGGACTGATGAGAGGAATAGCCGATATCTCACTTTGTTGAGATATTCGCTTCAGATTCTTATTTCCTTGGTGAGACATGAATTCTTATTGGGATATTTCTCTCTTATTGTGCACCAGAATCCCTGCTGAAATTTCCGCTGCGCACAACATGATATTTTTAGGAGTTATAACAGATGATTTGATTTGATGAACTCCACTAACAAAAGGACGTCTAGTCAAGAGACATAAAGACCACCTCCACATCCAATCTTGACACCAAAGAAGCAAACCTTCAAATCCTTCTCCTTATTCTCTAATTAACTGGGGATTCCGACGCCTTAAGACATAACAACCCTTAGCAGGACAGAAGAAAGGAGAGGGAACCCTAAATTAAACTTTATACTGTAACACACTTTATAGATTGTTTCAACTATAATCAAATGACTCGAGCATCAAAGGAGTCATGGCCTCTGACATGTTTGTTCGTGCCTGCAAGACCTCTTGTTTCGGGACTTCCAACAATTTAAAAGTAAGTTAGGTTGGCTTCTCATGAACACCACTTGTTCCCTCAGATCCTGCCACACCAACGACACTTGGGAGTCACGCGATAAATTGCATTTTCTTGTTGCCAAACGTTCGTATTTATATTTATGAATCCGTAAAATTTTATAAAGATGATATAAGAAATATGAAGTATAAAAGTGCAAACCTTTTAAAAAAATTTGTAAGACAAGCAATGTAGCAGGTACACGCAAAAGAAGTAGGATAAACCACAGGACACTTTCTGCAACTGTGAGAATCTTCTCTGTTCCTGTAATGCTGGATTTCACATTTCAGATGGGTCTTGAAATAGTTCATGTTGACACTAACTTGTTTGGAGAACTGGAAAAATGTGATCAACATGGATCAAACTAATGAAGTTCATTTGTTGCTTGAAATTGTATTCTGGTGTATGTTATTCTCGATTGCAAAGACTTTACCATATAATTGCGTCTATATACAACAAAATGGCACGAATTTGTGATCTTGTCCTTGTATGTTAATGATACATTGTTGGCAGGAAAGAAAATGAAGACTATTAATGATAATGGGATTTGGTTACGCTCCACTTTACGATGAAGGACATAGGTAATTAATGTTCATACTGAATATTCAAATTCTAAGGTATCAGCAAATTAAAGAAACCTTATGTTCATCTTACATAAGAAACGCCTTTTGAATAGATTAGGATGAACAGTTGTCAACCCCTTGGGCCTCCTGTTGAAAGAATCATGAACTGAGTCTAGAGTAGTGTCTCAAAATACAAGCATAGAGGAACCAGATGCAGAACATTACTTGTAGAAGTATAGTTGATTGTCTCATGTATGCTATGGTGTGCATGAGATCCAACACATCCTTTATCATGGGACTTGTGTGTATAAATAGGTCTAACCTTGGTATTTCACATCAAAGGGAGTAACGAGGATCGTACAGTATTAGACTCGGATAAACCGTTATATCTTTTGTTATGTAAGCTTGTAAAGTCTTTTGCGAGGATATTTAGATACTGACTAGGCTGAGGATTTGGATGGGTTAGTGTTGATGTCGGGATATACTTTCTTACTGAATGGCAGTTAATTATTTCCATGATGTAGTACCAGAATTGTATAATCCTTCCTATTATGGAAGCAGAGTGTATGGTAACTTGCACATCACAATAGGTGGTCTGATTAAAAAGATTCTTGGAGAATATATAGTGGTTTACAGCTGTACATTAGAATATAAAACTATAACTCTCAGGTCTCATGATAACTTTAGAGTCGTGACAGGGGCTCTGCAATGATACCAAAGCAATCCAGGTTCGAATCTTGTTAGCCACAAAGTTAACGCGGATTTTAAAAAATTATTATAGCTCAGTGAGCCTAGGTCTTAGTGCATAGAAGAAGAGACACTCATCCTCCAGAAGAACGTTAAAATATGAAACTATAACCTCAGTCCTTACGGTAACCTTGAAGTTTTTGGTGGTGCGACGAGACTTCAACATAGCCAACATCCGGAGGATAAAGTGATTCTACATGATAACAACATGTTGGCCATCGTGCCTTCGAAGGACTCAAACATGTGTTTATTGCATCAAGCATAGAACATTACCACTTGCATCATCATTACAAATGCTTCACTCACAAAACACAAACTGAACTGACAGAAACATTAAGCAGCCAAGTCCAAACAAATACACAGCAGCAGTAGCTACACACAAGCCTTATTCATTATCTAGTAACTTGCAGTCATGATTCAGATCTAGCATCTTGGATATGCAACCTTACAAGCAGCAGCCATCCTTCTGCCGTTGGCAGAGTCGACGTATCCCTTCAGATTGGGATCTCTCATATACTGGCAGAAACATGGCTGCTGCTCCTTAAAGTTATTTGTAAGCAGGCGCTTCTAGAAGGCGGAGACCGACGAAAGGCCAATCGCACTCAAACAAGGGCTCAGCTCCACTGGGTTGCAGGCTGACCACACAGAGACCGGAGCGACGGTCAGTAGGAGGGCAGAGATGAACAACAACAAGGAGAAAGAGGGTTTCATGGTTGGAAATACAAACAAGTGCTTTGAATGGTTTGGAGGAGGGACTAGTAGGGTATTATTTATAGAAAAGGGATGCCACAAAGGGTATTCTTTTCATAGTTGGAAATACAAACAAGTGCACTGGAAATACCACCATTTTTAATTCCAATCGTCTATTGTCACCAGAATGGTTGACTCATTTCAAATCTAGCAGTTGTCACAATTCAAGCAGTTGTCACGATTCAGATGTTTTTTGTACCTGAATCTTGCACTTGTCACATTCCCGTGTTTTCTCCGTTCATATGGATGGCTGTGATTCTTTTCAAATCTACCACTTTCTAAATCATATTAGTCAAATGATGTATAGATAGATAATTTTGATTCAATCCTACTATTATTCTCTCATAAATTGCACTAATTTCTAATTTTTCACTTAAAAGAGAAATTACAACTTCTCGTTTAAATACTTGATAGACAATGAAAAGGATCCAGATCCAATTCCAGTGAGCTTTGTGAGTGCTTGAGGGAGTGCAGATAGTGATCTTAGCACTAAACACTGATAGTGTAAAATTTTTGCGATATTTTATATGAAGTGCAATGATCAGACACCATATGATATTGGTGCATGACAAAGATAATAGGGAGGACGCAACATTTGTCCTTCAAGTGCTTAGCATAATGCTGGCAGGTTGGTAAGTGCTAATTTTCAATTATGTCATGATTAGCGTGGAAAAATATTGTGTGCTAACCAACTATAAGCAATAAAAGAAATTCTTTATCAAAAGTTATTTACAAATCTGTCATGTAGTATGATCCTATGGTTGGAAGTCTGAGTTAGAAGGAGGTTTACTTCAATTAGGATGCGTTTATTAGAAATGCGTTGATTTTGAACTGTGGCTTCTTGTGCACTGTGCAGGCTAACCCTCAGAAACCCAAACCTGTAACCTGTGCAAATTAAAATTCGCATGAGCAGCTGTTGCCTGAATCACGATACATTCAAAGAGCAAACAAAGAATGCAACGGGCGACAAATTATTCCGCCTGTTCTAGCCACTGCCGAACAGGGTGTTGGATGACAAGAGATGCATCATGCTCACAGAGAGCTCGAAGAAGTTGATACGGGTAATAGACTGGTAAATAGCCGAGCAACTGATCCAAGACCTCCCATAAACTCCTAATAATCGGGATATTAGAAGGAGAGTGTTCTGAGGGTACACTAGTTCCATCCACAGGCAGTTTAAAAATTGCGTGATTTTCAATTTGTATTAAATCGATAAAAAATCTTGTAATTTTTCATCTTTAAAGTGTTTTTTCAATTATGCATGTATCTCCAATTGAAATGTTGTCCTAAATTTCAATCAATGTAGGAATATAAGTTCTACGGCTTTGTGTTTGTGTTCCTCTCTTCAATCATTACACTTGCCCCTCAAATTAGAAGAATTCAGATCCTCCCCGTTACTAAAAAGTAAGAAAGAGAACGCTGTTGGTGAAAATTGCTTATGATTAGAACAAATCACAAATGTGTGCGAACTGACGAGGCGTGTAATCACTGTCTTTAAGAAAAGATTTCGTCCTTTCTCGGTGCAAAAGGCCATAGTGACATCTTTCTTCATAGGATTCAACGGCAAACAACAGGTTAAGGTGCACTCCAATAACCTGTTCTACAAAAAACAACAAAGATCTCTTCTGACAGGAAGGAAGATAGAACACAGAAGGGTTTTTTAGTATCCCAACTGAAAAGAACAAGTCTTAATTTATATATGAAATTTGAAATTGTAGGAAAACCAAAGGTTGAAAAACGTTGGGACACCAAAGGTTGAAAAATATTGGGAAAACCAAAGATTGCAAAATAAATAACAAACATCCTACCTCTTTTTCCAATGTGGGAGTAAACATTTTTGCCTTTGTATATTTGAAATACACAACAAACGCTGCTAGTTTTATAGTCATAGATTGATTAATGGAAGATTGTGATTTATTTTATTGAGTGTAAAATAGGAAATAATGCAATTTATGGGAATATGACAAGTGCTATTTTTGGAATAATTATCTCATCCATCATCACTTAAATAAGGGCGTTTGGCAATTCGAAAGTTAATTGAAAATGTGTAAGTTACTTTTTTTTTATAAATGACTTTCACATCCATGTCAGAATGCAAGTAAAATACAATAAAATTATTGTTAAAAGTGCAATACGAAGATGATGTTGCAAAGTAGGATTCACTAGTAAATATAGTTAAAATCATTTAATTAAAATTTGTTATCATTTTTCTCATTTTTATGTGACTTCACCATTTTTTAGAAAAAGTCAAAATTATATTAAATCATATGTGGTAACTTTCTTGCATTTCACTTTCTAAACATTTATATACAAACAAACACTTAAAGTATTGAAAATAAGTTACTTTCTCCCTTTCATATTCCAAAAAAAAAAAGACACCCCTAGAGGATCCAAATTCCATGAAACTAATAACTAAAAATGGAAATCCATAAACAGAAAGGACGGAAATAGTAAGCATGAATTCCCTAATAGCGGTCTTTCGCGGTGGTGGCGCGTGGTCTGCTCCCTCCACCTCATGGCCTTCGTCCTCTCCATTGGCGCCGAGAGACGACGAAGCACAGTAGGCTCCAGCTCTCTCCAAACTTCATAATATTCGAGTTTAGTTTCAATTTTTGTGTAAAGTTAATATGCATTTTCTCAATTGGGTGATTTTTAAAAGGGGAGAGTGATGCCTGACGAGTACGACGAGCGCACATACTGCGCGTATGACTCCAACGCTTCGACCGTGCATGGACTGTCGGCGTTTGGGCTGGCCATGGTCAGCCTGCTTTTACTGCGGGCGAGGGATCTCGGGCGGCGGGAGCAGGGCCTGCCTGTGACGGTATTTTTCGTTTCGTGGTTAATGCTTGGATTTGGCTTTTTTTTTTGTCCTTGTTTTGTTTTAAAATTTTCGTTGCACCACTTGTTTAATTAGGCTGAGGGTAAGTATTTTTGTTATGATGAGTAGGTTTGTTGAGAAAATATCTAGTGAATCCAGTCTATGACATGAAATGTGTATCAAAGAAATATCAATCATTAAATTCGTGTATAAACCTTTAAGTTCAATGGTCTAAATGTTGATATCTCTTTGGTGTGCATTTAATACAATAGTCTTGGTTTATTGGGTACTTTTTCAGGTTTGAGAGTAAGTGGGTTTGACTCAGCATTGTCCATAATGCTGATTGTTGTAATGGTTATCTATTATATTAAACAAAGAGGTTAATTGCTACCTATAAATTTTTTATACCCGCTTTAAAATTTGTGGCCTATAGGAATTTGAACTTAACTCCAAAGTTACGATTAGAAACGAGAGTTGAGGTTATACTTTTGTGTAATAGCTCTCATGACTTATTGCCCTCAGTAATTATTTATTTGAGCAAAGGATTTGGTAGGTAGGAGCAAGAATAGGCTATGAAAGTTATTGGGCAACACGTGCGTATCACAATTCAAAATAGTATTTTCTAAACAAGTTTCTAGATACAATCTAAGAAAAAGTTTAACTATCCATTATCAATAATTAATTAAAACCAACAATTTTTTTACTATTCTTTACTAGTTTTTTGACAATGGAGAAGATAATCTGATGACACGTGGATCAAAATTCCAAGGCTTTTCAATTAAGGGGCTGTGTGGTTCCTTTTTTTTTTGTGGTAAAAGTGGGGAAAGCTGCTTTCCCCCAAAATCACCCCTTAAAAAGGTGATTTTGGGGGAAGCTGTCAAAAAGCTGACATTTTTGGCAGCTTTCTTCTCTTTTACTACCCAAAAAAATCTATCCAAACAGGCCCTAAGTCTAGTACTCCTGCAGTATCCCAAAGTCCTATGTCATCAGATGAGTGGGACGATTCATTTTTCAGTTGGCTCTCTCGTAGCTGCTCTTTCTAGGGTTCTGAAAACCCTATTTTTCAGTCGGCTCTCTCGTAACCGTCCTCTCTAGGATTTTGAAAACCCTAAATCTCAGTCCGTTCCTTTTCCTCTCTGGAAGCGCGTAACGCTTCTCTCCCCCTCCCTCGTGAAGGATCTCCATCGGCACGACCGTCTCTTTTTATTTTTTTTCTCTGGCCAGTTTCTATAGTCTTTGTGAGGCACGACCCTTCCTGTCTCACTCTGTTAGTTTTCCGATGAATTATTTGGCGAGATCTAAGTCTCGTCCCCAACCCTCACGGCAGTCTTCGGAGTTTACCACATCTCGACCTCCAAGGTAGCTGTCTCTTGGCTCACACAAACAGCATCGCTGTTTCATAATTAATTAACGGCATTGCCATTTCATATTTATTTATTAGCATCGTAGTTTCATATTTAATTAACGGTATCACCGTTTCAAGTGTAGGCGTCAAAATTGCCTATAAATCATCACACATAGCTCAAGACGGGGAGAAGGCGATAAACACCATCATCTTAGTTACAGGGAATCATCCAAAACTAAAGATAAACTAAGGGGTGTATCAAAAGCACATTGTAGGCATCAAAAAATGCCTATAGTTGTCTGAATACAACTCGAGACAAAGAGAAGACGATGAACGTCATTATCTAAGTCCAAATGGGATTATCCAAATCTGTAAAGAAGCCAACGAGATGCATGAAGTGAATCGCGCACGAGTCAACAAAGCGACGAAACACGCGTAAAGGCAAAACAACCGCAAAACAAGCGGACTAAAGGGGCTATACATAGCCACAAAGTAAAAAAGACGGACGAAGCAGGCCACAGGGCTCGCATGAGTGCGAGCCACCAAATGGTGGCTCGTACAGCTCCTAGCTACCAGGTGGTGATCGGCTCCCAAAACTTCTCAAAACACGAGTTTCGATGTTTTTTAAGGATTCTTTTGTTCCAGGACCTCCCCAACTGTTCTGAAGCTATCCCTAAGTACGGCTGGGTGGTTATCAATTGCAGATGACGTCAAAACACTTGATCTTATCAGGAATCGCAGCAACAAAAGCCTATAAATAGAAGCCCAGGGTCTTCATTTGAGAGGATCTGAAATCAGAGGGCGAGGTGTTGTCGAATTGAGCAGTAAACCACGAATTTCAGAGGAGACTTGGCGAATGTTGGCAAACTTTTTCATAAAGAAAAAGCCTTCGAAAGATTCAAGATTCTCTCCCCCTCTTTCCTCCGGATTAAACTTGGTTTTAATCTTGAGAAGAGCCAAAATCTCACTTGGTCGTGATTGTCGCTGCTGCGATTGTTTCCTTCGTGAAACAAGAGCATAATTATTTTGTTAATCGGATCTGATCTGCGGTGGTGCACGAACTAACGCGTCTCCGTCATAGGCAATGATTCAACACTCCTCTCAACTCAACAAACAAGACCAAATAGAATATGAACTACAAGAGTTGGAGGCTAGCTTATGCATTGTTGAAGGATACTGTTGTTGGGGCAATTTCAATCTATGGATGTACAAAGGCAATGCAGCGTGTGGGAACAAATCCACAACATCGAATTTCCATGTGATGGTATTCACGAGCCGAGGTCTTTAAATCTCCTCCAAATGAAACATGGAAAATTGTTGATGTATGTGGATGATTATATTAATAGGAGGCTTGAATATTATGATCCTAAAAGCAAATCACCGAGGCATGTGATTTGTGTAGCGGAAAAGAGATCGATAGCCTCTTTTCTCGAATGTTTTAGTTTTCAAGTATTTAGCTACGTGGGGAGTCCTGCATCTAATACCAAAGTTAAGTTGAGAAATATGGCAGTGCATGTGGCTGCCTATTTTTGTTTAGTTCTGGTTCTAGGTTGTTATTTGAAAATATTTGATTTCAACATTTGCTTTCTTTCATATTTAGAGTATTTGATTTCTAATGGACATTGTTTTCCTCCTCTGATTTTATCTGCAACCGCCGTTAGGTAATTTTTTTTTAAGGAAAACTGTGGGATAAGATTTGCACATAAACTTGTGCTGGAATTGCAATCAGCATCCCAATTGCTGCTCGTGTTTAAGTTTGCAATTGAATTCTGACTCGATGCCAGGCACAAAAATAGCACATGCTGACAGATCAGCAGCTATCTACAGTTTTGACTGATCCCAGATTCCCAGATAACTACTGCATATGTGGCGCTTCGTCCTCCTAATCCTCTGATTACTATGTTTACCAATAATCTCCTAATCATCTATTCTATTTACAAACAACAAAAAATATCAAATCAAGTCAACACTGAAGAGATTAATAAAAGGATCTTATCCGTTGGATATATAGTTGGTATACGAAATATTGTTTGTTATACGATTCCTACAAAATAAAGCAATTTAGAGAGTACTTAGTACTAATTCAATGGAACTGATTCAAAATTATTTGGTAAAACATTCAAATTGCTATTAAATCTACCATGTTGTAAGTTATTTTCAAATTAGTCCCTCAAAACATTGAGATTGATATTAGTTAGGTCGCGGATTCTCATAAGTGGTTTCAAACTATCCCTCTGATTGCTAATTTTACTCTTGATTAGAGAAATGAATGTGGAACACTAAAGAGAATTGGATAAGCCAAAAGCAATTTTACTTGTTTGAGGGAATAATTATGAAATAACAGAAAAATTGGGAATTTACATAGCAATTTTAATGATGTGAGGGACTAATTTTAAAATATTCATAAAGAATTATAAAGGGACTAATACAGAAAGAACTCATTTGAATAATGAATATATTATATGATATGAGGGGTTTCTCTCATGTACAGGAGCAATGCCGCAGAATCCCAGCCAAGTGATCTGAATTAGGTAATAAAACACGGCTGAGTAAAATGTAAATGTAACTGATGGATATTTAAAAGCTTACCGCTTACATTTTGCTGTCCTTTTATGTGACAAGGTTAAAAAAGCATAGATATCCTAATAAACTCGCCATCCTTAAACAAAATAGCAGACCATGTAATATTTGATGTACTTGAAATATATGTTAGTTTTGGAAATTTTGGCATCAGAAATTTAAGAGAATGTTATCGAATGCTTTGCTATTCTTTTGTGCCATTACCTATATATCTATATCTATATTTTAAATGGTTATCAGATACCAAATAATATTGAACCCATAACCATTTGAATCCTTTACTTATAAGAGATTTGGTATTAATTGACTAATTCCAATATATTTCAGTGACGTGGCGCCTAGAGGATGAACATGGACTGCTCACGGGCACCCCTTAAAAATTGTCACGGATAATAACTTTGTTTTTTGCTCGAAAAAGAAGTAAATATCGAACCCTAGCCCTAAACAGCTCTTCATGTTAAAGGCCTAGGGAGAAAAGAAAAAGGGGGGAGAAAAACAAGCGAAAATGGCTCCTACTGATTTGTCCACGATCTTGCCTCGAGTTCTCATTGTCTCTAGGCGTTGTGTTCGTAAGAACAAGTTTGTTGATTTCGTCGGTAAATGATCTCTCATGCTATATTCTAATTTGCTTTTATATATAGTAACATATGTGTATAGAGATCTTTATATTCAAATAAATTTTATCTTATATTTAACGCTTCAAGATAAAGATTTTTTATTTTATTTTATTTTATTTTATTTTTACAGGAGAGTATCATCTTGATCTGATAGTCTCCTACGGTGCTGTCCCGGTGATCGTCCCCAGGGTAGCCGGGGTCCACATGCTCCTCGACAGTTTTGAGCCAATCCACGGCGTCCTTCTCTGCGAGGGCGAGGACATCGACCCTTCCCTCTATGACTCAGAGATCTCCGGCCTCACCCCTCAAGAACTCGAAGACATCCGCCGCCTCCACATCAGCGACACAGCCATAGACCGTGAAAAAGACTCCATCGAGCTTCGCCTCGCAAAGCTCTGCCTCGACCGAAGCATCCCCTACCTTGGCATCTGCCGTGGGTCTCAGGTCCTCAATGTAGCGTCCGGAGGTACACTGTATCAGGACATAGAGAAAGAGGTTGCGAAGAAAGGTAGTGATGCAAAAGTACGTCATATCGATTATGAGAATTATGATGGGCATCGACACAGGGTGAGGGTGGTTGAGGAAACCCCGCTGAGTGATTGGTTTCAGGGGTCGTTGGACGAGAGGATGGAGATGAGCGTAAACAGCTATCATCACCAGGGTGTGAAGAGACTGGCGTCGAGGTTTGTTCCAATGGCGTACTCGGAGGATGGATTGATTGAGGGGTTTTATGATCCTCAGTGTTATGATCCTGAGGAAGGGAGGTTTATTATGGGACTGCAGTTTCATCCGGAGAGAATGAGGCGGCCGGAGTCTGATGATTTCGATTATCCTGGGTGCCCCTCGGCTTATCAGGTGCGAGTATTTCCCATGCTAATAGACAATAGTTTGATCTTAAATCTGAGATCTGTTACAGCAAACTTCTTGCTTTACCATTAACGTAGGTTTTGCTAATGTGATATTCATGAATCTGTTGAATGTTGAAGTGCATATTTGGATACTGGAAATTTATCATGAACTATTGATTTATATGTTTAATTTACTTGTCTATATGATTGATAGGTTTCTAGTCAGCATACAAAAACATCAAGGTAAAACACATAATTTATAGGCATAAATCTCAAATTGGAGTAGAGATTCTATCAGAACTTCACACGGTGTAGGGTTCCGTGTGCCAAACAGAGGGTACTGAGAGATTAAAACTGCGCCCCACTTTATAAAATGAGTGGCTCATAAGACCCCACACCTTGAGGGGACGTTCTAATGAGATTCCTACTCCTATACTTGGATCCGGAAAAAGAAAAAAAACCCATCTTATGATTTTATGCACGTGCACTGTGTGTGGTCTTTTTCCCCCTCTTGTGCACATCTCTAATGGAAGAAATCATGCATCTAAAATTTGACATAACTTTGGTCAGATGTTTATAATTGCACTTCTAGTGTACAAGCCTTAGGAATTGCTCGTGCCATTTAAAAAAAAAGAAAATTATAAGTCACAGACTTACAGGGTTCACAAAGTTGGCACTCGTATGTCCTCTCTGTCAGAGAAACAATACACGGGGAGATGTTCTGGCAAACTTTCTTATACCAAAATTTATGCTATACCAAAATTTTCATCATGTCATCTATATAACTTACACATTAATTCAAATTTATAATTCAGATGCATTTTCCAAGATCAGAAATTGGGGATTCAAGTGATTGCTTTTGATGATTTTGCAAACAGCATTAGGCTAATTTGGGTGTACAAACTGCGCTAACACTTTTCCTTTTCTTTCTTTGAACAGGAATTTGTAAAGGCGGTAATGGCTTATCAAAAGAAGGTTAATAACACAGCAAACATTAAAATAGCTCCGAAGCTTGATCATGAAATGGAGAAGAAAAGAAAGATAATTATCAGGAGCTTTTCACTTGCAAGGAACTTATATGCATCAGGGCATCAAATGCCACAATCGGATGAACCAGCACTTGAAATTGGAGCTGAATTCCTCGAGGTATGTAACATGGACTAATACCGGTTCAAGTTTTTCCATTGTTCACGGAACATATTATTGGGGAAAACCCGGGGCTACGCTAAACCCCTTCTAACAGCGAAAAACGCAGTATAGAAAAAAGTACACTAAAATTTACGAGGTTCGGCAAACTTGCCTACGTTTTCGGGAGCCACACAATTAATTTCTTATTAATCAACAAGAAATTACAATGTAAGAGCAGATCTCAAACTTGGGATCTCTCAACAAATGAAAGTTTGTTACTGTAGCTACAATAATAACCCTCTTTAATTTCCTTCTTAAAATCCCCCTCAATAAATTCCCTTCTCTTAAATTCCTTCCTCACAAATCACGTGAGCTGAAGAAAAAAAGGCAGAGAAGAAGAGAAAAAGGGGGGGGGGGAACCTCGCCTGCGTGGGGTTCTTGAGCTCACCTGACTCGCCCATGCTTGCCTGGATCTCACTCGCTCAACCTCACTTGAAGCTTGCCTCGAGCTCGCCGTTGATCTCGCCTAGAGCTCGCCTCAAGCTCGGCGTCGACCTCGCCTTTGAACTCGCCGGAGGAGCTCGCCTGAAGCTCCTCGCCTGCGGAGGTTTAGATCCATACCCAAATCCAACAATCTCCTACTTGGAGATCAAACCGTCGTCAGCAGACTATCTCAACAAGCACCTTCTCATGTGTGGCTTCGCCCTCATCACCTATGCATGAAGGCTAACTGAAGTTACGCACAACTCTAATTTCTGAATGGTCACAGTCTTTGTTAACATATCTGCTGGATTCTTACTTCCTAAAATCTTCTCCAATTTTAACACGTCATCTTCCAACAGGGATCTGATGAAGTGGTACCGAAGCCTAATGTGCTTCATTCTAGAATGAAATACAGAATTCATAGCCAAGTGTATCGCACTCTGACTATTACTATGCAAGACATTCCTTTCCTGTTTGAATCACAGCTCTGTTAATAAACCCTGAAGCCATATTATCTCTTTACTAGCTTCAGTCATTGTTACATACTCAGCTTCTGTAGTGGATAGAGTGATAATCTTCTGTATCTATGACATCCAACTAACAGTTATAGTTCTGACAGTAAATACATAATCGGTGGTGCTTCTTCGGTGATCGACTTCACCTCCAAAGTATGCATCTACGTACCCTTGCACTTTCACGTCTCCCTTACCAAAGTGCAAACACTTCTGTGTGGTGCCTCGTAGATACATCAGAATCCACTTGACCGCTTTCCAATGAGCTTTTCTGGATTCGACATGAACCGGCTGACCACTCCCACTGCATGGCCAATGTCTGGTCTTGTACAGACCATTACGTACATCAAGCTTTCGATGGCTGAGGCGTAAGGGACCTTAGTCATACTCTCTTTCTCTTCTTTTGACTGAGGAGACTGATCCTTTGATAGGCGAAAATAACTGGCTAATGATGTGCTGACTGGCTTAGCGTCCCCCATATTGAATCTCTGCAAAACACGATTGATGTACTCTATCTGAGATAACTGTAAGAGATCTCTCTTCTTATCTCTCGTGATTTATATTTCAAGAATCTTTTTTGCTGGACCTAAGTCCTTCATGTCAAACTTCTTTGATAGCTGCTGCTTCAAATTCCTGATATCCTTCATATCTACACCTGTAACTAACATATCATCAATATACAACAGTAAGATGATATAACTGGACTGATATATTTTGAAGTAGCAACAGTGGTCGGCGTTGCACTTCTGAAAACCTTCCTTGTGCATGAAACTGTCAAACTTTTTGTACCACTGTCTTGGGGCTTGTTTAGGCCATACAAGCACTTCTTGAGTCTGCACACCAGGTTCTTCTTCTTTTCTTCTGAGAAAACTTCTGACTGGTGCATGTATATCTCTTCTTCTAAATCTCCGTGAAGAAACACAGTCTTCACGTCTAACTGCTCGAGATGAAGATCTTCAATAGCTACAATACTCATCATTGTCCCGATAGTATTGAGCTTTACCACGGGAGCAAAAATATCGGTGTAGTTAATTTTTTCCTTCTGCTGGAATCCTTTAACAACTAGTCGGGCTTTATATCTTCTGGAACCATCATGTTCCTCTTTCACCCGATACGCTCATTTATTGTGAAGTGTCTTCTTACTTGTGGGCAACTCAGCTAGTTCCCACGTCTAGTTTCAGATGAGAGGCTTCATCTCATCTTTCATGGCAAGCTCCCACTTGCTCGCATCTCCACTCTGATAAGCTTCGTCATAGCTTTTAGGCTCCCCTCCATCTGTCAGCAACATATAGTTCATATATCTCCTGTTGGGCACAGGAGGTCGAGAAGATCTTCTTAATATCGGAGTTGGTGTGTCGGCCTCCTGTGCACCGTTCTGTCCAACATGCTCTTTTGGCTGAGGACCTTCTGCATTGGGTTCTTCCGAGAGGTTACTCGGGATATCATCTTCATCTATAAATGTTGACTCTTTCTCTGAGTCATCTGTCTTGTGTATGTCCTTGTACATCACATTCTCGTTGAATATCACATCTCTACTCCTGATCACCTTCTTGTTTTTATTATCCCAAATACGATAGCCTAACTCATCTTCACCATAGCTGATGAAAGTGCATTTATTGAACTTAGGATCAAGCTTATTCCTACATTGATCACTAATATGCACATAAGCTACACAACCAAAAACTTTGAGATGTGAGAGTTTTACCTCCTTTACGCACCATACCTCCTCTGGTATTCTGTGCTCCAATGGAACCGATGGACCTCGATTGATCAAGTAAGTTGTTGTATTGATCGCTTCTATCCAGAACTTCTTTAGTAGGCCTGACTCTATCCGAATGCTTCTGGCTCTCTCTGTCAACGTTCGGTTCATCCGTTCAGCTATACCATTTTACTGAGGCGTGTCAGGCATGAATCTCTCCATTCTGATCCCGTGCTCATAGCAAAACTTATTGAATCCGGTGTCTTCATACTCACTATCATTGTCGGTCCTGAGCTTCTTTATTCTCAGACCGGTCTCATTCTCGATCATGACTTTCCATCTCCTGAAAGCCTCAAATACTTCTGACTTATGCTTCAGAATGTAGACCCACACTTTCTGAGAGTGATCATCGATAAAAATCATGAAGTAGTGTTTCCCACTAATGGACGCGGTGGTGGTTGGTCCCCAAACATATGAGTGAATGAGCTCAAGCTTTTCCTTCCTGGGGGTTTTGCCACTTGTCTGAAAGCTGACTGTCTTATGCTTTCCAAATATACATTCTTCATACATGTCCATCTCCACTGATTTTAGACTTGGAAGTTTTCCCTTTGTGTGCAAAATCTTCATCCCCTTTTCACTCATATGACCGAGTCTCTGGTGCTACAAATTTGAGGTCTTATTGCCTGCTGCAACTGAGATTAAACAACGTGTACCTATTATCATATATAGGGTATCAGTCTTCTTACCTCGGACAATCGTTATTGCACCCTTTGAGATCTTCTAATCATCCCCATGGAAGGTCGTAGTGTATCCTTCGCCAGCGAACTGGCTTACGGATATTAAGTTCTTTCTTAGGTTGAGAATATGCCTAACATCATTCAGCTCCCATACTGACCCGTTCAACTTAATTTTTACTACACCTTTGCCCACAATAGCACACGGTTGATCATCACCAAGGTATACATATCCAAGATTTCTGGGGACATACTTCTCAAAAAATTCTTTCTGAGAAGTAGCATGGAACGACGCTCCTGAATCTAACACCCAAGATTCCTCTTTGCTTTTTGAAGAGCATATCAATGCATCGTCTCCTCCTGAGGTGGAAGTGACATTCACCTCTGCCTTCGCCTTCTCCTTCTGTGCACTCTTGCACTGATTCTTATAGTGCTCCGTTTTTCCATAATTTCAACACTCGATAGCCTTTGAGCTGTTGCTTGGATTCTTGGATTTGGACCTCCTGTCCTTTGATCTAACTCTGTAGTTTGATTTGCCTCGTCCGTTCCGTCTGGTTAAATTTCTACCTCTTGACTCTGTATGCAATACTGAAGAGGTTATAGCTTCACCCGACTCTCTTCGTCGGATCTCCTCACTGAGAACCAGATCACGAATGTCGTCGAACTTTAACTTGTTACTTCCCGATGAGCTACTCACAACCATGGCTATAGCGTTCCAGCTTTCTGATAGGGAAGATAAAAAGATCAATGCTCGAACTTTGTCATCAAACTTAATTTCAATTGAACTCAATTGGGTTGTGACCGTGTTGAGTTCATTGAGGTTTTGTGCTACTGACGCGTCTTCCGCCATTCTCAGATTCAATAACCACCTCATCAAATAAACTTTGTTCGCGGCTGATGACTTCTCATACATATTTGAGAGTGCTGCCATAAGATCCGTCGTGGTCTTGTCTTTCGCAATATTGAACACAACATTACGAGTTAACGTCAATCTGATAACTCCGAGGGCTTGTCTGTCTAGAAGGTTATGTTCATCCTCCTTCATAGACTCCGGCTTCTTTTCTGAAAGAGGTTGATACATATAATCCTCTATCTGTATTTTTTAGAATTCGAAATATGTTCCATCGAACTTCTCTAATCTCATATGTCCTTCATCTACGGCCATCGCTCCCACTTGAATCTGACTTCCTCTAAATCGTTTCAGGCTCTGATACCAGTTGTTGGGGAAAACCCGGGGCTACGCTAAACCCCTTTAACAGCGAAAAACACAGTATAAAGAAAAGTACACCATGATTTACGAGGTTCGATAAACTTGCCTACGTCCTCGGGAGCCACACAAATAATTTCTTATTAATCAACAGGAAATTACAATGTAAGAGCAGATCTCAAACTTGAAATCTCTCAATAAATAAAAGTTCGTTATTGTAGCTACAGTAATAACCCTCTTTAATTTCCTTCTTAAAACCCCCCTCAATAAATTTCCTTTTCTTAAATTCCTTCCTCACAAATCAGGTGAGCTAAAGAAAAAAAGGCAGAGAAGAAGAGAAGAGGGGGGGGGGGGGGGGGGCGGCGGAGGC
>NC_033794.1:122742959-122758374 GCF_001876935.1 Asparagus officinalis
TGTTGGGAAATAACTGGGGCTATGCTAAACCCCTTAAACAGCAAGAAACGCAGTAGAGAAAAGTACACAAAGATTTAACGATGTTCGGCAAACTTGCATATGTCCTCGGGAGCCACACAATTAATTTCTTATTAATTGAAGAAATTACAATGCAAGAGCAGATTTCAAACTTGAGATCTCTCAATAAATACAAGTTTGTTACTGTAGCTACAGTAATAACTCCTCTCTTTAAATCCCCTTTCAATTCTCTCTTTAATTTAATTCTCCTCTTAAATTCCCCCAATTTTCACTATTGAGAGCTGAGAGGAGAGAGAGAGAGAGAGAGAGAGAGAGAGAGAGAGAGAGAGAGAGAGAGATTGTGTCGCTAGAGGGAGAGAGCACGTAAGAGAGTAGAGAGAGAAGAAGAAGCCCCCCCTAGGGAAACCCTAGCGCTGAGTTCTCGACAGGCTGTTGACAGCCTGTGAGGAGCTCGCCTGAAGGTTCTCGAGCTCACCTGTTTTATGTCGAGCTCGCCTGACGCCACAACCTCGCCTGCGTGGGGTTCTCGAGCTCGCCTGACTCGCCCACGCTTGTCTGGATCTCGCCCGCTCGACCTCGTCTGAAGCTTACCTCGAGCTTGTTGTCGACCTCGCGTGAAGCTTGCCTCGAGCTTGCCTGAAGCTCCTCGCTTGCGGAGGTTTGGATCCACACCCAAATCCAACACATATATCTTGTTTGCATGTATAGCTGAAACTGAAGAGCTAGAAAGTTTCTGCAAAATGTAGAACATGGAATGAGTTTGACATTCAATTTTATTTCCTGGAGAATTAGGATCAATAGATAGATCCCATCCAAACATCTTTACATTAAATACTTGTAAATTATCACAACTATAGTTTCCATTCAATTCCATCACTTTGTCTCTTTATTTTTATAACAGAAGTAAATAGGCTTTTAGTCAGACACAACGAGTTATTCTCTTCTAAAAATAGCACAAAGAATATGTATTCTCATGCAATCAGAACAGTATGGAGCTTTGTCTTTGTTGCTTATTTCTTTCTATCTGCAATTTGTTAATCTTTGCAGTCCAACACCGCGTTGAGCCTGCAGCAAGAGAAGAGGCTGAAGCAGATGGGGGCGACGGTGAGGAACGCATCGTCATATCTTGAGAAGCTGAAGATGAGTAAGGAGAGGGAGAAGGTGATCAGGGATGTGATGGAGAAGATGTCTCCAGAGCATCTCTCTGATCTTCTTTCCTTCTATCATATGATGGGGAAAGTTTGCGCTGAAGTTTTGGAGAAGAAAATCATGGCTCCATGAAATACTATGAAATGTTTGCTTTATTTTTTTGTCAATGCGAGCTTTCAACTTTCTTTGAATACTTGAAAATTAAAGGAGAAAAATGTAAGGCTTCAGTGTTTTTGAACCTCACAATTTAAAAGAATACTGATATCTTCCTTGTATTTATCTGCAATAGGGTTGTTTGCCTATCTGTATCTCTTTTTCTCTTACTTCATATAAATTATGATGAATGGAAAATATATATTTGATTCCAAAAATCATTTTCTGTTGATCGATATCAGACAACCATCTTTGGCTGATTATAGATTATATACTAGGTTTTTGCCTAAAATTATGTTGAGTCTCAAAATTTGTTGCAATAGAAGATTAAAGAAACAAACGAAAATGATGCAGCATCTTTAACCAAGGTTACTTCAGTTTCTTTATATTTCAAAAATATGGATGTTTTGCTAGAATATGCAGACAGTACATGAAGTAAGGCTAGTATCCACTGGTTTACTTCAACTTATGTTCTTGTTTATCTTTTAAAAATGAGGTGAAAGAAATATAAGGATTTTGGTATAATAGGAGAGGCTTTTCTCTAAAATGTCATCAGTGCTAGCATATCATAAATGTTTAATTGTTTCCTCATCAGTATTCGGTAATTGACACAACCATATTGCTTAAACAGTACTTTTTACTAGTCGCAGCCACCTAGACCACATGAAACTGTTAAGTCTTCTACCAAACGGTAACAATAATCTTTTTTTATTCTTCTATAGATATCTTGTTATCACTTAAAAATGAAATTCAAAGTAACTAAGAACTATTACAGATTTAATTATATAATGGCATCTCTCTCAGCTCCACCTATGAAGGCAACATGAGCGTTATAGCTGTTTTAGTAATGAAAAATAATCTTCAAACAATGGTAGACACGTGTCCCACATTATGCGTAATCGAGTCAGCATTACTAGATAAGCAGAGCTCAATTCGGTCAACTCGATACGCCGACATCTTGCGAGGGCGACTCAAAATGCACCACATATTGACGACTCGAAAGGCGTCACATATTGACGACTTGAAAGACGTTGCGTGTCGTTCCCTGGTTAAGTCGACTGCTTAATCATTTTATTCGACCGACTAATCGGCTAGTACCTTGCAAGGGCGACTCCGGAGGCCGGTCTTTCTCAACCACCAGCCGAATCGAAAGACGATGAAACGTCTCAAGCCTCGAACCCCCTCCTAAACAATGGTGGCCAATCACAGTAATAAATATTATTAAATGCATTATATGTGCCATCATTTCTCTGTAATCAATAGTTTTTATGACACATAGAACCATGCCGACATCACACACTCCCAATCACTTCGCATTAAATATCAAAGTGACCTCTCCTCCACTCGTCGCCCGACACCTGTAAAGAGAAGGCTGACGTGACCATCAGCTCACACTCGGTCGAAGTTACTATTCTACCATTCTACAACTACTATATATAGGGATACTACTTTCAATGACGGGTAAGCTTTTTTCTACTACTTTCTGAGCTTAAGAAGTGCTGCAGTTTCTTTTACTTCTCCACACAAGCAGATCACTGACTTAATCGTCGTAGGAACAACCGGCAAATCACACTCCACCCTCTTACAATTTGCTGCCTACGTAGGGAAGAACAGTTTATATCGGAACCAGATATTCGGAGGGTCAGAGGACACTTTCAACTTGATCAAATCCTTTCATTTGACTATGTGATTTCATACATCAGTAGCGAGTATTAAGGGGAAAGCCATGGCCCCCTCAAGAAGAAGATAATTCTCTTAAGTTTGGGCTCAAAGTTCACTTCTTTAAGCCATGTACGTAGCAATCCGAATCTGTTGCAGACACCCCCACCCATACCTTTTGGCTAGCCATTCAGTGGGTTTTTATATTTTTTTATATTTTTTTACTTTTTTCTATTAAATCTGAATTTCAAATTCAACTCAAATCAACCAATCCCTCTCACTATTTTCTCCAAATTCAAATCATAATTCTAGAGACAATGTGTATTTACTAAACCTAAAGGAATAATTTTTTTTGCTTTTCATTATTCTCTTATTTTTGTTATTAAGAGTCATAACCAACAAATATATTTTTTAATTATTTTGTCATGAATTTCTCTTTTTGTTTCTTAATTTATTTAATTATTTTATTATTGGTTCGGTAAACCCTAGATGTGAATAGTTTATTTATTTATTTATTCAATCAATTGTATGAATTTATTCTAATTTTTAAAATATGTTGTTAGTTGATATGTTTGACAGACAAAAGAAACTTAGATTCATTTTAATTAATATATTAATCGGAGAAAGTAGTAACAATGGGGGATTAATGAGTCCAAACCCCGAAACTTTTGACCCTCCAAAATTCAAATCCTAGCTACGTCACCGAATGCCTTCAGAAAGATAAGTTGTTTTCATGCTCTAGATCCGTAAGCTCGTTGGTGTGATCTAAACTTTAGGACATGCTGATTGCAACGCATTTGTTTAACTCGAAATAATGTCAAAATTGACTAGCCGATACTCCACTTGAATCTCATACTTTGCGGAAGAAACTCTATCCCATCTAAGTCACCACCAGACGACTAATTTCTTGGGGTAGTACATGAGCCGACCCAGCAACTAGCTAGCAATAGCTAGCGGACCAGTCTGATCATCATGTTTCCGAACCTAATGGGCCTACTCACAACTAATAAATCTATTCCAGTTTTCCGTCATCTGATTTTTATCATGTTTGAATCAGCTCCGTTGGATTCAGCCGTCTATGTCTCAGGTCATATTATCGGATTCGGAGCCTCCCCACTACTAAAAAATAGTGGAGACATTACTACTTGTATTTTAACTATTGATTGGTTAATTGATGGTTTAGATTTATTTTTTGGAGTGTAAAATAAGAATGAATTCAGTTCATAGGAGTATAATGAGTATTGTACTTGGAATTAGACTAAATATCAGAAAACCCCGTTAACTTTGGATGTTTATCGAAAACCCCCCATAACTTTGAAAATATCAGAAAGACTCCCTTAAACTTAAGGGTTATCAGAAAATTCCTTTGAACTTTGAAATTTCATCAGTAAACCCCATTTGACTTTGAGCTTTTACGGGGGTTTTCTAATAATATCTTAAAAATTAAAGGGCTTTTTTGATAAAATTGTAGAGTTAAAGGGGAGTCTTCTGATAATCCTTAAACTTAAGGGAGTTTTCTTTGATATTTTGAAATTTATTGGGGGTGGTAATCAACCAAAGTGAAGGGTGGTTTTCTAATACTTAACCTTGGAGTTGATCATATATAGTCATGCACAACCGTCTGTTTAACTAATCAACAGCTAAAAGTAGAAGGGCTTGACTCTCCATACTATGTGCAATCACTGTGAGATAAGTTTGCACTCAATTTATACACAGCCAGCGCAATCTGCCACCTATTAAATAAACTTTAGAAAAAATTTCAAACGTGAATCTGGCTCCTATTAAATAAAGACCACAAAAAATTATAAACGTGAAACTCTGGCTCCTATTAAATAAACTAAATATGTGTGAACGTGCAGAAATAATGAGCTTGTCCCCATACTAATTGTACCACATGTTTAATTTTAAACTTAATTAAACTCTGCATGATTCAAGGGCAAGGCATAAAAAAAGCATTATGTTCACATATCAACATCTACCTACAGCTGTTCACTGATCCCCGATAACTTCTAGTAGCTTAGGGGATTGGGATCCTCTACTAATGAGGACCCTTCCTAAGATCTCCTCATGAGATCTTGGCCTTTGATTTATCAATCAAAGATCATGATCTCCTCATGAGGAAAAGCAGAGAGGAGGAAGAGAATGAGATCTTGATCTTTGATTGATAAATCGGCCAAGCTCTCCTCATTAGGAGATCTTAGGAGGATCCTCGTTAGTAGCGGATCCCAATCCAACATTAATGACATTAATCAGTGGATTTTATCCGTTGATCGCTAGTAACCAAATATTGTCAGCCATTCGATACTTACTAAATTAACAACGCAGTTTAGAGATTAATTACTAATTCAAGGACATGGACACAGTTGCCGTTGGACCCCGCACAAAACAAATATAAGTCTTATTTACTATTAAATTTTAAACTGAAAATTTGGCGCGTGTAAATGCATAAGCCCACGTTTATATGCACACGACATATACTAAACAAAGTAGGGTGTGATCTCATTATTCTATACCTCCTATAGTTGGTAACGCATCTATTTATATTTGATAGTGCATATATGCTCCTCGCTCATATATTATTGAGACTTTCTATATTAAGTCTTCTATATCATATTGGTAAATTTATTTCACACGGATGACCTTGTTTTTTTCCTGGAAAAATAAAGTCTTCAAACCCTGACCCTAACAGCACTTCTATTTATGCCCCCGAGAGAGAGAGAGAGAGAGAGAGAGAGAGAGAGAGAGAGAGAGAGAGAGGAGCAGAGGGCAAACAAACAAGCAAAGACGGCTCCTAGAGATCTATCCATGGTATTGCCTCGAGTTCTCATTGTCTCTAGGAGGTGTGTTCGCAAGAACAAGTTCGTCGATTTCGTCGGTAAACAATATATCCCTCTTACTGTCTTTTAATTTGCCTATGTATATATAAAGTAATAAATGCTCCTTAATTTCCCATTCAAAAATTCTTCTCGCCATGGTTAACTTGCTAATAAAGTGATGTATTGTTTTTGGCATTATAGTTTGTTTTATGAACATTTAGTATATATATATAGAGTAATATATGCTCTTTTCCCCTTCAGAAATTCTTCTTGCCATGGTTAACTTGCTAATAAAGTGATGCATTGTTTTTGGAATTATAGTTTGTTTTATGAACATTTAGGCCAAAACATGAACAAACCGTTTATATTCCAAAAAATTTTAGGCTAAGAAGCACTTATATTGTACATTATATAGTTTACATAATTTGCACTTATAACCCTATCTTCTTTATTGACATAAGAATACTTACTGTTTTTTAAACTAGTATATTATGTCTTTCTTTTTCTATTTTTGGTTTGGCGAGGGAACTTCCCTATGATCCTTCGGACCGTGGGAATCAAACCATCGAGCATGGCTAAGGAGCATCCCCCAAAGCAAGACCTCGAGTATTTCACGAAATTAAATTCGTATGGTTGCTCCCCAAAAGAGCTAATCATGAGACATTGGAATACAACTCATAGACAAATTAGCAACTTGTCTAGACTTGTTGAGGTTATTAATATGCGAGTATAGTCCCACATCGGATAAGATAAGAAAGAGTGACGAGTTTAAATAGGAGTTTGGGTTAATAACTGATAGTTATAGCTTTTGGGTTAAAATTGATTTCTAACTTCTGCTTAAGGCCCACCAACTCTAGATTGGGCCCGATTTCTCCCCCAACGAGTGGTATCAGAGCTAAGGTCATGGTTCAAGTAATTGAAAAAAATAGCTGATCTTCGATGTGAAGCCCGAAGGTGTCGGGAGAATCCACGGATGCCCATAGGAGTGGTATAGTCTAGTTAGCCACCATGAGTGAAGTGGTGAAAGTTCCTATGGATGTTTGATAGGTATGTGTTGAATGCTTTGTCTGGTTAGCTCACGAGTGGAGTGGTGCAAAAGTTTGTGAATTGGTTAGCCTACGAGGGAAGTGGTGCAAAAACTTAGTGAATTCCGTGGAAGATTGAATTATAGTTGAATTGAAATATACTCAAAAATTAAGGGAGAGTTATTGATGTGATTAATATGTGAGTGTAATCCCACAACGGATAAGATAAAAAAGAGTGATGAGTTTAAATAGGAGTTTGGGTCAATACCTGATAGCTATAGCTTTGGGTTAAAATTGACTACTAATTTTTGTTTAAGGCCCATCAACTCTAGATTGAACCTGTTTTCTTCCCCAACAAGACCCTCTTGGATTATTATGTTCTTTTTAAAGTAGCACATTACCATCTTCTATTTACGACTAAACATCGGGATGTCTTTCTCAAAAAATTCATATGACATCCACGTGATAAAATTGGTTAATTATAACCATAAAGCTTGTAGCTTCAACTAAAAGGTCATCTTAAACTTTATTTAGAGGGTGTTTGGGAAGACTTATTTTTTGAAGCTTATAAGTTATGCTAGCTTTTAATGGCTTTTGGCTTTTTTGATAAAAATACTATAAAAATTATTTGAGGAAAATAATAATTTGCTTTGTCAAACCTAACTTTTCAAGTGAGCTTATAAGCTAGTTTTTCAAAAGCTGGTATATACTGGCTTTTTAAAATAGGACTTATAAGCTAACTTATTTAGCATTTTATCAAACAGGTAGAAATAAAAAAGCTAGTTTAAAATCTAATTTGACTAAAAATAAGCCTAAGCAAACACCCTCTTAATCCTATTTAGAGTTTGCCCAAAAGTTAGTTTTTTGCTCCCACTTTTAGTTTATTCAACCAACTAATTTAGAGATATAATCAACTAATTTTTATCGTATGAAAGTCATGCAAGTTTTCAGATGAACACTCCAACATTTAAGTAGAATAGTTCAGCATTTAACTAAAAGAAAGTAGTAAAGTGTCACCCAAAAAAAACAAAAGGTATTTGAATATAAAAAAGAGAAAAATGTATATCCTTCATATGACAATGGTATGGCTCAATCTCCATTAAATGAATAAATGAGGAGAGAGAAAGCTCATAACAACACTTGTTGAGATTGAGCACATCATTTGTATTTGTATACGAGGGAATTGATATAAGTGCAAAGTCATGTAAGTATAAAGTATTTAAGTGCTATTTAGCCCCTTAAGACTGGCCATTTTAGAGATGGCACGGCCAAACTCTAGAAATTTTACTTAATTGTCGTCATGTTTTTTTTAAATAACCCGTCTACCTAACAACATTAGATTTGATTGTGACACTTGTTGAGATTGAGCCACATCATTTGTATTTGTATACAAGGGAATTGTTATAAGTGCAAAGACATGTAAGTATAAAGTATTTAAGTGCTACTTAGCCCCTCAAGATTGGCCATATTCTAGAGATAGCACTGCCAAACTTCAGAAATATATTTTACTTAATTCCCCTCATGTTTTTTCAAATAACCCCTCTACCTAACAACATTAGATTTAATTGTGCATGTGAAATATCATGTGCATTCAAATGACCAAAATGCTTCAGGTGGCTCAAAAAAAAAAAAAAAAAAACACTTCTATGTACTTTTTAAATAGTTTGAAAGGTTATTTCCCACGAAAACTCCTAAGTCTGGTTTGTTTCTTTTACAAATTTGTTAAATTTAATTTATTTTAAGAATTAGACCTTTAATTTGAAAAGCATATTTTGTTAATTTTACCGGTTTATCTAATACTATTAGAGCGGTTAGTTGAAAGAATTGAAAATGTTTAGTGAATTTTTTGAAACAGTCAAAGCTTAAGAGAAAGTAAATTAGCAACATTTTTAAAGTTCGGGCAGATTATCAAAAAATTGGCCAACCCTGAAGGGGTTTGGTGAAATTTTATAGAGCAGTAAGTGGAAATCATAAAGATAAGAATTCTATGAACAAAGATACATGTTATTTACAAAGAGTAGAAAATTTAAAAACAAGTGTAATAACTTATCAGCAAAATTTAATAATGTGGTCTATGTAAGAAATAATATAGAATTATAATCCAGCGACTTTTACCATAAGTTCGGCGTTTTGGTGTAATGATTAGAGGGATTTTCACATAGTAACAGAGCAAGTTAGGTTCGAATCTTGCTGGCTAAAAATTGAATGCAGATTTTTAAAAAAAATTGTTACCTCCCATAAAATGGGGCATTACACCAGTGGAGACATATTAGAAATAATATAAAACTATAATTCTCGACTCTCGTCATAACGGTGCGGAGGAAATGTATAACGGTGCGGAGGAAATGTAAAAGAGGTAATATATAGTTAAATAAACACATGTTACAGCTTTATAAACACATGTAACATATCATTGTTGTGCGCGGCGGAAGCTTTCTAGGGCAACACGAACAATAACTAAAACTAAACCACAAGCAATATGCAAACCACAATCACAGCAAGAACACACAATTTACGTGGTTCGGCAAGTTGCCTACGTCCACGGGGCAAGGAGGGGGGAGTTCTTCCACTAGAAATCAAGAGAATACAAATAGGGTTACAAATCTCTCAGACCAAACCCTAAAACAAAGCTCTAGATCTCTCAAAGCTCTCTCACAATTGGATGCAATGATTCTCTCTCTTTGGCTGCTCAAATTCGTCCAACCTCTACCCTAATCAAACAGGTTTAGGTATATATAGAACTTACAAAACGAACCGGGTCGAAAACCTGAAAAACTGATATCCGCTTCGTCGGTCGACCGGCCCGGTCGACCGCGATCAATTCCGGTCGACCGGCCCGGTCGACCGATCACCATCCAGCAGAAGCCCCAAAAATCCAAGAACCGTCGGTCGACCGCACCGGTCGACCGATCTCCTTCCAGACGCACAGGAAGCCTTGTGCACGAATGCGGTCGACCGGACCGGTCGACCGCCGCCTGATTTTCCTGATTCTGCTGCTGATGCTGAAATTCCTTCAATTCTCCACCTCGGCGAATGTTTCCACCAAAACTGAGCCGACACCAAACCATCCAATAGTTCCTCAACAAGTCCAGGAACAATACTCGAGCTGAAACGCGATCTCCCCCCATCTGAATCAACTGATCAAACCGACTGCATCTGAAAGACTGCCTACGTATCCTCTTGCCCAAGGAATCAAACCGAACGTAGTTCACCCAAATGGCCGCCAACGGCCTCAGCACTGAAGGATGTTCAACAACTTCAAACAATGACCAAATTTTACTCCTGAAACAACTTTGGTCAACATATCTGCAGGGTTGTCATTTGTGTGGACCTTCTCCAATATGACATCTCCATCATCCAAGACGTCCCGAACAAAGTGGAATCTGACGTCGATGTGCTTCGTGCGAGCATGATAAACCTGGTTCTTTGTCAAATAGATAGCCGACATACTATCACAATATATCCGAATAGTCTCCTGAGCAATCCCCAAGTCCTCCAATAATCCACACAACCATAAAGCCTCCTTGATAGCTTCAGTAACTGCCATATACTCTGCCTCTGTAGTAGAGAGAGCCACTGTGGACTGAAGCGTGCAACGCCAACATACAGGTGCACCTGCCAAAGTAAAAGCATAACCTGACGTAGACCGGCGTTTGTCAAGATCTCCAGCATAATCTGAATCCACATAACCAATACAAGCCTGCCCGTCCTTCTCATCCTTCTGAAACACTAAACCAACATCCACGGTGCCTCGAACATACCGTAGAATCCACTTCACGGCCTCCCAGTGACCCTTCCCGGGGTCATGCATGTATCTCGATACCATGCTCACGGCCTGTGACAAATCTGGCCTCGTACACACCATCGCATACATCAAGCTACCTACTGCACTAGCATATGGGACCTTCGACATATAATCTCTGTCCTCAACTGAAACAGGTGACATCAACGCTGAAAGCTTGAAGTGGGGAGCCAATGGTGTGCTAACTGCTTTTGCATTGCCATCAAAGCTGAATTTCTTCAACATCTTCTGCAAGTAGCTCTTCTGTGTAAGCTTCAATTTCCCCTTCACCCTGTCTCGCTCGATCTCCATACCCAATATCTTCTTTGCCTCTCCAAGATCCTTCATCTCAAACTCGGATGATAACTCCTTTTTCAGCTTTCGAATAGCTGAAGAATTCCTGGAAGCAATAAGCATATCATCAACATATAAAAGCAAATATATGAGCTCACCATCCTGTAGCTTGTGCATATAAACACATGGGTCATATGGGCTCCTTGTGTACCCTCGGCCAATCATAAAGCCGTCGAATCTCTTATACCACTGTCTTGGTGACTGCTTCAAACCATAAAGAGACTTCTTCAGCTTACAAACCAAATTTTCCTTTCCTGCAGCTTTGAAACCCTGTGGTTGTGTCATGTAGATCTCCTCATCTAAATCACCGTGTAGAAAGGCTGTCTTCACATCCATCTGGACCAAATCCAAATCCAACTGTGCCACCAACGCCAATAAAATCCGAATCGACGAATGCTTCACAACGGGTGAAAATACCTCGTTGTAATCAATGCCCTCAAGCTGTGCATATCCCTTGGCAACTAATCTGGCTTTGAACCGAATGTCCCCAATAGAAGATCCCTCCTTCTTCGCATATACCCACTTGCAACCAATAGCTTTCTTACCCTTAGGTAGATGTGCAAGTGTCCAAGTGTCGTTCTTCTGATGATGGATAGAAGTGCCAAACTCCACCCTGGTCTTCTTGCTCATACCAATGGGTTCACAGGACTTCAAACTGCAGATCAAAACACTCCTCAACAACCTATGTACGACATTACTAATAAAATAACCCGCCATCAAACAATGCCACAGTCTAGCCGAATCTGATAAAGTCGTCAGCTCCCTATCAATCGTCATGCTTCCGAGCAAATAATACAAGTTGCTCCTTCTAACACCCTTCATCACAATGATGGACCCTAATGTGACCATCAAGCGTGCGTCCACCAAGGTCACTCTATAGCCTGCTGCCTCCAAAGCTCCAAGTAAAATGATGTTCATCTTCAACTGTAGAACGAACCTTACATCATTCAACTCTCACATCATCCCATCACTCATCCTAATTCAAACAGTACCAATACCACCAATAGAGCATGCATATCTATTACCCATGAGCACGACATCCTCTCTTTCCAACTCCTGAAAGTTAGAGAACCAATCCCTCCTAGGGCAAACGTGGTAAGAAGCACCCGAATCCAACATCCACTCCGCAGAGTCGGCATCACAAACTTTGGGCATTTAACATTCCAATGTCTATCCTCTTTACAAAAAGCACACTAATTCCTACGAATCCCATGATGTGCACCTCTAGACTGCGACTTACTACTTCAGTTTGTACCACGGCCTTGAACTACTAATGCATCTCCCGATGCTTTCTCGGAGGACTCATCAACACCTCAACTCATAATTCACCAACGCTGAGGTCATCTCCTTATAGCTAACAGTAGTTCTTCTATTAATCATAGTGAGAACAAAGGTACCATAATCATCCTCAGGCAACGAACACAAAAGTAGCATCACCTTGTCTTCATTCTCAACCATGATATCCACATTGCGCATTGTAATGACCATGAATTTTGATACTAGTTAACATAATTTTCTAGTATTTTAAATTATTTAATTATTATTTTTAAAATAGTATTTTTATTTTTTTCGATTTTTTATAATTTTCTATGATTTAAAAATCTGATTATATAATTATTTAAATGATTTTGATATTTATAAATTTATTTTGAGCAAAAATTCAGAAATTAATCTATTATATTATCGGTACTATTATGTATTATTCTATATAATACGTTGTATTATTGTACTATTACGTATTATTTCGCGTATTATGTTGTATTATTAATTACGTACTATTTGTGTAAATTATTGTATTATTTTAATTATTGCGTTTATATTATCGGTACTATTATGTATTATTCTATATAATACGTTGTATTATTGTACTATTACGTATTATTTCGCGTATTATGTTGTATTATTAATTACATACTATTTGTGTAAATGATTATATTATTTCAACTATTTCATATCAATTGTTGTATAAGCACAACAGGTACGTTTTTATTTGTAGATAATTATTATGTAATTAGTTTAATATTTAAATACCCGTAAATATTTATTTTAATTATTTTTGTTTTAAACCCTAACCCAAACCCTATATATATATACATATATATAATATATATCATATATATATATAGTATTATATATATATATATATATATATTTATATCTATATGATATATCATATATTATACTTATACTAATATATATATTGAACCTCTGCTCTCTCTTCTCTAAGTTCAGTGGAAACCGCCCCTCGCCAACCATATTTTTTCTCTCTCCTCTCTCTACTTTTCTCATTCGAGCGCCGAACCCAAAAACTACCTCCGCCGGGCCGCCTCTAATCAAACCCAGCCTCGTCGCCTTCCGGCCATCTCTCGTTCCCCCTCGTCACTCGCGCCAGCCGACTCACATATTATCTCCCTCTCTCTCTCCCCCGACACGCGTCCTCCGCACTCGAAACCCACCGCGCCGTTGCGCCCACCCAGGCAGCCGCCTTCCCCTTCTCGGTCTTTGCCTCACCGTGCGTCCCGTGATCCGACCCGAGCCGAAGCCCCCGAAACGCACACCCATGTCTCCGTGCTCTCAGATCCACCTCAGCTGCCATGGCTGCTCTCCTCCACTCGACCCCGCCTCTGCCTCGGATAGCTCGCGCCCACCTCCCCCGTGCGAGCTTCACCCTAACGCCTCTACCTTCCCTGCTTGTCTGCGACAACAGCCGCCGCTTGAGGCCCGCCCAAGCCTTCCCTCAGCAGAACCCTCGCTGCAGCCCCTCAAGATCCGTAACCCATCGGAGCCTCCTTCCCCCTTTACAACGCTGTCCGCTGCTCCTGAACTGCAGCCTTGTCGACCTACCCTTGCTGCCCTTGTAGCACCCGCCTCCTGCAAGCCGCCGACCAGCGGGACGCTCACCCCTAATGTAGGATCTGAACCTCCTCCCAGCCCGGCGACTCCGGTCGAGTCTCCAGTCAGCTCCGACTTTGTCATCGCCTCCGTCGCAGTTCCCGCTTCTCCCCACTCGCAGCGATCCCTTATCGCCTGACAATACAGCCCTATAGCACGCGAAGATTCCCCGCCCACCGCAGTCGGTGTCGCGAACCCGCGGTCGATTCAGTCGTTTTCGAACAACCCGAGGAATATGATCCGTTACTCAGCGTTGCTCGTTCTTTACACTTTTCAGATCTATTATGAGCTCTTGTCTGTATATAATTTAGTTCTGTAATATATTATCGTGCAGTTGATTGTTTGATGGTAAGAATTTAAACTCTATCTCACAGTGAATATGAAAATCAGCATTTTTAGACATAATTATAAGGTAATGTCAAAAGAATTTAATTCGGAAAAGAATATTTTTAGAGTAATTATAATAATTTAAAAGAATTTTTTTTGGAAATGACATTTAATTTAGAAACACGAATTTTTCTGAATTATGTAGATGATTGTTTATGATTTATCAATTCTTATTTTGATTTTCTTGATATTGCTATTGATATTATTGCACATGATATAGTTTGCATTGATTGTCATTGTGTCACCTGGCAGGTGGACGCTGCGAAATCGTGATGAAGAAATTGCTTAGAGTTCAATTCGACTATCCAAGTGATGTATTGGACACATTAGGATCTAGACACCTATCGTGTGTAGTTGACCCTCGGAAGTACCAAGGAATTAGGGTGAAAGTTCTGCTGTCCATCCCGTGAAGCGGTTGTCGGGGCATTACTTGATGTATATTCCTAGGGCTCGCCGCGCGGGCGAAGTTTGTGTTGAGTCGTCCGCGGTGGGTCTGAAGTGGGATTATTTTTGTGGGATTGTTGAGTTCGTATTCCAGCACGATCGCCAGCAGGGTCAAGTTTGTTGTAGTCACCGTGGTGCGTACGTCTGAGGATTGAGTATTTGTGTATTCCGGTGCTCGCCGCCGGCATGACGTTTGCTGTAGTCACCTGCGGCGTGGGTCTGACCGGTATCGTGAGCATATGAGGTTTGATTATTTTCCAGGGAATCGCGCAGCCGTCTGTGCCCGCTGTATGTCGGCCCTCCTGTGGTGCGCTGTGAGGTGCAGTGATTATCGTGATTATTTTTATTATTCCAGGCGCTCGTGCCCACGTGCCCTCTAGTCTCGACTTGGGTGGGTACTGGAGCGCGTCAGCCAGTGATATGCGATTGTTGATTTATTTGCAGCATGAAGTGATGGATAGTTAGCTTACAATGACCTTCGATTCTTGGCTAAGCTTTGTCTTTGTGAGATGTGGGCTGTTGTACTTCTTTTCAACACATAGATCCGGGTTAAGTATTTTAATTAAAATCATAAATTTGAGGACATATGGGTAACTATACCATGGTGGAACTTTCCTGCGAGTTGGATCTATTTAGCCGCGACCCTACTACGTCTGCTTGTTGTACATTTTTAAGTATTGTAGATTCCCATATCTAGTGTCCCCATGCCCTCTGTTGACTTGGATGATTAGTTGATC
>NC_033794.1:122759374-122843746 GCF_001876935.1 Asparagus officinalis
GTGCACTAAGATAATCAGGACAGTATTATCAGCATGTAGTTGCCCCAAGACCGCTCCGCAGAGGGTCTCTGTACTTGAGAGGATCTCCAATGGAATAGCTAAGTCCAAACCAAAGCGTCTCCGTAAGAAGAGATCGGCTGTTCATGATAACGAACTTCCAAAAGTCACAATTAACATGGCTGATAAGGAAAAGTCGATTCAAAGTCACAATTAACATGGCTGATAAGGAAAAGTCGATTCGACCTTCTAGTTCTGACCCTCTCGTATCGTATCGTTTGACTCGGCTATGCGTAGGGACCACTAGACGTAGGGACTACCAGAGAATGCAGAGAGGTTTATCATCGGATGATGAAGCATCAGATGCTAACTCGGCAATCGCTTCTGATAATTCGGTATCCAGTCCGGGACAATCTCGCGAAGTGTTCATGATCAACACCGAGCAGATCGTCAAAATTCTCGAGGATGCTCTAACCAAGCAGAAAGAGGCATTCAAGTTCGAAATGGAAACGGCTATGCGGCGGATGAGGGAAGAACATGACCAACAAATCCGAGCTTTGTCGAATCAAATTAGTGAATCCAACCGTCGCAATACTGCTAACCAAGCAAATAGCGATTCAGATGTAGATGAACGTCTCAATCCTGATAACCCTCCCGTTGACCAAAACACTGGGGGTGACTCCACTAAAGATAACAACGCTGGGGGTGGTTCCACCGAAGATGACAATGTCGGGGGTGGCCGTGTTATTCCTCTTTCAAATCGTCTGAGGCCCGACACGAGTGAGGATGAGAAAATAAAAGATCTCGAGAGCAAAATCAACGCTCTAATGTCTACTCGAGAGGTGAAAAGGACCGGCATTCCATGTCCCTATCCAAGAGAATGGGATTCGATCCCGTATCCGGCGAAGTTTAACCTGATTAACTTCACGCCGTTTGACGGGAAGGGTTCACCCACTAAACATCTGATATACTTTAAGTCCCACTTGGGTATGATCTCCGGCAATGAAGCCTTGATGGTTCGGTCATTCGTTGGCACCCTTCGCGGGCCGGCCTTCGATTGGTACTGCCGTCTTAAGCCCGGAAGTATTAACAACTGGGACGATATAGAGAACTCATTCCTTGGTAACTTCTTTGATAACGACGACGAGGTATCCATCAGAACACTTTTCGATGAGAAACAAGAAGATGAAGAGACAGTCGACGACTTCGTCAAGCGCTTTCGGAATAAAGCAATGAACTGCCGAGATCCGATCACGGATGACTTCATCCTCCAGACATGTCATAACAACCGATCTATTGAGATATTAGAAGTTATGGGAGTTGCACCGTCCAACACTTGGAAAGAGTTGAAGACGCGCGGAGAGCGGGCCGAACGCTTCCTCCGAAGGAAGAAAGCCGAGAGGAGCCAACCGACGGCGAATCTTCCGAACTCAAACTTCGCCTCCCGTAGTAAAGGGAAAACACCTGCAGTAGCTGTTGACGCCAATCAGACGTCGCAACAGCAACCCCGAAGACAGCAGAAGACTTCGGGTTCAAGACCCCAAAAAGAGTACTCCTTCAAGGATGAAGATGTTCCAGCCATTTTCGAGTCTCTCCTTGAAAACAACAAGATCAAGCTGCCACCTGTCGTAAATCAGGAGGAAGCTGACAACACTGCGGATCCGAAATACTGTGCGTACCACAGGAGGATCTTTCATCCCACCAAGGATTGCTTTGCACTCAAAAATAGCATCCAAACCTTGGTTGAAGCCGGCGTTATATCGCTCAATTGAGACGAATGAACACTCCTACAAGTATAAGAGTATAAACTACTCCTTCTGAAACTCCAAAGAGTATACGAGTATAAACTGCTTCTCAATTACTCCAATAAGTATATGAGTCTAAACTGTTTCCCACTCTTGACGGGATGTTCCTGGAGAATTTTTATATGTAATATTCTTAAGGATAACTTGATCATGTAACCGAATGCAATGATAAACCCAGTTTCGTGAAGAAGCTGGGGGTGGATGATTCATGTAACGGGGAGTTCCCGGAAGAATACTATATGTAATTTTCTTAGGGATAACCCGATCATTACAAACAAAGTGATAAACACTAAACCCCCACTGTGATTTCCGAACACTCTTTTGCTGAGACGAGATTCGATTGCTTCGGTGGATCAATCTTCCCTCACAAAACTCCTATTGGTGTTTGACGACAGATCAACATTTCCTCACAAAATACCTCACTGGTCAAATCAATTGACGGTGGGTCCACTAAGATTTCTATCCGCCAGTTCATGGCAATTTTCAAAGCTTGACGTGTTAAGTCCTGATCACTTAACATCAAAATCCTCCATCGAGTGGCTAGTACAAACCAGTATTTCTACTGCTACTTGTATTCCACTCCCTTTGCTTTCAGGTCAAACCTATAAAAGTTAGGGCCAAAGCCAGATTCCCCTCTCGATTCCTTCTATGAACGAGAGGTCCACTTTCAAATTGAGCAATCAAACTTATAAAAGTTAGGATTGTCTCCAACTTCACTTAGTCAAACCTGCAGATAGTTAGGACTAAGATTGAGTTATCCCTTTCAATAAACGAAAGATTTTCATCTTTTCCTTTTTTCAGCCAAACCTATAAAAATTAGGGTCGAAATCGGAATTTCCCCTCAATAAATGAGGAACTCTTTTCTTGGATCAAGCAACCAATCCTATAAAAGTTAGGGTTACTTGAATCTTTCCGATTCTCAGAGTGGAGATCTCACTCCTAGTTTTATCTTTCCAAATTTTGGGGGTGGAGATCCCACCTCGAGTCTCCTTTCCAACTGGAGATAGAATATAAAATTCTTCCTCTTCAGTGTTGAGAGATAGAATATAAAATTCTTCATCTCCCATTTCGGGTTCGTCTTTGCCCCAAGAGAAGACAGCACTTTTTCAACTCCCAAAATCCGTGCCTCACAGGTACGGGGAATTTTATCCCGAATCCTGAGTAGGGATAAGTCAACGCCTAACACGCGTTGCCGGTTTAGTCTTTCACCGATTAAAAAAGACACCAGAATCTAGTCTGGGGCATTTTATCCCGAAACCTAAGTAGGGATAAGTCAGCGCTTAACACGCGTTGCTGGTTAGTTCTTAACCGTAAAAAAAGAACAAAAGCCCACATATTCAATATTGTGGCAGGTTGTTATTAATAACACCAAAATCCGTGCCTCACACGCGTAGGAAATTTTATCTCGACTCCTTAATAGAGATAAGTCTACGCCTAACACGCGTTGCCGGTTTAGTCTTTCATCGAGTGAAAAAGACACCAGAATACGAGTCTGAGGACGTTTATCCCGAATCCTAAGTAGGGATAAGTCAACGCCTAACACGCATTGCCGGGTGCTATATTCCCGTAAGAATGGCGAAGTCTATGTATTCAAAATCATAGCGCCAAGTCTAGGAGAATTAACTCTCTTAGCGCAACGTTACATGTGAAACGGGTTTTAATAATTCACATGCTAGCCCGATTCAAACGGTAATCGGTAAAGGCACATCAAACCCGTTGAAGGCTGGGGGTTTGTCAAAAATCCCAAAGTCTATGTCGAACACACATCGCCGGTTTAGTCTTTCGCCGACTGAAAAAGACACCAGAGTCTAAATCTGGGGAATTTACCCCGAAGCCTAAGAAGGGGTAAGTCAACGCCTAACACGCGTTGCCGTTTAGTCTACTCACACGAGAAAAACGAAGCCTATGTATTCAAAGTCATAGCACCAAGTCTAAGTGAATTAATTCTCTTAGCGCAACGTTATGTGCGGAACGGATCCAAAATAATCCGCACACTAGCCCGACTCAAACGGTAGTCGGTAAAGGCTCATCAAACCCGTTGAAGGCTGGGGGTTTGCCAAAAATACCATAAGTATTATGGTTGATTATTCCATATGGAGTAAGACATCATAATAAATGAGACATAATGAATACATCAATTTTCGACGCAAACAAACTGACGACCACAGTGGGAGAACAAGTGATTTGGGGTAAATTGATATATTCATTGCGTCGACAATTGAATACCACTTGTGCTTGATCTTGTTTGTTTTCGACGCAATGAATACCACTGTGGTCACCAGTTTGTTTGCGTCGAAAATTGATGCATTCATTGCGGTATTCATTACAACTTTAGTCGTTTACAATGAAAACAAAAAGGATAGTCTTTTTATAAGACCTTTACACAATGAAAACAAAAGCTACAACTCTCGCCAAAACAAACGCAGAGAGATCATTTATCGGTCTTCTGCTTGCGTGGGTGTCTTTGCCTGTGCCGGGGTTTATCCGTGGACCACCTTAGATCTAGATCCGGTTTATGAAAAATTCGGCAGAGCTTCGTCTTCACCGAGGAAGTATTTGATTTGAAGCGCTGAGATCGACCAAGCGAAATCAAGGCTCTTCTCGAGATTAAGACCAAGCCTAATCTCAAGGGACGGACGGACGGGGTTCAGATCCTTCGGATAGCTCCTTCGATCAAAACTTTGCCTCGATCCTCGTACAAAGGACCCAAGCGATCAACTATCCTCACCTTGAATCGGGACAAATCCATGTTGTCGTGGGGCTCCACCAGAGGTGCGGAACTCGAAGGTATCAACGTAACCGGTGCAAAACGTCTTCTGTCTCGACCCTAGCGCGGGTCAGATTTAAGTGACCGACGGGTTGGAGGGTCGGATTCAAGTGACCCGCGATTTGGAAGGTCGGATCCAAGTGACCCACGATTTGGAAGGTCGGATCCAAGTGACCTGCGATTTGGAAGGTCGGATCCAAGTGACCTGCAAATTGGAAGGTCGGATCCAAGTGACCTGCAAAGTGGAGGGTCGGACCTGCGTTTCTGCGGGTCAGACTGAAGTGACCCACGTTTTTCTATCTTTTTGGCCGCCGTCTTAGACTTTGGCCTCCATACTTGGTGCAGTCTTTGTGGCTTATTTTCCACTCCTTCTTTCTCCAATTTCTTGGCTTCTTGCATAAGAATTTTTGCTTGTGCAAGCAATGCGCGGCGTTTCTGAATCCGCTCTTGAAGAGTCGATCGGGTCCTTTTGACGCGAACCCATTCGTTCTTCGCTGGTTTGAAAGAGGAGGGGCTGTCCACTCTCTGTTGTGATGGTTGGCACCTCCTAGACTTTAGATCCGCTTTATAGCGGATTCCATCAATTGGTTCCAAGGCTTTGGCCAGTTGGCGTGCAAGGCGTTGGTGTCGCCTCTGACGTGCTCTCTTTGATAGAGTGGGCACATCATCAACAGTCGACCCCTTACTCAAGGGGTTCAGATCTGTAGTTTTGACCTCGTCGGATGCCGGCGGGGCGTTGTCAGCCACAAGTGCAGCGGTGGTGGGAAGATCTTCTTCTTGGGCTTCTGCAGCTGAAGTCCAACGGGTCTTCCTAGAATAGGTCTTCCTGCACCTGCGAGGAGAGGCCGATCTGGAGGAGGAGGACAAGTATTCCTCGTACTTCCGCTGGTCGAAATCATATTCGACCTCCGTTTCAACCGGGATCGGGATCCGAGGTTACGACACGTCAGCCTTCGCAGAAAGGCTGTCGGCTCCCACTGTGGTCGCCAGTTTGTTTCCGTCGAAAGTCACCTTAGTCATTGATTTCCACGCAAGCAGAAGACCGATAAACGATCTCTCTGCGTTTGTTTTGGCGAGAGTTGTAACTTTTGTTTTTATTGTGTAAAGGTCTTATAAAAAGACTATCCTTTTTGTTTTCATTGTAAACGACTAAAGTTGTAATGAATACCGTAATGAATATATCAATTTTCGACGCAAACAACCACCTAAAAGACCCATCGATTGATGGATAGAAGTGCCAAACTCCACCTCGGTTTTCTTGTTCATACCAATATGCTCAAAGGACTTCAATTTTCAGGTCAAAGCACTCCTCAACAAACTAATATCCCAACCTCAACTCCTTCTTTCTCGGCCATCTATCTCAAAGCACCAACAAACCAATGTGGAACAAACGAAGAATAGATCCAAACTGATAAAGGATAGATTTTTACCTCCAATTGAAACGCTAACAAGAGCCTCCGAAAGATCTCAGCCCGCACGACGGAAACGAGATCCACAAATAGGAAAAACCCCACATTTATCACCAACTGAAGCCCTAGACGAACTTCCAAAGCGATCTACTCCTCCAATTAGCCCAAGCGTAGCCTAAGCTCTGATACCACTTGTTGTGCTCTGGTACTACTTGTTGTGTACGGAAGCCACTTGTTGTGTGGAACCAAACCAAACACCCATTAGAACAAAACTGTTTTTTTTATAGCGTTGAATGATAGCGTTTATGTTGTAAGTGCTATAGATCGTATGTGCCTTATTTTTTGATAGCGTTTGAAAAATTTTAAATGCTATAAGTACTTGATCGTAATTTTTTTTGTTTTGGTGCGTTGAAAAGTTAAGCGGGAGACTGAAAATTAAAATAGGCCCGCCCCCACAGCTAGCCCTAAATTTTAATCCCCCCCCCAAATTATTTCGATTCCTCTCCTTTAGATCTCTGCAATTCGCTCCCTCCCTCACTCTCTCTCGCCAAAACTAGCCAGCGGTGCCGCCCTCCTCTCATCCTCGTTTGAGCTCTCTCGCCGCCTCCCTCTCTGTCTCGTCACCAAAACCAGGGCCGCCCTCACTTCCTCTCTCGTCGCCAAAACCATTGCCGCCCTCCTCCTTGCATCGTCGTCGGAGCTCTCTCGCCACCTCCTCCTCTCCCCTAAAAACCCTGATTTGAGCTCCTCTGATTCGAGCTCCTCCTCCTCCTTCAGTAGTAGGCCGACCAATCGATTGGACATTATTGTGGTCGCCGCTCAAAGCTCTGTCGCTCCCTCCTTCTCTTCGGTGAAAACCCTAACCCTAATCCCCCTTTCCATCAAAAACCTAATCACCACTTAATTTGGCCTTCTCCTCCTCTTGCAGCTGTTTTCCGGCTGGCTTTGCTTGCCACTCCTCCGGTGCTGCTGCCTTTTATCCTCCTCTACATTGAAAGGTATGTGAGTTGTTTTGGATCAATATCATCAAAAACTATGTGATCTCTATTGCGAATTAACCATTGAAAGGTATGAAAGTTTAGGGTGTTATTAAAGTGCAATTAACCATTTTTGCTTTAAAGAGTTTTAGTCGTTTGCTCGAATTGTTACTAGAGTGATTCGGTCTCATGAATTGCAGAGAAGTTTGAGGGACATCACGGAGCTTTATGGCTGTGAGAGATCTTTGGATGGAGTTGAAAAACACAGAAAGGTCTCAGGGTTAGACTTGATTGGTTCGAAGTGTTTCAAGGCTGCAAATTTGTCTGTCGTCTTCATTGATGACGACATTATGTTTGCTAAAATACTTGAATGGGGTTGGCACAAGTCTGTTGTTCCTACCGTTGGTAGAATCTTGAGGATTGAGCATTTGGCTGAAACAATCTTCAATGTGGTAAGGACATTCATTTTTTCCTCTATATCGAACTTAATTTAGCGTGGGATGCTCGTAAATTTTGATAAACTGGAGGGATTGAAGACTTCATATCCATGCGAAATAATCCACTAGAAATTTGGTCGTAGAAGGGTGTATGTGAAAAAAGGACCCCATTGGATGTGAAGTTCTTATGTAACATTGGATTGATGGCTCTCATGTTCTTTTAATTAAAGGGGTATTATATGCCTTGTATTATGATACAAAATGTAAATACTCAAGTCTTTGGCATTAAATATTGGAGATAGACCAGCTAATTAATATTCTCAACACAGTACACATTTTTTGTGAGTTGACAACTGTGGTGAAAAATGCATTTATTGAGTGATATTATTGGGATTTTATCTCTATTGCGAATTACCTACCTCTTTTATGTGTAAAATACTATGTTACATATGCATCAGAACCATGTCCCGTATGACAAGCAACTACAATTTACAAAAAATATGGTATATGTCAGAGATAGTTGTTTTCTATTGCGAATTACCAGCCTCTTTCTTGTATAAAATGTTATGTTACATACGCATCAGAACCATGTCCCATATCAAAACCAGCTACAAATTGCAAAAAGTATGGTATATGTCAGAAATAGTTGTTTTCTATTGTGAATCACCATCCTCTTTCATGAACAAAATGATATGTTACATGGGCATCAGAACCATGACCCTATGAAAACTAACTACAAATTGTAAAAGTATGGTATAATATGTTACATGGGCATCAGAACCATGACCCTATGAAAACTAACTACAAATTGTAAAAGTATGGTATAAGTAGTTTTTCCCCCCATTCTCTTTGAAGTTGATATGATCTACTCATTTATAGTCCAACTGGAGAGGTGGGCCTGCCATTTAAAGCAGTCAACTGACTTGAACACTTTGGTATGCATGACCGAATCCCCTTATTTGTCCCTTAACCAATTGCCAGATATAGCTCAAACTTCAATTGATGTACATCTATCTTTTGGAGTATTTATGTGTTCTTCAACATTTGGTTTCATGTGAAATTTCTTTCTACAGAAGGCACTATTATTATTTATGATATTGAGAAAATTTTTTGTAACTCAGATTTTCCATCTTACTTCAATTATTATGTCAGTAAGAAGGATGCCGAAGAAGGTTTGCTTGAAGATTTACATGGTACGTGCAAAGAAAGGCATGCAATACCTGGTGCTAGCATATATGCTTGATTCGATAATTTATTATTTTTAAGAGTTTTACCCCTTTTTCATGCATTTCTTTCCTGTTCTTTGATGTAGACTTCTATTTGGGACTAAATTCAATTTGGGTAGGCTATTTCTTGTCGGATAGTAGTGAATGAAAAACCATTACTGACTCTTCTTTTTGGTCGATGAATCAGTGAAATATGAGGCAAAGCCTTTGGTCATATATGCTAGCACCAAGACTGAAGAATCATTTTTTGCTGCATTACAACGAAGTGGTTCGTTGCTCAAATCCTATGCCAAACAAATAGTTTGGTTTTCTTTACTGACTTGCAAACTTCTGCATATGGAGATGAGACCACTGTGGTAAAGCTTATACGAAGTTCCATATTCAGCTATGAACAGGCATGGCACAGGTATGAAGTCTGAATCGAAGTTGACGGAATAATATGTAACAGCTTGCTTAGTGATTTCTTTTTAGATTGTCTATGATGAACTTGGCCATAAGGCAATAAAAGTATGAAGGTTATTGTAATTATCAGTTAATTTCTTTCATTTAATTTATTTTTTCTTATAACTATTTGACTGCTTGTCAGAGTTAAACATGCACGTTCATGCAACCTAAAGATGTTTTAATTGTTAAGGTTATGTTAATTTTGGTCACCATGAATTCAGGTATATAATTAACTTCTGTTGCTGATTGCACTGCATCATTTCTTCCTTTTTTTTATTTAGATTTACATGGTACAAGACACCTGATTGGTGAATACATCGTATGGTTATGTATTTATTGCTTTTTGAAGTACATGATGCTTATGTTGCAAATTTTAGTTTCTACAGCTGGGAAGCCTGTTCGGATCAAGAACAAGAGCTTTATCAACTATTTATTTACATGTAGTTTGAACTTTGCTTTAAGCTTCAACTTACCTATGCAAATTCACACAGGGTAACAAAATTAAGCTTCAACTTACCTATGCAAATTCACACAGGGTAACAAAATTATATGAAGCTTTCACATTTCTGAACTTCTTTCTTACTGTTTATTTAATGCTTTTTTCCTCATCCATAAAACTATATCAGTCTAATATTTGGTTGAAATTTTCAGTTGTGGAGACAAGGACTTGGACTTGAGGCTATCTAACCCCCTGCACCTTCGCTCTGTTTTAGAGGATACAAAGTTCTCTAAATGTAGAGTTGTTCTTTTGCATGCATCTTATCCATTTTCCAGAGAAGCATCATATCTTGCTTCTGTGTACCCCCAGGTCTGTTCTTTCACGAATCAATTTGTCATAAACTTTATGTGCTCAATGATTATTTGCTTATTTACTAGTAGGCCTACCTTGACTTTGGGTTGGCGGTGCCAAAACTTAGTGCATCTCTTTGGACTATAGGAAAGGTTAATATTAGTATCTATATAACTCTCAGTAAACTGAAACAAAACAGAAAAGGAACTCTGCAAGCAAATAGGTAAAAATTAACATGATGCTAGTTTCTTTGCCACAAAGAGGAACCAAATGAATACCGAGCAAACAAAACACACTTTTTAGCATTTAATGTTGTACTGACGATGAGATTATCGCCAAAGAATCGTATGAGAAAAACTATAAGATATCATTTTCATTTTCGATTTTTTTTAACAAGTCCAGGATGTTGATCTCTTGATCAGAGGCTTCATCAGCTTAGCCTCCTCTAGGGAGATCATTCCAAGATGTGAGGGATCCTCTAACATTATTTTTGTAACCAAGTAACCTGCAATGGACCAAGTCTGATACTTTCTTGCCTGTTTGCCAACGAATCGGCCTACTTTGCCATCATAGTATTCTGGCCAGCTGTCCTTCTGAAGCCGTGCCTCGGCTAGGTCAATTGCTCTTCTTGCGATTTGTGGTCGGCTGACTTTGATGCATGCTGCAGTGAGCAGCCACAGGAGGACTGGAGAAAGGGTAGAAAGGAGGAGAATGAAAAAAAATTACTGATTAGTTTATTGAAGGGAGAGTTTTCATAGTTAGCAATGAAATCAGTTTTAGTGTACTTGTATAGAAGACCGTATTTGTTTTTTGGCACATTTGTGTTGACTCTTCTTGTATGCTATAACTTCGTTATGTATCAGTTTGAACCTTTAAATGAAATATTTGCTTTTATGGTTGTCATAATTGAAAGCTATTTCTAGTTCAACCTCAAAGGTTAATAGGTACAACTGAAATGCTATATGAAGTGGAAACAATTGCTGAAATGCTATTAAAAGAAGAAAGACAGCATTCGCTGAAACGCTATTGTAATAACTCAAAGCTATCAAATGTAAGACAATAGCAGCGTTGAAATGCTATGAATGAAAACTAACTAATAGTATTTTTCAACCGCTATGAAAGATATTCGTCATAGTAATATAGAAACGCTATTGAATACCCTTTTATAGCTACATAAAAATTCTATGGTTGGAACCTTTTTGATAGCGTTTGCGAAAGCTCTATGTAAAGCCACAGACCTACTACAGCGGGTTCTGACACAACGCTGATTAAAACGCTATGAAATAATACCATAGCATTTTCGGCCGCTATAGACGATTTCAGGTGGTGTAGTGACCGAGAGAGAATGCAACTCAAATCAAACAATAATGGAACAGACTCAAACATAAAGTTTAACATGGTTCGGAAAGTTACCCATGTCCATAGGGCAAGAAGGAAATGGGGTTTCCACTAATAGAGAAGAAGAGTACAAACTGAGATTACAAAATCACACAAACTCACCAATTAATCTCACCAACAAAGCTCTAATTCTCTTCAAATAAAACTCTAACCAATAGCTCAGAAAATACCTCTTTTCTGTACTACAAATATCCCAAATTCGCTGCTCAATTATCTCTTCTAATCGTTCTATATATATAGAAATCCTAAAACTAAAAACATACTAGGAATTCTAAAACCAAAACAAAACAGATTAAGAATCCTAATAACATGTTACCAAAACAGATTTAGAATCCTGTTACCAAAACAGATTAGGAATCCCAATAACCTATTACCAAAACAAATTAGGAAACATATTAGGAACATGCTATCCAACAAATAGAAGTCCACATGTCCTAAAAACCCAACAAGAGTCCAAGTAGGAATAGACCTCTAATATGATTGGTTGTACAAAGTCTAATGTAAGTAGGACTATTGATCAAAATAAATCAAGCCATAAAAGGAACTCCTAAAGCAATATGGATTTGAGTATTTGAGGCAACCTATAACAAATCTCCACCTTGACTCAACTGCGTAGAAATCATTCACTCCAAAAACTAGCTTACTCCACCTTCTCCAATAGCCCCACAAGGCATCTAAGTGCGGCACGTATTGATCAAGTCTAAGCCCAAGTTGAACTTGCCAATTGAAAGATGTCACCTCAACAAATCAATTGAATTGTCCACACGACGACCGTAACTCTTAGCAAAGTCATCACCTAAAGTACCTCCTGAATAGCTGAAGGACACAAAATTGACAACCAACCATGCATAAGCTATCGTATCTTCATATCTTCACAGTAGTCGAATATCTCGTCTAGACCGATCTCTAGCAATAGTGTATTCCCGCTCTTCTTGCAACTGCTGAGATACTTCATCTACTTGAACGGGATCTGACTATTGAACTCCCGCAGTCTTATCTTACTGAAGAGCTGAATCACGAATTTCTAACTCTACCTTATGTCCTTAGTGCGCGCATTATCATCAACTGAAACCGATGACTATTTTTGGTGGAACATAGCACGCTCTTCCTGCGGTTGCTGAGGTGCTTCATCTACTTGAACGGGATCTAGTTGTAGAACTCCCGTAGTTTTATCCTGTTGAAGAGCTGAATCATAAATTTCTAACTTCACCTTATGTCCTGTAGTGCGCGCCTTATCAACTGAAATTGGTGACTATTTCTGGTGGAACATAGCAGACTCATCAAAAGTAATATCATGGCTGATAATAATTTTAGGAGACTTCAGATCAGGACACCACATTCTAAAGCCTTGAACACCTGATGCATAATCTACGAATATGCATTTCTTCGCTCGTGGCTCAAGTTTCAGTTGACTAACATGCACATACGCAGGGCAATCAAATATCCTAAGATTAGAATAATCTGTAGGCTTATCGGACCAAACCTCCTCTGGAGTTTTAAAACTAATAGCAGTAGATGACGACCGATTCACTAAGTAACAAGCCATATTCACCGCTTCGGCATAGTGTTCATTGCCTAAACCTGCATTGAACATCATACAACGAGCTTTCTCCAATAGGGTTCTGTTCATACGTTTTGCCACTTCATTCTATTGCAACGTGCGAGGGACTGTACGATGTCTAGCGATTCCCTCATTGCAGAACTCATTAAATTCTCCTCTATAAAACTCAAGGTCATTATCAGTTCTAAGCCTCTTAATCAGCCTCCCAGTCTGCTTCTCAATCAAAGACTTTCACTGCTTGAAAGTCACAAACACCTCATATTTATGTCTCAAAAAGTAAATCCAAACCTTTCTGGAGTAGTCATCAATGAAGATCAACAAATATTTGGAATTTCCACCCTCGAGGCAACTTGAGAAGGTCCTCAAATATATGAATATATAATTCAAAGTACCTTTAATTTGATGCACTGTCGTACTGAAGCTGACTCTTTTCTACTTCCTAAAGATGCAATGCTCGCAAAATCTCAATTTTCATGTACTCTATGCACATAAAAGACTCTTCTTGCTCAACTCGGTCAATTCATGCTCACTCATATGACCAAGTCTCATATGCCATAATCCGATAGTATTAGCTCTTGATGTCGATGATGTAACTGCAGACGAACTAATAACGATAGTACCCTATAAAACATACAAGATGTCGATCTTCTTTCCTTTCATAACCACAAAAGAGCCCTTTTATAACCCTAAAAACTCTACCTTCACCCAAAAAATTGCACCCAATGCTATCAAGAGTGCCCATAGTGATGAGATTCTTCCTTAAACCTAAAACATGCCTAACATCAGTCAAAGTCTTGATTACTCCATCATGCATCTTAATACGAATTATGCTTTTTCCAATAGTCTTATATGAGGCGTTATTCCCCATAAGAACAGTTCCACCATCAATAGCTTTATAAGTGGTGAACCAGTCCTGATTAGGACACATATGATAGGAACAACTCGAATCCAAAATCCAATTATCCATGTTCATGTTTATATCATCTGTAACCAACAAAATCACATCTTTAGTAATATCAACTTCAGTGAAATCCACCTTTGATTTTCCTTCATACTCATCTTGTTTATTCTTGTTCTTTAATCTGTAACAATAGGTCTTGATGTGCCCTTTCTTCTTGCAATATCTGTAGGTCAGATTCCTATGCTTCGACTTATATCTATTACTTCCAAAACCCTTTTTTTTATCTTCCTCGAACAAACAAACCATCAGCTTTATCGCCACTTTTACTTGTAGTTAACTCTTTATCGATCTTCTCCTTATTCAACAAGTTCTCTTTGTTGTCCTTGATGTCAATAGAATCTCGACCATAAATCATAGTATCCCTGAAGTGCTTGTAGGAAGGCATCACAAAACACAATAACAATATGACTTGATCTTCATCATTGATCTTAACATCAATCTTATTCAAATCTGTAATCACAGAATTAAATTTACCAATATGAGATTTGATGGGTGTACCCTCCGACATCCGAAGTGTGTACAAACGCTGCTTCAAGAGGAGGTGATTAGTGAGCGACTCCATCAAATATAAATCCTCTAATTTGGACCACAAATCAACGATTGTCTTGTCCGTGAGAACTTCTTGTAAAACTTCATTTGTCAAACATAGGGCTGAGCATGGTTCGGTCCAAACCAAAAAAAACCGACCGAACCGACCCGAACCGATCCAAAAAAATCGGTTTTATGAGTAGGGCGGTTCGGGTCGGTTTGAAAACTTTTCAACCCGAACCGACCAAATATAGTACAATACTACTTATTCTGATCTCAAACCCTACCCGACCCGTCTCCAAAGAGTCAAAGACTCAAACCCTAAACTTATTTTCTGAATCATTATGAGTTGAAAACAATATCATTATATTAATGTTTAATGCTTCATAATCTCATATTTATTGATATCTTTTTTTTCTTTAACACAGTTTGTTGTTTGATAAGAAGTTTGATGATGTTAGAACCGAACAAACCAAACCGAACCGCACCGAACCGATTTGGAACAGTTCGGTTCAGTTTTGAATTATAGGCGGTTCGATTTGGTTGTTCAAATTTTGGTAAAAACCAAACCGAACCGACCGTTTCACACCCCTAGTCAAACATAATTGGATCGCTATGAGAGCTCTATCATCCAACTCGTTCTAATATTCCTCCGTCATAGTAGCTAGTTTCATCGACTTTTCGAATAAAGCCTTCTTCAATCCACTCTGTGTCAACATGGTGATCATCCTAACTTGCCAATGGTTGAAACTGATGTTGCCATTAAACTTCTCACTATCCTACTTCGTAGTGGTTGTCATCATTTTCTCCTCTGATCGATAGCTGAGGGCTCTGATACCAATTTGTTATGAGAAACTCCCCAGGATAAGCTAATATCAATTATATGAAAACACAAAAAATATCAAGAATACACAAACACAAAGATATATGTGGTTCATCTTGTAACCTACGTCCACGGGCGAAGGAGGAGAAAAGCTTTACTAAAAAGTGAGGAATACAAAATAGAGATCTCTCAATAACTCAATCCCAAATAACGCCCCAAGATTCCTGTACAATCTCTCTAAATAAAAGGAACAAAAGAGAAGAATATCAAATAAGCTTCACAAAATAACTCTCTTCTTAATTGGTGCTCTGAAGATTGATGAATCTAATTGACTTGAAAGACTATTCTTATATAGCCTTGAAGATCCTAACTCATTGTTGTCTAAGAAATAAGAGTTCTAATAGGAATAGAAGTCCACATGTCCTAAAAACCCAACAAGAGTCCAAGTAGGAATATATATCTAATATGATTGGTTTTGTAAAGTCTAATGTAAGTAAGACACTCGATCAAAACAAACCAAGCCATAAAAGGAACTCCCAAAGTAATATGGATTTGAGTATTTGAGGCAACCTATAACAGCTATCCTCAACTATTAGAGACTTTGTAAAATAATATTGTAAATGTTTATGAAAATAGTTGTCATATTTTATTTTATTTTTGTTTGTAGGTCCAATTGCAAAATTTATGCGTACTTATTCATAAAATCAATCCTAGAAGAGAAAGATGTTTTGTAGCTCACACCAGATTATTATACGGCATGGGTCATTAGAACAAAGATTGCTGCTCAATTACTCATTAAAGGGAGAGAGCAGAAGAAAATGAATGGTGAATGTGATGACGACGATGGAAATTTTTTTCACGAGGGAAGAATGATAGATATAGTTTGAAGGAGACGTTTAGATGTCATATTGTGAGTTGTTTTGCAAACTTTACAATGTAGCTTGTTTTGATATAATTGTAAACTTTTTTCTTCATATGTTATATTCTAGAGGTGGTTATTAATTATGTTAAGTACATACCTTAATTTGAATATAGTTATAAACTTGTAGTCAATTGTTAAGTAAAGCAATTAGTTGTTAACCTTATGGGTTAATTGTTAATATTATGAGTTAGTTATTAAGCTTATGCATTTGTTGTTAAGCTTTTTTGTCAATTGTTAGGCTTGTGCATTGATTAGTGTTAGTTGTTCAGCTTTTTCATTGGTTGTTAAGGTTATGCATTGGTTGTTAAGCTTATGTATTTGTTGGTTAAGCTTTTTCATTTATTATTAAGTTTATGCATTGGTTGCTAAACTTTTTCATCAGTTGTTAAGCTTATGTGTTGGTTGTTAAGTTTTTCATTAGTTGTTAAACTTATTCATTGTTAAGCTTTTTCATTAATTGTTAAGCTTATGAATTGGTTGTTAAGATCTTTTGTCAGTTGTTAAGTTTATGCCTTGGTTGTTAAGCTTATGTGTTTACTATTAAACTTTTTCATCTAGTAATAGAAAGAGGAGAAGGGATAGAGGAAATAACTAAATAATATTTATTAGTTGTTAATCATTAAAAAACTTAACAATGAACGTATAAGCTTAACAACTAATGCGTAAACTTAACAATTGATGAAAAGCTTAACAACCAGTGCATAAGTTTGACAACTAACAAAAATGCTTAACAACTAAGACATATGCTTAATAACCAATGGAAAAGCTTAATCAATGCATAAGTTTAACAACCAATATATAAGCTTAACAACTGATAAAAAAGCTTAACAACAAACGCATAAGCTTAACAATCAATGCATAAACTTAGCAAGTAACAAAAAAATTAACAACTAATATATAAGCTTAACAAACAACGAAAAAGCTTAACCAACACATAAGCTTAAGAATTAATGCACAAGCTTAACAACTAACTGCTAAACTTAACAATTGACTACAAGTTTATAAGTGTATTCAAATTAAGGTATGTATCTAACATAATAACTACCACTACAATATAACAAATGAAGAAAAATGTTTACAATTATTTTCAAAACAAGCTACACTATGAAGTTTACAAAACAACTCATAATACGATATCTAAACATCTCCTTCGAACTCTATTGGTTCATTGTCAGCTCGTGCAAAAAATTTCCATCATTGTCATGACATTCACCATTCATTTTTTTTTCTGCTCTCTCCCTTTGATGAGTAACTGAGTAGCAATCCCATGTACAATAATCTAGTGTAAGCTACAAAATGTTATTCTCTTCTCGTATTGCTTTTATGAATAAGTACGCGTAAATCTTGCAATTGTACCTACAAACAAAAATAAAATAAAATATGACAGTTATTTTTATAAACTTTTATAGTATTATTTTACAAAGTCTCTAATAGGTAGCTCTTCAAAATTTAACCAATTTACAACTTGAAAATAATTCTCTTTTCCCCATCTTTCTGTTTACACCATCCACCAACATTCACAATGATCCTTACCTCCAGATCCCAAACCCAATAATGGCGGATTTGACATCATACCATAATTGGAAAAGAGAAGGGCAACTGTCCTCTTGATACGGAATTTTTGTTAGCCACTATAGAGAAATTGAACATCACTCTAGTTTGAGAGGGGAAGATAGAGAATTTTTTCAAGAGAGAGAGAAGAATTAATGGCGGAGCGTTTTTGGTTTAATAGAAGTGGGGAAGGGGAGGGGAGAGAGAAGAGATGAGAGAGAGTGGGGCAAAAAAAATCCAAAAAATAAAAAGAGTGGTCGTAAGTATAGTCAAGGGTAATTTTGGGATTTTATATTTTTTTGAGTGGCTATGGGTTGGCATTGTAATAAGGGCGGTCTACAAATAAAAGGTTGATTTTGGGGTAAAGAGATTGTATCTTGGGGGTTAAGCAAATAAATTATTTAATTTTTAGGCTAGAAGTAAATTTTCCCTTTATTTTTTCAAGAGGAAACTTTGGCTTCATTGTGCAAAAGGAGATGTGGCACTCAGCTTGAATTGATTTTCTCATCCAATTCTATCGTTATCTAAAAATGTAATGAAAAAGAACATGCTTATACAATTCATAAAATGTAATGGGAAAGGACATGCGCATGCTTGTGCCATTCATTTTCTTAATACAATTCTGCCATCATCTAAAAATCTGATGAAAAAGGACATATCCTTATCTTTTGGCTTAACAAGGATACGTTATTGTGACAAACAAATCTTACATATCACCTAATTGTGACTTTAAGATATTTAAGAACTACAAGTTTAATTGGATGGAGATGTTTTCAGAATATCCATCAGCGCCAAGGCCTGTCAAATTATGTAGGTGATGATTACTGGCATAATAGCATCATCCTCGTGAGGCATATTAAATATTTTTCTAATAAAAATAATAATGTTTCATACAAGTCTTTAATCTCACAAGTGCAACGTGATAGTTTGACATTTTCTCTATCTATTCATTTACTTTCTCATCTACAATGAGCAAAGATCAGAATTGATAAGAAATTCTTAGCCACTTGAGGCCATAAACCAAATATTGTGGCAATTTCCGCAAAAAATCTTGTAAAGCCAGAGGAAATTTGAACACCGAATTTGCTGTATACATATTATTTTGAAGCATCAACAAAAGGCAAAGCTTTCTCAGAGACGACGAACACATCAATTCTACCAAAAAAAAAAGAAAAAAAAAAAGAGCCTTCAAATACCAACTTAGAACTGCACAACTTCTTAAAACATCCCATTTCCCTTCGAGGAGAAAATTTGATTACGGTGACCAATAGCCACAAGTGATCTAGCCACAACGGGTAACGGGGTAATAATCAGATAACAATATATTTCTGGCCACAATTATTATACAAAACATACCACCAGTACCAAATATACAGCTCTATATTCATATTCTGAAACAAATGATGTATTATTACTGAACTTCATGAAGCCAAAACTACATGAAACTAAAATGTATTTCTCACTTGCAAGGACATTAAAAAAATAAAATATCCCGTGAGATATTTGCACATCAACAAAACTAAATATCTGCTTCAACAGATCGTCGTTCAATCCCCTCGTTCAAAACTTTGCAGAACTCCTTTATTGTCATTGCTGTGTAATTTCTTATTTTTGTTTGCCATTATTATTCCACCTCTCAGCTTCTGGATTGCTTTCCTGAGGTTCTGCATCTCACGTCCTTTTTCTCATTCCCTATAGTTTGTTTTCTCTAGGCTCCTCTATCATGAAGCAGAAAACAAACACAAAATGCAACATCCCACTTACAGATTATGAGAGTGGCAGACATATATCGAAGAAATTATTCTAATTCTCACAATCAGTATTGGACATTTTGGTCAAAGAAAGAAGTAAAGAATGAAGAGATTATAACTATCTCTGGTAAGAACTATGTGAAACAAAAAACTGGTAATCTGGGTGATGAACACCTAGAAGCCTCAGCCAACTATCAGCAGCTTCTAGCAATAAGCTGGTACACTGACTCTTGCTTTCTCCCTTGGGAGTCCACATTGATGCTTTAAACTTGTAGGAAGCCAACCCAAATGTCGGAAGAGAGATCTTGGGGATACTATCAACACCACCATGGCTATAGGTAACAACAGGATCTGGAGCACTACCAGCACCTACTAAAGCAAAAGCAAACTTCAAGTAAGAACATAGCATTAACATGTGATAAAAAAGTAACATCAATAACATTTCATCAAGCCTAAAATGTTTACTAATTCTGTACTTCTCTAAAGTACCACATTTGCAGAATGCATCCAAGAATAGAATAAAAGGGTTTTTAGGTAACCGCCCCTAACCCTGTTTCACGTTATCGCCCTTAATTGCCCTAGTTCCACAAAACCACCCTTATCTACCATTCTGTCAACATATAACTACCCATGCCCTTTTCCATCCAATATCTCCGTTAATATCAAGGAAATGCTGATTATACCCTTTAGCTGAAATTGTTGATTTTGTAGTTTTTGCGGCCTTTTTATTGAGGTCTTACATGAAGGATTACAGCAAAAGCTTGCCTTCTTTGTCATAATAATGTAATTGGTTTTAAGGTGTATGAGTATTTACCTTAATTCATAGCTAATATTTATGCATTATGTTAGTGTTACTTATGATTAGATATGGTTAACCCATTAAATAATTGCTTTTGAGTTGCCAAAGATTGCAGTATCATACCTTGTAAAAAATTTCATTGCCACCGTCTATTCTTCTATTTTTTCCATTATTTTTTTGATTTCACATTAGTCGACAACACGTGTATTAAACATGCAGGTAACTGTCGAAGTATCTTTTGGATGGAAATTTTGATGGAAAAATATATGCGTGGTTATATGTTGATGATAAGGTAGATAGTGGTGTTTTGTGAAGCATCCTCTGAACTAACACATGATGCACCCAAAAGGTTGGTACACAGATAATAATAAATCATATAGAAGCATAATGCAACTTGTAAAAGAGCATTGTAGCTCAAAAGACATTAGAGATCATATTCATCTTGTGGGATTCGTAAGAAACTTTTAATAATGTGAAAGAGAATCATTTAGTTATCTGACGCCCAGGGGTGGATTTAGGTAGTGAGTAGGGTCCATAAACATTTACAAATTGCATATAAGCTCCTCTAATATTTACAGTCCGACCCCCATGAAATTTTGAAAGTGCACCCTAACCCAACATATCTAACAAATAAGTTAAATAGTAAATAGAATTAGCCTATTGGAAAATAAAAGTCCATTTAACTTTTGAACAGTCACTCAAATTGGTATGGGCCCAAACACTAAAAGATCAAAACTACAAGACTAGAAACCCAAAACTACAACACTATAGTTTTATGTTATTATATTTTTATCTTTAGGTAAACAGATGGTTGTTGTCTGCCCCCAATATATATATATATATATATATATATATATTTGGATCCACCACTGCTCATGGTGAAGTTGCATCTCTTCAATGATATTTCCAAGCATATGATAAATACAAACACAATGCATCAAAGAAAAAAATTTGATGGTATTCAAATCCTTAATTGCTACAATAGTAAAAGAGATATTAGGTTAACTATCCCAATTTGTATAGTCAGGAGAATCATTGAATATTTGAATACTCGTACTTAATACCCTCCTTTGACGACACGTCAGTAAGTCTAGAAAACATAAGGAAATTTAAATAAACAAAAGTATCATACAGGTAGAAGCAATCTAGTCTCCAGTTATGTGTGGATATAAACCTATTACGTGACCCCTTATTTGGTTCATTGATTCTCTCAACTGGAGCTGAACAAAAACATGAACCCCTGTTAGCTGAGATATTAAAGGTTGAATCAAGTAATAGAGGTGATTAACTCATTGCATAGAGCGTTGACCAAAGTTTTCATCTCCTCATGAAGACCAAATTGTTCTCACCTAGGAAGAATGGATATGAAAGTGGGATACATATAAGGCAATGCTAATTATGAAACAGGCAAACTTTTAGTAGGACACACCAAAGTAACAACATGACTGCAAATGCATGTTATGCACATGTAAATCACGCGGTTTGCACATGACTAATTCCTGCCTGCTTCATCGCCGCTGGCAAGAAATTGGGCCTTCATGCTTTTAAGGCCAATTAAAAACGACTTAATGACGCTGTAGTATTTAAGAATACTATATTGGTAAGGGAGGTGAAAATAAAACCATTTAACTTTTGAACAGTCACTCAAATTGGTATGGGCCCAAACACTAAAAGATCAAAACTACAAGACTAGAAACCCAAAACTACAACACTATAGTTTTATGTTATTATATTTTTATCTTTAGGTAAACAGATGGTTGTTGTCTGCCCCCAATATATATATATATATATATATATATATATTTGGATCCACCACTGCTCATGGTGAAGTTGCATCTCTTCAATGATATTTCCAAGCATATGATAAATACAAACACAATGCATCAAAGAAAAAAATTTGATGGTATTCAAATCCTTAATTGCTACAATAGTAAAAGAGATATTAGGTTAACTATCCCAATTTGTATAGTCAGGAGAATCATTGAATATTTGAATACTCGTACTTAATACCCTCCTTTGACGACACGTCAGTAAGTCTAGAAAACATAAGGAAATTTAAATAAACAAAAGTATCATACAGGTAGAAGCAATCTAGTCTCCAGTTATGTGTGGATATAAACCTATTACGTGACCCCTTATTTGGTTCATTGATTCTCTCAACTGGAGCTGAACAAAAACATGAACCCCTGTTAGCTGAGATATTAAAGGTTGAATCAAGTAATAGAGGTGATTAACTCATTGCATAGAGCGTTGACCAAAGTTTTCATCTCCTCATGAAGACCAAATTGTTCTCACCTAGGAAGAATGGATATGAAAGTGGGATACATATAAGGCAATGCTAATTATGAAACAGGCAAACTTTTAGTAGGACACACCAAAGTAACAACATGACTGCAAATGCATGTTATGCACATGTAAATCACGCGGTTTGCACATGACTAATTCCTGCCTGCTTCATCGCCGCTGGCAAGAAATTGGGCCTTCATGCTTTTAAGGCCAATTAAAAACGACTTAATGACGCTGTAGTATTTAAGAATACTATATTGGTAAGGGAGGTCTACTAAAAATATCAATCTGGTAATTTAGCCTATTCCAGTAAATGATTAAAAGTTGTTGAAAGTGAGGATGTGCATAGCTAATAAGAGGTTATCGATATTTTGTGAAAGAGTAATTAGAGATAATAGGTATAATTGGGAATTATCAACTTTTGAGGTGGCAAAAGAGGCAATCAAAAGTTGACACCCCAATCCTCTTTTATAAGTAGTACAGATAGATTATTCTGTCCCAAAACTTTCACATTGTAACTGATAATTTGAAATTTTTGTGTATCCTTCTCATATATAAAAGAACCCATCTGAAAGTAAGAACTATCAGGCACCATCAACATAAACAAATAAAAAATAAAGTTAGGATTTTTTAGCTTCTGCACTAATGACAATAGCAAGTCGGTATTTCTCTAGGAAGCCAATAAGGGAACTTGTACCGGTTTGTGCATGAGACTCGTACATCTGATTGAGTCTACAATCAGTACAAATGACTGCTGAATTTCTTTATAAGTATTACATAGTCAAAGCTCACTATCTTCTTGTTTATGGATCAGTAGTTTGGTCATAGCGAATAAATAGATCCACTAACACTTTGATCCCTGAAAAGCATATTGCTGTTTAAGAAAAATGAAAAATTTGTATTGTGTCACTGGCTTTAGCAATTTGAAAGAGTTCCACATATACTTGCATATGTTTTAACTAAATCAATACGAGTGATGAATACTGCCATGGTCTAGCTGAATAAAGGAAGTCCTAAAGAATCTAATTTAGCATCCACTTGTCTTCTATCTAGACTAAACTCTCTCAACTCACACTGCCATTTAATTATAAATAATTACAGATGACAATAGAGGAAAAAAATGTTCTCTTAAGGAATTTTATGCATTCAGGATCATGTTTTCCAACAGCTACAGATAAACTAGATTCAGCATATAAACCTGCCTGTATGTAAGAAGCTTCTTGATAGCATGTAAAATTATCACATTCAAAGTCAATTAACAATTACCATGAAATATAAAAAATAAAAAGTGTTTAAATTCATATTTCACCTATGAAAAATATGTATCCAAATGATGCAAGGATATGCCCAGGCTATAGGCTGTAACCATTGGAATATTTTGCAAAACCTGAGTTTGTATGTGATTAACTTCTTGTAATGCTTTAAATTTCAGTTGCATTTGAAAATTATTATAGCTAATTTTACACCCGCGACCTAAGTAAATATTGTTGAATCGAAGCAGAAAACCAAATTGTCAGAAATTGGTTCAAGCTAAGTTTAAACATTCTTCTGACGAAGAAATATATAATAGAGGACATGAATGCAGGAACTTCACATGGACAAATAAAGTCATGGGTCATGTCTTGTACTTCAAACAGCATGAGTTTACCAATTAGCGACTACATTTAGAATTGGAACCTGAAGTGCGCTTTCTATTTGACTAAAATATTAAATAATTCAAAATCATAAATCATATGAAGTGCATATTTTACGATTTATCATAGTACTCATGAATTCTACTGATATACATAAAGTTATCTATATAAATTCTCTCTCTAAGTAAAATATTTAGAAGAAAGGCAACATATATTCCCAACCTTGATACTTCATACATGAGAAGTGGGATTGTGACACCCTCACAAGCATAAACCAGATGCTATGAGCTTGATAAAGTTCTTTGAAAATTTTTCTTGAATTGAAATGACATGTACTACGACAGAGAATATAGATGTTACCTTTCACTGGTGTAGAAAGTGAATGGAAAGTGAGGAAGCAGGCATCCAAGTCCTTTAATGTTGGTCCAGTTGGAATCCGGTATATAGGGTACCTGTAATTTTCTTAAGTTTGATGCATCCAACACATCCTGGCATGAGGCAAACAAAATAGATAAGATATACCTTGTGCCCATATGTCTTACCATGCTATAGAAATCCAACTGGCTGGTAGTAAATCACAACTCCGAAGGCTTTTTAGTTCAGGGAAGCGACATGTAAGATCTGAAATCTGGAAGGAAGTTACACGTAATAAGTTAGTGTGGTAATAATTTGCTATAATAACAGTTATTTAGATAATCAGAACTTGCCTTATCAGCTAACGGTTCTCTACAGTATGGAGGATCATGTTCAAGATACTCAAAGAGCAAGCAACCTAGAGCATTTCCAGCTTCACCATCATCACTTGAGAATCCATCATGCAAGGCCATGCGACACTCTCTTAAAGATAGCCAATTCATCCAAGGCATGGAGGTAGCTGAGAGATGGTTTCGACTCCATTGCTTTGCTCTGAGACCACCTTCATGTTCATAATCACTACTTCCATCACTACTAGAATCTCTACAACAGTCGCTGTCACTCTCCTCACCAGGTTGTCTGTAGCATGGGGAAAAAATCAGCGCATGGTAAACATTTGCAGAATCAGGAAGGATTCCTTAAAAAAAAGTCAAGATCATGAACTCAAATATATCTCACAAGAGGAACAGAATATCAAGTCAACGCAACAGAAAGAAAGACAACTTATATATTCTAAAGAGTAATTTCAAGTCAACGCAGCAGAAAGAAAGACAACTTATATATTCTAAAGAGTAATTTCAAGTCAACGCAGCAGAAAGAAAGACAACTTATATATTCTAACGAGTAATCTTAGACAAAACTTTTCCTTTTCCATAATTTATGGATTGGATAAAGAAACAGCATAATATAAAACAAAGGGTTCTCAATTGAAAAGGGTTTTCCATGCATCCAATAAAAAGTGACACCATTTTAGGATAAAAGGGGTAGTTCTTGCTAGTCTAGGATACTGCATGGTAGATGCTAGATAAAGAAGATTTAACCAGCATACACACCAACTTTTCCCTCATTATGATCTCCTAGAAACTAATTTTGTAAATATAATGGTCAAATGTTTTTGTGACACAGCAGGATAGGAATTGGCTTCATCCATTAATATGGAAGAACAGAAAAGAAGCCGACTTAAGAGAGAGATCCAATGAAAAGCCTCTGCCTAGTTAGGTGTACGTGTAGGCCTAGGTACCACCTAGGCCGCCCGCCTAGATCCTAGGCGGTACCTAGACTGTCCATCTAGATTTCAGGAGCACTTAGGAAGCGTGGTCTACTTACATGAACTGCACCCTTTAGACTTTGATCGTGATTTCCTCCGTTGTAGCTTCTACATCCTCCAACATCCTCCAAACTCCTCCAGTCCCTAACTATGAACACCTCCCTACCTCCTCTAATCTTTAGCAAAGCATCCTCCACCACCACTTAAACAAAGAAAGAAGTCAGCCTAGGTGCCAATCCGGTGCGTGAGCTTTCCATAATATCGACACTTACTTAATTATTGTACTTCAAAAAATAAAAGAAATAATAAAACCGCCTAGGCGTCTAGGCTTTAGGCATTTGGTTTAATGCCTAGGCTGCCTAGCGCTTTACGTAACCTTGGAGAGAACCATGGAATCTGAAAGGAAATATCGGTGTATTTGCGGGGCCTACATGCTTTATGTATTCTTTTCTTTTTTCCATGATGTAGCCGATAGAGGCTGGAGATATGGTATTGCAATGTAGTTTTGGGATTTCTCACATGTAGTTGCTGTTGCTTGCTAGATTATGCAGTACTCGCTGCTGTTCAATATAAGCGGATAATACATGTCTGCAAATTGTTATTGTTATGCACCATAAATGGGTACATCATTCCTTTCGTGCCAGCGTCTCCCTATCAAACTGCAGTCGATCAGCGCTAACTTGATGAAAACGCAATTAGGCCAGGCATCAAAAACTGCGGCTGCATCATATCAACCTACAGGATGCTGAGCTGATATGTACACGAACGGCAGCCCAAATACCTCTCACTGTTGCACTAAACTAAGACCTATATAGGTCACTGCAAAACCTGTTGACTGAAACAACAACAATGCCCCGAGTCAGGCATATGAAATCTTACACTTCTACTCAATTTTATTATGGGTCATCTCCCCCATTAAGTAAACTATGATTACATCCTTCTTCGTTGTTTCTTTTAAAGTCTCTGCCACGACACTAAAACTTTGAAATTGTGGTGAAGGATGAGATCACACTTTATATTCTAACATGCCCTCACAGGTTGAGCGCCCCAATTCATGGTATGAGACCTAGACTCTCACAACAATAACCTTCTTTTAAAAATCCACTTTAAATTTGTCATCGGTAAAGATTTGAATCAGGGTTACTCTGATACCGAGCAAAGGTCCTCGTTACTACACGAAAACTCCAAAGCTCCAAAGTTTGTGATGATGATTAAGGGTTAAAATTTCATACTAACATTTTCCAACCAAATTCTTTTAGGGCTACCTCTTGTCCTCTTTACCCCATTAACTATAATCTTATTAATTCTCCTAACCAGTACATTTTATGGTCTTCGTTGTACTAAATGAGTTAGTTCACCACTAAGGAACACATCATTCTCAACTAGAGGAAAACCCTGCTAGTTTCTTGTTTACTTAGGTCACTATCTGCAAGCTTATGGCATTTTCGCCCCGTTGAGCACACAAAACCCTCACTCACCAACTGTTAAATCATTCACACCAAAGGAGATATTTTGGCGGTCAAAATCAATCAAGCCCCCCGAAAACCATGTTATGAAGTCTCATGGACTCATCACCAGCAGCTGCGTGCCTCTGCTCATCAAAAAAAAAAAAAAAAGCTAGGATAGTACATGATTGACCTACTGTACGACACTATAGTCAACATTGGTGATTGAGCTGCAAGATTAAGTCGTTATGCTATTCGATCTCTACCAAAATACAAGGACATACTCCTTTGAGCTTGAGGTAGAATGCAGCTGGACATCCATCCGGGTTTAACCCTACTGATTTGCCAAGACCAATTTTCTCATTAGGTAAACAGTCATCATGAATCTCAGCTTAGGTTCATATCTCCAATCATTTCCGTACATATACTCTTACTCTAACCTTAATTGGCTGAAAAGTCAGGCCAACTAGCCCTTAACCCACTGAAGTAAATAAAAAAAAAACACCCATATTAGTTTATAACTACAACTGTGGCTCAAGTTTAACTAAAAGCTCAAATCTAGGGATTTAGGACTGTATTGATACTTTCCCCTAGAAGGAAGTCCTTGTCTCCAAGGCATGGACTTTGCATAGCAACCTTCGGTAATCTTACCTATATCCATCATCACAAAGTCCCACAACATCATGACAGTACCGATACTCAACAGCAAGAGTTGATACCACACAATGATGGATGGCTGCACTATGTGGAGCTATCCTTCTCTGGCTCGCTTTTCAGAACACCAAAAGTTAGAACGAAGAAACATATATTGAATATAATATGCTTATCTCCATTCATCAAAGAGTATTACCCTATAAAAAGTTCATTTTGCCACAACCTCTATTGAACATCCCATCCTCAACGTAACTGACATAGCATGGAGGTATAGATGTACGCTGTTGCTGAAAGCAATAAGCGTAGTTCACCTGAAGTCCATTGTTGATGAAAACCCGAGAAGATGACTCCAAACAAGACCAATTAGGACACTTGTGCTATGTTGGATTCAGTACGAACTTCTTCCAACATATTTTCATCAGATTGTCTTTAATAGGTGACTTCTCAGAGACACAAATAACATCAACAATGGCAACCTTCACCTGGGAATTTAGCCAAGCAGGTTCCTTACGTTACGTATATCACATATATTTTATACTGATGTTTCACAATGAAACTCAGGGGGAGGCAGCTGTTAGGGTATTGTAAGTACGCAGAAGGTAATAGATTAAGCTGGAGTTTAAAATACCAAACCATCATTGCAGAATAATACTAATAATAACAAAGTTCCTCTCAGCATGCTAAAGTTACAATCAGTCGGGTTCTTAACAACTAGAAAAGATTCAAAATTTAAACTTAGAAGCACTAAATAATCAGAAAATTACCTCAAATCGCCGCATAATTGTACACTGGAATCACCATACAGCTGCATACCAGACAAATACGGCGCATAATACTGAACAACACAGTCTCTATCATCAAGAAGCAGAGGAACTCCAGCGCCATAAGCACTCCACTCCACAAAAGACTCCCACAAATCCCCAAGAACAAAGTACGGCCTGTACTCCACATCGCACTCCCTCCACCCCCTCATCCTCGTCTTCAATCAACCAATAAAAACATCATTAATTCAAAAAAAAGATAGGTTCAAATAAAATCACCAAAAATTTTGAAAAAAAGATGAGACCTTTGAGAGGTAATGAGCAGGTACTGATGGAGTAGTGGAATCCAAGAACCGGTCCAAATTGTTGGAAGGAGACGATGAGCTTCGGTTCGGTGAGGTCGAGGGTTTGGTTCGAGAGACGAGAGTTGGGTTTTGAGCTCGAGAGCTGAGATGGTTGTTTGCGTAGCCTCTTCGAGCTCTTGCGGAGTTGTGGAAGCGGTCTTCGCGAGTGAGTTGCAGGCTCGATCCTAGCATTTCTTTTAAAAACCTTGGGGTTTTTTTTTTTTTTTTATTGAAGAAGATGGAAGCAGAAAAAATATGATTTTTCCCCCTTGAGGAGGAGGAAGAAGAAGAAGGGGACAGAGATGGAATTAGGTGAATTGTTAGGGGCGCTTGGATCGTGGACTCGTGCAGCTGGCATTGGCGGCTGGAATTTTTGCGGACGGACGGACGAGAGGATGACACGTGGAGAGGAAGAATATGGACGGGTGTGTGAATATAGTTTGTCGGGAGGTGGGCAGCTATGCTTTCGTTATGAAAAATTCCTCAGGCACCCAAAATATGGAACCAATAGAAAGGACAATTGACGTGTTTCCCTCATATTGGATAATGAGTTGACCATCATTAATGATAGTCAATTCATTATCCAATAGGAGGGAGACACCTCACTTGTCCCCTCTTTTGATCCCATATTTTGCGTCCCTATAGCAAAGCTCTTTTGTTATTTGCCAGTGAGCAAACGGTCAATTTAATTTCTGTAGTTCTACTCATCCAAAATTAAAATTTTAAAACTAATTTAAAAGAGTTTTTTTTTTAAATACCACAACCTTTAGGGGGAAAGTTATGGAGAGTTATTTGATAAATTATCCAACGTTATGGGAGGATCTTCTAATATTTAGCCTAAAGCGTAGGTACGTTTCCTCTACCTCGAGGACCATCAATCGTAAAATTCTAGCCGCCATGGATGTTTAGGACTAAGGGTGTTTATGGACCTCTTAGAGAGATTAAAAAAAGAGTTAATTGTTAATAGACCCTCAGTATTTATATTTGTGTGAATGAACCCCTTGATTGATTTTTTTTTTTTTTACTTTTAAAATCATTCAAAAAGTTCAAGGAGGTAGAGAGATCATCTGTGGTTCTATTCGTAAGGAGAGACTATCAATTGCTAATTTTTAAATTTTTAAAAAATTGAAAAAAGTTCACTAAGATGTATACTCGCAATTGGGCCACTACTAAATGGGGGTGTATTCACTACAAATAAAACTATAAGAGGGTTTTATCCACGACTGAGTGATACTACAGAGATCTATTCACAATTAATCCATATGAAAACTTCACTCTAGTTTGAGAATTACTTGGGAGCCTATTTTAGTGCCTTTTGTTTAGATAGTTAATTTGGGAGGAGAGAAATAAGAGGTTTTCAATGACAAAAAGAAGCATTCTCTTAAAATTTGGCAACATATTTGATCATTTTGTATGTTTTTTTGGTTGAGTCATCTTTCCTGCTCATGCTTGTTTTGCCTGTAGTCGACATGGGAAATTGGAGTTTTACTGTTGCGTGTTCTCACTAAAAGTCCGCCTCGTGCTATATGTTCCATTAAACTCAATGCACTAAGTTTTGTTGAACTTTAAACCCGAAATGTATAGACTACGAAGTGTATAGTTGCATATAATACCGTGTATAGCTACATATTACAAGGTGTGCAGCTACATCATATCTGATATATAATTATATATCTTGGATATATAGCTACATACCCTAGTGTATGTAACTATACATATTGAACTCTATATTTGGGCTTTAACATTTTAAAAAAACTTTGTATTTTGGGTTTATTGGAACAAGCATAACTAGTTGGGTTTTTTTTTTTTTTTTTGTGGTAAATGGGAGTACAACTTCGGTTTTATTGAAGAAAAAAAAATCATTACAAGCCTCTTTTCAATTACGGTGCCGTATTCTGATCTCCTCAAAAGTCTTAGCTAGACATACCAACAAAATGAAATAGATGGCTTGCACAAATCCAATATGCAGTTTTAGCTTACAAAAAAGGCTAAAGTATCCTTAGCTGAATAAACAAGCATCTAACTACCAGTGGGTGGGTCAAGTGGTTAGCAGCCCCACGGTGGAGGAGGTCTCCATATATCCTCGTGCCCTGCTGATCCTTGACCGAATCCTCGGTCACGCGATTACCTGTCCCCTTAGGGGCTGTTTGGTTCCTGTTTTTTGGGTGGTAAAAGTGGAGAAAGCTGTCAAAAATGTCAGCTTTTTGGCAGCTTTCCCCCAAAATCACCTCTTAAAAAGGTGATTTTGGGGGAAAGCTGCCAAAAAGCTAACATTTTTGGCAGCTTTCTCCTTTTTTACCACCCAAAATAACCTATTCAAACAGCCCCTTAGTGAATATGATGAGGTAATGAGGCGAATCCCCTTCTGGATGCAGAGATCAAACCTGAGGCTCAGCGGGGCAGTTGAGTGAGCTAGCCAAGGTTCCCTTATCACAAAAAAAAAAAAAAAAAAAAAAAAAAAAAAAAAAAAAAAAAAAAAAAAAAAAAAAAAAAAAAAAACTAAGCATAAAATCAATCAGGTCATCCTATAGTCCTTTGAATCCAAATATCCTTGGTTGTGTATCTTTTACCATAGAAGTATGGAAGACCAAGTTGCATTACAAGTACATCATGCTTACATGGAAGCCAAATACAGCCATCGTCGAAAATCGTCAATTTAATACAGATTTAAAGCATCTTCATACAGGCTTTTCATTCATGAAGAACTAATACAAGAATCCATCACTTTGCCCATTTGCAATTCGCCAAGCTGTTGAAAAACGACCAGCCCAAAATAAGTATTACATTTTCAAAATTTAATACCGATAAATGTGATTACTATACATATGTGCCGTCATATTCAGGTATTGAGGCATAGCTTCTCCTCTTCTGTTGAATGTAAACACCGAAATCCCACCATTGTTTATGTCAATTGCCCAAAACCTGCACCATCATCATCACAATTTTTACTTGATGTTCAGAGAACTAATTGTACTACAAAAATGTGCCATCACACATTGACCATCTACCAACACCCCCCACCACACAAGCGTTCTCGTTGCGTATATAGTCAATTACTTGATTCTGTTTAACTTGGCACTTGTAGCAGAAACACAGTTCCTCCACCACTATAAAACCTATGAAGTGTGCACACAGAACATATATGGACAGAATAATGAGGTGGGACATTTGACACGGAGTACAGAAAAATGTGTAGAAAGAAAGGACACATGAGCACAGATATATTATGCACATAACAAGAAGTTAAATCTAATAATATGATTTGATTAGGCCATCTTGCAATGCATTTTAACGTGAAAACGAAGTTTCAGAATGGAACGTCTAGGTGTTTCCAACAATATTCATGGAGTGTCGTGCTTTGAAAAATGTCGATGACAAGTAAGGAAACCATAAAGAAGTTTTATACATTATAGTGCAAAACTACTCGACAAGAAAAACTAAACAAAGAAGTCAAACATTTCATTGCATTATCAATATTAAGGTACCTTTCAGGTCTGAGTCCAAGTGCTGTGCAGATGAACACCCTAAGAATTGACTTGTCAATGACAACCAAAATGTTTTCCACCTAATGATAATCCTAAGAAGCAATTTGGAGTTAGTACAACCAATGTAAAATCGTTCAGAGAGTCAAATCAAATGCATAAAGCATAGACAGATAGGACTCAATTACTGGTGTGGATAAAATCTCCCTCCAAGTCTCTCCAGCCCTTACCCATAACTCCCGTAACACTAAAATTTGATGGATCTTCTCTCCATGCAGTATACAACTCTGGATATTTCTTCTTAGCATCCGCTGCCTCCAAATTCTAAGTATGATTACAGAGTCCACCATCAAGAAATAGCCAAACAACGGCAAATGAGTAAGTGGGAAATAACTAGGCCATACCATTAGTCATGTCTTCGAGAAAAAACAGATATGCCTCTTTTAAGGTATCAAAGAAAACCAGAGGTTTTTCCCTGGCGTGCCATATCAATTCTGCAGTTGACTGCATGAAACATCGGGTTCAATATGAATGATGCTATACAAGACAACTTCTGAGCAAACTGCATTACTTTGTATATGAGCTGAGAAATGAGAAGAGTCGTCATGAATGATGAGGTTTGGTAACAAGGACCTGAAACCTTTGCACGTGAAATTAGGCTTGAATAGCAGAGATCAAAGTTTATGCTGATCAAGGCATTCCGGCATTTCTTAGCTTGTTTAGCTCCGACTTCTGTTAATACGGGCAAGTTAGAACTTCCCTGGACAAAGCATGTATCAGTTAAATCACTACTTTGTATCTAGAGAATACAAACTGATAATTGCCTCTATTACTCACAGCTATGCTATTCAGTGTCATATCAACTGTTGAAAGTCAGAAAAATGTCAATGATGATCATATTAACAACTGAGCAATCCGCTTTTCTTGCATAATGTTATGTAATATGTTTGTCCATCTTGCTAGTTGTTATTTCATTCACAATTACTACATACCAATGTTTGATTGTCTTCATCATTGATATGTATTTCCTTTTTATGATTATTACAGAACTAGTGTTTAGACCCGTGCAAAGCACAGTTTCTAAAGATTTTCTGTAAATATTGAACATGTTACCAAAATAAAGTTTTAGTAAGGAAATAAACTAAATATACTTAATCATGATATTTGATATTTAACCACGTGCATAAAACCTACTTTCTTTAAAATATACTTAATCATGATATTTGACCACGTGCATTGCATGTGCATAAAGATTTTTTGGGGGTCATCCATAATTTGGGTGTAGAGGAGAAGGAAAAACCGACGTGGGGGTTACAGGTTGGCATATTTGTAGTATTTGGTTATTTTTAAAAGACGTTGGAGTATTTTTAGGGGAATAAGGAGATACAGGCTGACATATTTGTAGCAGTTGGTTATTTTTTAAAAGACGTGACTCGGCCCATGCTAAGCAAAGGCGCATTTCTTTTTCAATTTTTAATAAAATTGTTTTATTTGGATTTTCAAAATCTTCTTTAATATTGTTAGGTTTATAAATTCGTTTAAAATTTTGCATGGTAGAAATATGATAATAAGGAGTATTCTTTAATATTGTTAGGTTTATAAATTCGTTTAAAATTTTGCATGGTAGAAATATGATAATAAGGAGTACTATATATTGTTATTTAAATTCGTTTAAAATTTTGCATGGTAGAAATATGATAATAAGGAGTACTATATATTGTTATTAGCATCGTATTAAAAAATATAATACATCCATCCATGATAGGTTAGAAAATATAAAGAATTAAAGTATTGAAATACTTAATGTACTTATATTCTGTGGAGTTTAATGTTTCATTTAATTTTAGATTTCTAATGACGAAATTTGTTTAGCAACAGATAACAACCTAAATACTTAAATGACGTTATTATTATTATGTCACATTTATTGACTAACCTCTTTCACCTCTCGTAGGGTTTGATATTTCTTAAGATAGTTTGCCACAATATCCAGAAATGTTAACTTGCACATTAAATGATATCAAATAATTAGATAGATGTACTATGATGTGTGCAATATATCTAATATGTCTCAATTATAGATAAAAAGCTCAGGAAATCACATTAGGCTGCGTTTGAAAACTTGGATTTGGGCCCTGGTCCATGACATTTCAAATCCAAATCTCTAGTTTGGGCCTCAAATTAGGCTGAGATTTCAAAATCAATTATTTTAAAAAGGAGATTTTGAAAGCCCAAATGCACGAATTTGAAATCCCATCCTGCCCCTTCGTATTTACCATATCCCGATCCCGACTCCTCCTCTCTCTTATATCTCAGTCTCGATCCCGACTCCTCTCTCTCGTTTCTCAGTCGCGATCTCGAATCTCTCTCTCAACGCAGGTATCTCTCCTCTCCCCTTGGTATCTCTCCTCCCCTTCTCTCTCGTCAAAACCCTAGATCTGATATAGGGTTTCGGTCTCCCCCTTTCTCCTCTGTCCCCCTTCCATTGAAACCCTAGATCTGATCTAGGGTTTAGGTCGTGATCTTCGCGGCTTAAACCCTAGATCAGAGCTAACACTCGATGTTATTTGAACAATATTTTTAACCGAATATTTTTAATTTTTTGATGATTTCTTATGAATGCATTAGGGTTTGGTGATTTTTTGATGATTTCATTATGAATGCATTAGGGTTTGGTATTTTTAATTGAATATTTGGTCATTTTTAATTTATGTCTATGTTCATTGCGTTCTAGTGGGGGTGGGGATTAAGTACTTAAGTTAGCCTTACATTGTTATACTTCAGATTATTGATCCCTGAGTAGCTAAAAAAAGATTTGTCTATAAGCAGTGATGAAATTAAGGCCTATAGTAGAACTTTTTCATTGATAGTATACTTCAGGCAATCATTGATCCATAGAGGTTTATGAGCAGGCCTATAGTAGAACTTTTTCATTGATAGTATACTTCAGGCAATCATTGATCCATAGAGGTTTATGAGCAAGATACCTCAGGACACATCATTTTGATAGTATACTTCAGGCAATCATTGATCCATAGAGGTTTATGAGCAAGATACCTCAGGACACATCATTTTTCTTTGAACATACCTAACTGTGAACATAGCTAATGCACTTAAGCTTGATACAGAGCACTCTCCTTTAGGTACCTGCATTTACATGTTGAGCTTTGAAATTATCACATTTGAAACAAATGAAAGTGGAAGCTCTTTAAAGAAACATCTTCCTAGAGCATCAACTAGTGGTGAGACAAGTTCAAAGAAACAAAAGAAGAGGGTTAAAATGGTTGATTCACTTACAGTGATGACAGCTTCTGTGAGTGAGTATTTTAATGAGAGAAAGGAGGAAGTAGTAAGAAAACCACCAACCGAAGAGGAGATTCATCAAGTGGTCTCAAATATACCCAACTTAAGTCGCATTCAAGTGTTCAATGCATTTGATAAGATAATGGATAGCAACCCGAAAAAGTTTTATTTGTCGAAGTCACTTCCTGATGATGAAAAAAGAGATTTTAGTCTTTTTATTCTTAAGGAGTAGTTTCTAGTTGGATAACAAGAACCCCCAAATCTTTGAACCCATTCGAGTAAGTTCTCTCTTGAATTTTTTTTCCTTTTTAGGCATATTTAACTCCCATTATTTTGTCATTTATGTTAGGATGCACACTTATAGTTGGATAACCAATACCCGCACAGGTCTCCATATGCTTTTATGCTTATCTTATTCAGTTTCACTTATTCGACATTTTGGTTTAATTTGTTAACTTGTTAGCTTGATTAAAAAAATTATTGATCTGCTCATTTTCTTTGTAGGTTTTGGGCTCATATAGTGATGGTATATGCCTTTTTATTTTGGACTTGCCGTGTTCTACTTAAAGAGTATGAGATAGTTGCATCAATGAGATTGCATTTTCTTGCTACAAAAAAACACCGTCCAGATCAGTTTATTGTATGCTCTCAGATTGATACTTTCAAAAAGAATTTACATGCTTACTCTTTTGTTGCTGCGGATAGGGTTTAGCATACGAGCACTTCTGAATTCTCAGTTGTAATTTCTTTACATCGAGGATACTTCTCTTCTCACATGCTATTCATTTTGCAACTCTTTGTATTTTTTCTTATTAACATTTCTCTTGGTATATATCAAAGACCAAATTAACTATGTAATTGTCAGTTGTACCTACTCTGTTTATATAAGATGATGTTTGAGCATGGCTTATGGGTTGAAATCAAGGTTTACAGAGCTACATTTTTAATGCACAACACATGAAACTGTTACTTATTTGCTCTGATATCAACTTATTCTCACTTTGAATATGTGTGAAATATGAAACAAGCCTCAAGTATTTTCTAGCCTGGATATCTGTGAAATATACAATGGTAATGTATTATTTAGATGTTTTTTTGTAAGATATATGTTTGTAGAGTTTTCTTCATTATCATTTTGTTGAAAGTCTTGCAAGTTATGGTGGGTAATGAATTTGAAAACTTAGCAAATGTAGCTATCATCGTCAAAATTAACTAAATTTGTGTTTTTTGGTTACTATTTTACACATCTCCATTGCATTTGATGTAAACAAGACGGGTTAAAAGAATAAAGTTTTATCAATTTTAAATTCAAATTCATGTATAATAAAGTACCCAAGCACCAAATTTTAAAATCAAAGATTACAAATCCTTTTATTAATAAAGATATCCAAACAAAAGATTTCTTAAATCATGGATTTCAAATCCTAAATTTAAAATCCCTTGATTTTAAATCAACTTCCCAAATCCAAATCAAAGTTCTCAAACGCAACCTTAATGAACAATTGTAATAACAAATCCTATGATGTGTGCAATAGATCTAATATGTGTCGATTTTAGATAAAATTGACAGGAAATCAAAAAATTAACAAACTTAGTATAAAAATTATGCTTTCCAACTAATATTATTACGACTATAACTTTGTAAGGCAAGATACTAATAATAATAAATAAATGTACCGTAAAAGTATTTACTACATGAATTTTTGCTTGGCATTTATGATAGATATTCCAATGCATTTGTAAAAGTATTTACTACATGAATTTTTGCTTGGCATTTATGATAGATATTCCAATGCATTTATTGTGCATAATTAGTAGAAAATCATGAATTTTTGCTTGGCATTTATGATAGATATTCCAATGCATTTATTGTGCATAATTAGTAGAAAAATATATCTATGTAAAAACAATATACAATAAGTTTTACCTCTTTATCTTTCCTTGAGAAGGTTGAAGAAGAGACAATAGTTAAACATTAGTTTTAGTTTTATTGCTAATTTTAGGAGGTGGAAGTTATTATAATGGGATGTTAGAGAGGAGAATAGTGGGTGTAGGTATGGACCGGAGGAAGTTATTTAGGGGGAAAATAAGGCTAAAAAGGATACAAAAATTAAGTGAAACTATCAAATTAAACCATCAACGCTTCAAAATTTTAGATAGAAGTGAAACCAATACTGATTGCACTACATAATTAAGTTACATATAGATAATATAAGACAAATCTATTTGACAATGCATTTGTATCATTGACTAATTCTTGCAATTTATAACTCCATACGGAATTTAATCAAAATTTAATCCAAATTGTATCAAATCTAAAGGCAACAGGTAGCCTTACATGAGGATCAAACTAGAAAAATATTTAGGTTTTCGATTCGACCTTATGGAACAGCGAGGACGATAATGGAACAGCGAGGATAGGCGACGGTGGACTGGGCGTGCTAGTTCTGCTCGTGGAGGAACGCGTCGGAGAGGGGGCGGAAGAGCAAGGAGGAGACGACGACGGGGTTAGAGGCGGCGAGGGATATGATAGTGTCCACGATGACAGATCTGACGGAGGAGTCTGAGTCGCGGAGGCGGTGCAGGGAGGCGGAGAGGAGGTGGGGGAGGAAGGACATGACAGCGGATGTTTGAGAATTTGAGAATGGAGGTATCAGATTTGGCAGAGTAGTGGGTGTAGGTATGGACCGGAGGAAGTTATTTAGGGGGAAAATAAGGCTGAAAAGACGTGAGTATTTTTATGAGGTGAAAGTTATTATAATGGGATGTTAGCGAGGAGAGTAGTGGGTGTAGGTATGGACCGGACGAAGTTATTTAGGGGGAAAATAAGGCTGAAAAGACGTGGGAGTATTTTTAGGGGAATAAAATTTATTTTTAAAAATAATCTGATTGGCCCAAAGAATTTTTACTGTTCATTCATTGTTCTCTTTTAGTTAAAAGTAGTAGATAGCTGCGAGCCGCTCTTCTAACTTAGTGCCTTGCACTTTGTCAGGCGATGAAGGTTACTAAGACGAACAGCTTTTGGCGCCTCAAGAGCTCGCCTTAGCACCTCATGACCTTACCTTAGCGCCTCAAGCGTCGCGCTTACCTAGCATGTGATGCAAGACACATGATGTTTGTCTCTAGTTTAGAATTTTGAGGGCGTGAAAGGTGTTCGATAAAGTGAAGTTTGTTTTTGTTATTGAATTTGTGTTACTTTTTTCTTGGTCAATCTTTTACCATTTTACTCGTAATGTACTTTATTATCTATGTCATTTTGTGGACATACCACAATTTAAACATTAAGGTTCAAAATTTCCTGCTTAATAATCTGTGTTAGCAGTACTAGTTAATATTACTATTCAATATTTATAATTTACTTATTATTTCATTTAGATGGTTTATAAATTATTAGATTCGTGACTTTGAAAACATGATATTGTTTAATTTGTCTCGTTGCTAATTATTGTTATTTGCATATTATTTATAATTTTTATGAATTTTTTTAAATATTTATCACCTTGGTTTCAAGCGATCGCCTTTTTTTCGCCCCTCGCTTTAGTCAACATAGGACCTCATTGCCTTGACTTCGCCTTTTGCTTTTAAAACACTGGTTGGATGATAATAAGCATTGTGGCTCTCATTTAAAATGGACCTTAATTATTGGGATATATATCTTTTTTTTTCAAATTCATAAATAATTTATTTCATTTCTGGCGCACTATCATATTTTTTTGAAAAAGAAATTGTAATGGCATTGCTTCTTCACACAAGTGGCTTATGTGTGACTGGTGGCCGACGCCTCCTACTTGTTCAGGGTAGGGGGACATTTTTTATTTTTTCAATATTTCAGAATTATATTGTTTCTTAATCAATTTGAATTTTTTGTTATATATTACACTAATAAATAGCCATAACTCATATTGAACTTACCTAACAAAAAGGGAATTAATTTATGAATGTAATGACATAAAAGTTTTTCTAGACCATTTTCTAAATTCTTTACTGTCAATGATATAAGGTTATATTATTTTTGAAGTAAAAAAAACGAATTTGTGTACATATATTATTTTATCTGACCTACATTATACGATGCTAAATGCAATTTTATAATTCTTAAAACTATCTTCTTTAAGGAAGTGATTCTAGATACACCATCAGGATAGTATCGTAACCATGTTAATGAAATTATGTATTTTAACAAGGTCAATAAGGAACAGCCGACCTGAACTCTGCTGTCTGCATTCCATGAGCTGAGCCCATGTCATACAAGAGTAGCCTTTTTGGACGAAGATATGAGCTCATCAGCTAGTGGTCATTGTTTTAAATATCGGCCGATAATCGATATTATCGGTCCAGTTATCGGATTTTTGAGCTCTCCGCTAGGATAAATTGGTTTTGTAATCGGTTATCGTTTTGGAGAGATTATCGACGAGTTATCGGCGTTATCGGCACTTATCGGCCGATAAGTAAGGCTAAATTATCGAGATTATCGGGATTATCGGTCAGGCATTTTGAGTTGAGTTGTTGAATTTTTAAAACCCGACCCGACCCGTTTTGTTAATAATATGAAACTTAAAACTCGAAACTTTGTGAATTCGACCTTCAAACCCTAACTTCGTCTCTGGCGGCTGCTCCTTTCTCGTAGGGCGCTTCCTCCGTTATCTTCATCTCATGTTCTCTGCGCCTCTTCGTCACTCGCCTTCGTGAACTTCAACCGTGAACTTCGTCGCTCGCCTACCCTCTGTCAACCATATTTTTTTTGTCCGGAAACATGGCTATATACACATGCTGTGAGCTTTCCTTCTCTTGTAATTTCTTCACGCACGCACTTTCTCTTTTGAGTAATATCAGTTATATAACTATTCTTTTATCATACTTTGTTTTTCTGTTTTTCCTGTAACAGAGACTTATATAAGAAATTAGTGAATAAATTGTACATACTTTGCTTTTCTGTTTTGGTATGTTTATATTTCATTAAGCATGGTTAGATTATATTTTTTAGTTGTTATATTATATATATACACCATCCAGTATATTGCTCCGATAAATACTACTTATCCCCGATATATCCCCGATTTTCGCTATCCGATAAGGATTTTGGCCGTCCGATAAATCCCGATAACCAATATTTAAAACCTTGCTAGTGGTATGCTTGCCCCTTTAAAATCATATGCGCTGCCAGTCATAGGACCATGATCCTTAACTTGATCTTCTGTAGCTATGTTGGACAAGCTATTCCCTACTCTGAATATAAATTTACCTGATTTGTCAACAAGCATTTTTTATGGATCAAGTGCTAGGTTGCTTAGCAACATGAGCACATAGGTGGACTTCATACTTAATCATGGAAGGGAGAAGCTCATAGTTCGTACAGAGAGAAAAGGAACCATTTACAACACTTTTGTAACCTTACATCATTTTTATATGATTGAACATGCAAACTGCTGCATACGATTGTCAATTACATGGTTGCTAAACATCAAGAATGAAGTGAAACAAAATGTATGCAATATTCTTAACATTAGTAACTTATTTAATGAATAGATTAACAAAACTACCTGGTAAGATCTAGCAAAATTGGACAAGAAATTCTCCATTAAATATATTACCCTATGTTCTCCATAGGGATATGAGCCAATATAACTTTCAAAAGATATAACTATTGAAATGGGCATAAAGGAATGGTGCGACAATGATAACCCCACATGTCAAGTAAAACTGTTAAATCCATCTGTTTTTATATGCAATATAGATTGGGTACACACCATGCAACCTAGCCCGAGAGTGATGCGGTCATCTATGATCAGTCTTGACACTATTCTCAAAAAATATCATTTTCAGAGGTAACAGATTTGTTAAATACATGTAAGCTAATATCTCCATTACTATTTTTTCACATCTACTAGTATATTTCTTTGTTATGCACAGAGGACCTGATTTAGTCATGGTCGATCATAGCCTAGGGCATACTCAATGGACACCTGATGATGAGCGTATGATCGCCATGGTAGCATGAGCTGGTTTTCTTACATGCTCCAAGCTAAGATGGATGAAATTAGATAGGCCGCTTCTTAGTGCTTTGATAGATAGATGGTTTCCATCTGCGTCTCGGAGAGTCGATCATTACACTTCAAGACGTATCAGTCATACTAGGTCTCCGCATAGATGATCCGCGTATTATAGGCACAGATAGACATGCATGGTGAAGAGTTTGTGATGATTTGTTAGGAATATCTTCACCCTCGTTGACCGGAGGGAATATCAGATTGAAGTGGTTGAAAGAGGCTTTCTCTGACCCGCTGCTAGCTGATGCATCACAGGTCATGATCGAGCACCATACACGTGCATATATTTTGCACATGATTGGGACGATTCTTTTTCCCGATTCTAGTAAATATAAAGTATATTTGAGGTATGTGAATTTTTTGAAAGTTTAAATAACTACACTGGAGACTTGACCTTGTCTTAAGTGTATTTTTTAAAAGTGCCTAGGTGGTTACCACTCCTTGAGGACTTAGACACTTGCGACACACTATCATGGGGTAGTGCTGTTTTAGCATACATGTATCGAGAAATGTCAAATGTGGCTTTGGTGCAATATAAAGAGCTCAAGGGGTGTCTTACTTTGTTACAAGTTTGGGTGTGGGAAAGACTTGTTCTAAGACCGAGTATGAGAGATTTGAGTTTTAGACGGACACCATCGCTTGGATGTAGGCAAACACTTCTGAATCTAGCTAATGCATTAATATTTTCCAATTTTTTTGCGCATTATGATGGTCTTAACGTTATCGTTTTCTTAGTCCATTCACCCTAAGGAATGAGGTAGGTGATTTGTTAATGAGTTAAGGACAATGGTCATAACTTGCCTCATAACTTTATCTCAATCAAATCATTACAATCTAGACTCAACTTTGAAGTCTATAGAAATGGAACGTCCAGAAATATTATGACAAGACCATAGCAAGACAGGTAGACTTTTACAGAAACGAGCTTGACCACATGAAGCTTTTTCAGGTTTTGAGTTTGACTTCAAGAAAATTCAATCTTAGATGAAACAAAGAAAATTCAATCTTAGATGGAACAAGCACAAATCTAATTTACAAGATACTAATACGTGTTATGTTTTCTAGTCCTCCTGTGAGCCATATAATAAACTTCTACAGCTACCACCAATTTGCAAGGAAGGACAAGTAATATGGAGAGCAAGAGTTCCACTCATATGCTTTGAAATTGTAGAGATGTATTTGCTGGATCCTGTGCTTAGACAATTTGGTTTGACGCAACATGTTCCAGAAGAAGTAAAAAAATAGAGAGAAAGGTCAAGAAAGAAGGTCATCAGATAAACTGGGCAAATGCCCAGCATCAGTATATATACAGTCACAGATGGAATGATTGCCATTTATATATCGTAGTACCGGTTAATCCTCCTCTTCAGGAATCGGATTACATTACACGGTATTAGAGGATTACTCGAAGATAGATTATAAATGAGACCAATCCTCCACTCGATGTTGATCAACAACGTGCTCTACAAAAGAGATACATGCCCAGGAGTTTAGACGAATGAGAACTTGTAAGCTATTTGGATAGTAAGCGCAACACTTGTTTCGTATTAGTATAATTGCTTATACATGTAATTTTTTGACTTAATTGCAGATAAATGCTATTAATGATATTGAAGCCATTGCAAATGAGAGTCTATCACAATCAGTTAGAGATACAGCTCAAAGAGTACACACATCTCTTTATCAACGGGTAGTATGAAGGATTTGTAAAACTTTGAATCGAACCCATGAGGGTCTTCATAATGGTCGAGAGGTGATGGTTCAACCAAGTCAATAGAGACAACGAGGATCTTGTAGGAACGATGATGAGGCTGGGCCTTCACAACATGTTAGTGGCCTATCACAACCACACACAGAACCGGACAGTGAGCTCGTGTAAACTCAACTTCTTGTAGGGTGACGACGAACTTCTTGGGTAACCGGAGGGAGACAAACGAGATGGAGATGATTTTGTTGTTTCATAAATCTTAGAAGAGATTTTGTAGGTCCAGCCACTGATCTTTCGTTCTTGGCTTAGTGTGTAGAGTTGATGATGAAGGGATGACATTAGAACTCACGAGTCACGAGCCATATGTTTTATGCTACCAAATTTTTATATTCGAGATCTAACGACAAATTTGGGACTTGGGAATTGATCTATGTTACCCGGGTACTTCTATATTGAAGCCGTACCCGTACCGGACACGTACCCCACACTTTCCCGTACCCAAACTTCATGGATACTTCTTGAATATATGCATGCATTTATTACAACATGTACTCAATTATAAGATATATGTGTTAATTTAAAAACTTCTTGAATATATGCATGCATTTATTACAACATGTACTCAATTATAAGATATATGTGTTAATTTAAAACACTTGTCAAAGACTTCCTGGACGTAGAGCTTACACTTCATATCCGTCTTTTGAAACTAATGAGATACGGGTCAGGTTCGTTTCAGTCCATACCCAAGTTCAAAACTATATAATTAATGGGTCGTTTAGATGTCTAGTAAAAAAATGAGTAATTTACAATTCACGATAATCAATATGATAAAAGAAACTCAAGAATGTGATCGAAATTTTAATTCTAATGACCAATGAAGCGGGGAAAAATTATCTCATGTACATTATTAATTCAATATGTACATTATTAATTCAATATGTATATGTAGTCGTGTCCCCGTACCCTACATTTTACAGTTTTGTCGTGTCCCTTACCCGTACCCGCACCCGTACCAGTACCCGTGCCCGTTTTCATGCAACTTAGGAATTGATTAATCTTACTTGCTTCTCATGTTCATCTTCATCTTTCTCGTGTATCTAGCTTTGATGGTGGAATTAGTCCACTCGTTTTGAGATTTGATGCCTAATGGAAACTATTTATCGAACATATGGAAATTTGATGTAAAGTGTAGGTATAAGGTTTGTTTATATTAAGTTTTAGTTTACATCAAACCATCTCATATCTCCTTTTAGATTACCGTCTTTTGATTTTGTTTGAATTTTATTTGTTAGTCGTCAATTTCACTTGATTTTTTGCTGGAAGTAAAATTTGTCCAATTATCTAATGGAGTTATTTACATAATTTTTTAGCCCTTTAGTAAATGCAGAGAACTGTTTTGTTAGTAGTTTTTTTCCTTCCTGCATGCTAGGGCAGGGGAGATCTCTGTAACAAGCAGTGTAAGTACGGAAGAAGCAGGGGACATTGGCAAAGAGGAGCAACCAAAGACTAGAGTAAGACTGAACATTGTTTTTGTCACTTCTGAAGCAGCTCCATATTCAAAGATAGGAGTTTTGTGTGATGTCTATGGTTCCTTGCCTACATTCAGATAATAGCTCTGTGGGTGTGTTTTCAGGAAATCCACAGGACTATCAGTCCCGTAAATTTTATTTTTGCAAATTCCACAGGATTAGTAGTCACGTTTACTGTGTGTGCACGTTTTTGTGCAGGCCTAGCAAATAAATGAGACTATTAGTACTATGGATTTTGTTTCTGCAAGATTCATGGGACTAGCAGTCCTGTGAATTCTCAAGTCTGGGTTCACTTAACATTGGTATGCCTATTTTGTAGTGATAATTTTCATAAAACTCCCTCAACCTCACAAATATTGATATTAGTGGGTCAATTACTAAATACTTGTAGTTATTTCCTCAAATCCTTTAAATTTTTAAAAACTACTTCATCGAACTTAATATTACTCTATCGAATCTTTAGAGGTTTGGAATTTCCTTCTTAAATGTCCATAATTAGTTGAAATTAGTCCTTAAAAATATTTAGATTAGTTGAAATTAGTCCCTAAAATGTCTAAATATTTTGCAAATTACCCCTTAAATTTAAAACTAGTCTCCCAAACCTTTAATCACTTTCTATTTCTTTCTCAAATGTTCATAGTTTGAATTTAGTCCCTCAAATGGGTTCATAAAACTTAAAATCAGTCTCTAGAATAGTTAAAGATTTGAAATTACTCCCTTAAATGTTCATAATTAGTCCCTCAAATCTTTATAAATTTTGCGAATTATTACTTTGTATTTAAAAATAGTTCCTCAGTTAGTTAAACATTTTAAAATCCCTCCCTCAAGTGGTCATATTTTAGAATTAGTCCCTCAAATGGTGGGTATTCTCAGTCCACTTATGGTTGGCAATAATTTTGTCCTATTAGGGTGGTAAGCATACCATGGAGACCACAATCATGGTTTCTTCTATTTTTTAGTTTGAACTAAACACTAGAAAATGAGGGAATCAATTCACACGTAAACTACTTTCTTGTCTTTTCAAATTGAACTGAACTAATAAAAGTGATGGAAAGTAATTATGTCCCATGTTTTATGACAAAACAAACACAAGAAACACTCTTCCAAGTATGCGAGGGGAACACGAAAAAAATGAAGGAAAGATATTATTATTTGAAAAATGAAGGAAAACAACCAAACAGCCCGTTAATTGAAACTGTACAATCTGACCTAAATATATCATATAATGAACACAAGTTTAAACCATATCTAGGCATCCGTCCAATAACTTATGCAATTTAATAACTGCCCGATGAACAGAAGTAGGTTTCACCCTCTTGCTTTTAAGGTTATAGCACATCTTTTTGTTTACTGCCAACATCTCAAATGGGTAAAAATCTCTTCTTTAATCTCGCAGACCCATTTCAAGTTAACATTTTATTAACCAAAAATTTTAAAATATATATATATATACAAAAAGAAAAGGGAAATGAGTAGAACAAAGGAAAGAGAATGAAACTACCTGCAAAAGGAGAGAGCAACCGGCGCCTCTTGGGGGTCATTTGCTTTCTGAAGAGAGGGGCTTCGTGGGGGTCATTTGCCTATATTTGCAGAAAATATTCACCATTGGATTTTTTTTTAACCAGACCTCACTGTTAAGGAATATACTCGTAATAAACCTTTCTTATAAAAAGTCACAGGGTAAATAACAACCTCCCACAAAACCATCATCTCCTTCATCCCATAAATTCATCATTCAGCCTAAATCAGATGTTTCCTTGAATTGGGGTAAAATAAAGTTCCTTTTAGCTCTTGGGTCTGGGAACCAATTGTAACAACTTGCCCTTTACCCAAATCAGAGGTTTCCCCCGCTATGTTTAAAATTGAGGGGTGGGAGGATTTTTTTTTTTTTTTTTTTTTTTTGGGGGGGGAGGGGTGGAATATATATATATATTTTTTTTTTTTTGTCGAGGAACTTTCACACGAATCAAGCTAACGGGCAACCCCAAAGCCTAATGTAATTCATTAAATTAAATTCTTAGTGGGTGCTTTTTCTAAGAGAGTTGAAATCAAGACCTGAAATACTATTCATATGCAGCTTATCACCTTAGAACCTCATAGGTGGAGGAATCAGATTTTAAGGATTTAGGTCAAGTAACAGCTTGATTTCACTTATGTTCCCTATTGTTTCCCTGCTTTGCATTTACATACCCTCAATTGTTTTTTATAACATTTATATACCCTAAAGATTTTACAATTTATAATTTAATACCCTTAGCTATACACATGCGAGTATCCCCAAAGTTTTCAAATGAGTACATTTACATGCTAATTTCGGAACATTTGATTTATTAACAGTTGTTTTTTATGAAAATAAATTTTTTTTCATGATATACAGCAATCAATAGTTGGAAAATTTTAATAAACTAATTATAATTCATTATAAGATAAAGTATAGGAGAAATTTTTGAAAAAAAAATCATTTTTGACATTTTATTAACAAAATCGTCTATTTTTTACTTTAATTATCAAAATTGACCATTTTTTGTTACATCATTATGGCGTGCTAAAAAGTGATAGATTTTGCAATATAGAGACTTTTAAAAATGTGGGGCTACTGGTCCCTTGTAATTAGTGGTCAGTAATTAATGGTTAATCTAATTCTTTTAAAATTCATGGGACTATTAGTCAAGTTAACCATTAATTAGTGACCACTAATTATGTTTTTCTAAGTCTCTATCTTGCTAAATCGATCACTTTTTGACCAGCTGTAATGACATTAACAAAAAGTGATCAATTTTGCTAATTAAAGAGAAAAATGGTCGGTTTTACTAATAAATTTTCAAAAAAAAGTCTTTTTTAAAGAATTAACATAAAATATATGCTACTAGGGATAAATCTTTTTTCACGAACTTCGACCATTGGGTCCACAACACAGATGATCGCATTGTACTGAATACTAATTTTATGTTGTGCATGTTTATAAGAAGTACAAACTATATACGCATAGGATTTGCTTCCACTTGTGTGACGTGTCCATAAAAGATGCAGTACTATAAACAGTCGTAACACTAAACTCTCTATTTCTAATTGAATCAAATTTGGGGGAACTTGGTATTTGTGGAGAAAATCAATCTTACTCCTTTAAAACGTTTTCCCTGTAGCTCTAATTATATTGAAGAAGAAGAATCTTGAACATGGAAGATACAAACTGGCATTTTGATCCACAGCTTCTGAATCTTCCTTGTGTAGTTGCATTTGCAACAAGAAGTTGTGATGAAAATGTACAAGCTTCAAGTACAGATGATACAACTAGCTACACTAACTAGAAAAAAATATGAAAATTTATTGTTCTCACAGTAGATTCTCCTACGGCCAACAATATTTAAATTTTATAGAGCACCTCTTTTTCTTTTTTCCCAGAACTTATGCTTCAAAGAGTTCGAACCGACTAACATACATCAAACGCATTACTTTTTTCTTTTTTCCCAGAACTTATGCTTCAAAGAGTTCGAACCGACTAACATACATCAAACGCATTACTTAAGTGATTACAAGCGTTATCTTCTCCCACTAAAGTACTTGTGGTGAATGAATTATAGAACTGCAATCATCCGAACAAATATCCTGAAGAGATGAAATACCGATAACTGATCGCAATGGGGATGAAGATAGATATGGCCGTGGTGGAACTTGCAAGTCATTAACACTACCTTCCAACATCTCTATAACTCTGTTAATTGGAGGTCGATTCTGAGGCATTGTTTGAATGCACCATAAGCCAACCAATATCATTTTCCTTACGGTTTCTTCACTTTCAGCAGTCATTCCATAAGCTAATAGGTTGCCATGTTTATTTAAATGTTCATATATCGAATGAGGAAAATATTCTTCACTACTATTGCCACCTTCATTGAGCTTCTTTTTTCCTCCAGCAATCTCTAGCACCATCATTCCATAACTGTAAACATCTGACTTACTCGACACCATTCCAAAATTTCTTGAGAAAACTTCTGGCGCAATATATCCAATGGTTCCTCTAGCACCTGCAATGGAAATTATACTGTCTTTCTTTTGGCATAATTTTGCAAGTCCAAAATCAGAAATCTTGGGACAAAAATCTTGATCAAGCAATATATTATGAGGCTTGATGTCAAAATGTACTATGCGTGTATTGCATCCACGATGCAGATACTCCAGCCCTCTAGCAATGCCAATTGCGATCCGGTACAAGTTTTCCCACTCCAGAGTTGTTTTCGGTTTCTCTGCGTAGAGCAATTTCTCAAGTGAACCATTGCACATGAAATCATAGATGAGTGCTCTTTTTGATCCCTCATAGCAAAAGCCCAAAAGGCTAACAACATTGACATGAGAAGTCCTACAAATGCTTGCAACTTCATTGATAAATTCTTCCCCGTCACTTTGAGTATCTTTTAATATCTTTACTGCCACCAAATGACCATTGCTGAGAGTGCCCTTAAACACGGTGCCAAAACCACCTTGTCCGAGTTTCTCTTGAAAAGCTTTGGTTATTTTTTTCACATTTGAATATGAATATCTTTTAGGGGCCAAAGCTCCATATTCCTCTAGAAATACTTCAATATGTTTATCATTGGAAACCTTTCTATTCTTGCGCAAATAGAGAGTTAGACATACCAAGAGGAAGCTTGCTCCTAGAGCAGAACCTGAAAAGGAAACAGAATGTGATGAATAAGTTCCTAAAATTTTAAAAAATTTGTTTTAAAGCATCTAAACAATAATCACATGATTTGTCCCTAAATGAATCCCACCAACATAAACTTAGAAAAATTGCTAGCTGATAAATGTAAGAGGAAATGTCATCTTAGTGCTTATACTGACCCATTTTTAAATGCATGCCATCAATAAGACTCCTACAGATCATATTTCAATGTTAATTTTGATATAAGGAATAAAACTACAAAACATTAGTTGCAAACTATCTCTATTATCTAGACACTGTAGCTGCAACACCTCCATTTGCAACAAGACCATCGTCCCCTTATCATCTTAATTGTTGCACCTTCACCTACGGCTTGCATCCCACACTTTCAAGTGCTCGCAAAGAAATTAGGTTCTTTATTAACTCTGAAAAACGTGCCGAACTTTCATAAGAGTTCGCACCATCTCGTCAAACATGTTCACCTTGATGTTTCTGACGCTGACAGTCTTGAAGTAGACTTCTTTCTCATGATGATTGCCACCCCATTGTAATCTTCAGATATGTCAAACCACTCTTATGTGGGCACAGATAGTTCGTGCAAGACGAGTCAGGTATCCATGCATTAGAGTAAGAATCCCTTCTCGTGGGCCTAGTATTGGCTGCTTTTCAATTCTAAGCCCTATTCAACACCCGTATACACATATTCCTATCCGTACCCATGCAACGTAGTCAGTCAGTAAGTGATTCATTAATTCATTCCAATAGTAGAAATTGTAAACTCTACACAGACTGGAGTCAAATCTAACATAAAAACCCCACAAAAGAATACATGGTCTTCTCATGCACAACAGCAAAGACATAATGTGTATTAGTTGGAAAGTAATTTAAAAAAAAAAAGACGGATTTGAACAGTAAATCATAAAGAAACCTGCTGTCTGATTCAGCTAGTTAATGAAGTAGCACCATATTTTGAATCGTGATACCCCCTAACGCCCCCCCCCCCGCCCCCCCCTCAAAAAAAAAAAAAAGGACCACCACCACCAACACCAAGGGGAAAAAAAACAAATGTGAGTTCATGCGGAGATGTTCCTATAATCAATCGTGAATATTTCATCTGCATTCCCGCGGGTTCTAAATCTTACCAGGTTAGGACATGCCAAAGAAACGCCAAGAAGCATATACATGATTTTCTACTTTGATAAAGTATCACACACACAATTTCTATTCCACCGGAGTGCTTACAACAAGGTAAGTCCAAGTAGGGTAAGGAACCACTCAAGTGATTCAAGTGATTGACTAAATGCGAGTGGGGTCCACACCCACGTGTGTGGCTGAGACAGCCAGCGGGAGTTTTTCTTTAAGCAGGCCGGATTTTTTGCTTTTGGGCCTGCTTTCGGTTTTGTTCTTTGATTATAAATAGGAACGAACGTGGTTTCTAGGTTTTCTGAAGAAGGGGAAAAACGTGCGGGGAAATCAAAGTCGGCTGCTGTGGGAAAAGACTGCGGAAAAAGCAGAGAGGTTGAAAAGTTTTTTCGGCTGTTCCTGAGAGAAAAGCAGAGAGTTTTTGAGGAGAGAGAAAAAGAGAGATTTTACAAAAGAGGGTAATTTCTTTTGGGTAAAAATTAATAGATCTTTTTCTTTGAGACGAGCTTGTGGATTGTACAAGTCGTCGGTGTTCTCCTTATAGTGGAATCTCCCCTCACCCCTCCCGTGGACGTAGGCAAGTTTGCCGAACCACGTAAATCTCGTGTATTTACTGTTTTCTGGGTTGTTGGCTATTGCTTGTAGGTTCCCTCAATATTCGGTCTTAGAGTTGATGAGAGGAAGAGTGTATATTTCACTTTGATGAAATATATCACTTTCAATTCTTGTTTCCTTTGAGAAATAAGAATTTCATTATCTATTCTCGTTTCCTTTGAGAAACAAGAATATAGAGGTTGACTTGTGCTTTTGTGACAACAAAAGCCAGGGCTTTCTCTCAGGTGATATCGCTTCCGCGACGGTGGGCGTGACTCTGCGCCCAACAATTGGTATCAGAGCTGTTATTCAGATTGGGAGTGGTGTAGCTTCTGATTTGAGGTGGTGCTCGGTAATTTCCTGAGAGAAGCGGATTCATTAATACAAGCGGAGAATGGCGTCAACAAGTAAAACAGTTAAAGTGGGAAAATATGAGATTAAAAAATTCAATGGGAAGAATGATTTTTCTTATTGGAGGATGCAGATGAAGAACTCGCTGATTTCGCAGAAATTACACAAAGCTTTGGCGGGAAAAGAGAAGAAGCACAAGGATATGTCTGATGAGGATTGGGAGGAGCTGGATTTGGAAGCACGGGCGTCGATTATCCTTTGCCTTGAAAGGGATATAGCTTTCTTGGTAGATGGAGAGGAAACGGCTGCGGGCGTGTGGTCGAAGTTAGAAAGCACCTTCATGACGAAGAGTCTAACGAACCGGATCTATTTAAAATCCAAATTGTATACTTGCAAGATGGAGGAGGGCTCATCAATCCGGGAATACATCAACAAGTTTGATAGGATTATATCGGACCTGAAGGACATCGATGTGACTGTAGAAGACGAGGATCAGGCTCTTCTACTACTTCTATCTCTGCCGAAATCTTATGAGAACCTGGTGCAAACACTGATGCTTGTGGGAGACAATTTGACGATGGATGAGACTAGAACGGCACTTCTAGCGGATGACCTTCGGAAGATTGCAACCAGTGACATGACTACTGGTGGTAACAAAGAACAAGCGCAGGGATTGTTTGCTAGAGGAAGGAGCAATGAGCGAGGAAAAGGCAAGGGAGGAAAGTCTAGATCTAAATCGAGACCCCTTGCGGGACGAGCGTGCTTCAAATGCGGTGAAGTTGGGCATTTCAAGGTTGACTGTCCTAACAAGAGAGTAGGTGGGAAAAAGAACAACAACAAGACCGAGAGAAGAGAAGGCAAGGAAGAGGCGAGTTACGCATCGGAGGAAGGGAGCGAGAAGGAATGCTATGTCGTCACGGGTGACGAGGATACCTCCGGGAAGTGGATTCTTGATTCTGGTTGCTCTTACCATATGTGTCCAAATAGGAAGTGGTTTACTACCTACAGGAGCATTGATGGTGGAACCGTATTGATGGGGAACAACCATGCTTGTAAAACGGTGGGGCTAGGTGATATCAAAATCAAGATGCATGATGGAGTGGTTCGAACTCTAACGGACGTGCGGCACTTTCTCGCCTTGCGGAAGAATCTTATCTCAGTGGGTGCATTGGACTCTGGTGGCTGCAAGATTGTTAGAGAGAACGGAGTGAAGAAGGTTGTTCGAGGTTCCCTAATAGTGATGAAGGGTGTACGTCACGGTAATCTATATACTCTCTCGGGTACGATGGTGACAGGAGATGCAGCGGTTGGAACTGAAGGAAGTGGTGGAGACCCATGTGAGCACACACGGTTATGGCATAGGCGGCTTGGGCACATGTCAGAGAATGGTCTAGTTCTGCTTGGTAAGGAGGGTTTGCTGAAGAATCTGAAGAAACCTTGCATGGATTTTTGTGAGGATTGTGTGTACGGAAAGGCGCACAGGGTCCAATTCTTGAAAAGCAATCACAAGAGCAGAGGTATACTAGATTATGTGCACACGGATGTTTGGGGTCCGGCTCAGACAACTTCCAAGGGTGGTTCCAGGTATTTTGTCTCGTTCATAGACGATTATTCTAGGTATGCTTGGATTTATTTTCTTAAGCATAAGAATGAGGTATTCGAGACATTCAAGAAGTGGAAAGCAATGGTTGAGAACAGGACGGGCAAGAAATTGAAGACACTAAGATCTGACAACGGTACAGAGTATACAGATGGTGCTTTCAAGAAGTTCTGTGATCAGGAGGGCATTGTTCGACACTGGACAGTCAGGTCAACACCACAGCAGAACGGGGTCGCGGAGAGACTGAACCGAACATTGCGGGAAAAGGCAATGAGTATGCGATCTTATGCTGGATTGGGCAACGAATGGTGGGCAGAAGCAGTGGCTACAGCATGTTACATTGTGAACCGTTCTCCACATTCGACATTAGATGGTGATACACCCTATAGGGTGTGGTCAGGGGAACATGCGGATTATGAGAGGCTCAGAATTTTCGGATGTACCGCCTATTATCACGTCAACGAGGGAAAGCTTGACGCGAGGGCCAAGAAGGCGATATTCTTGGGGTATGCAAAGGGCGTAAAAGGCTACCGTCTTTGGTGTACAGAAGATTCAAAGTTCGTAATCAGCAGGGACGTTACCTTTGATGAAAAATACATGATTGCTAGGGCGCCCAAGGATGATGGTGTTGGGACTGTTGGGACTTCAAAGTCCCAGGTTATTGAGATAGAACCTAAAGACCAACCAGGTTCTAGTCATGTTCAAGTGGGAAATCAGGTAGATGATGAGCTTGAGCAGGAGGAGGTTTAGCAGGAGAATACACAGGCACTGGGAAATCAGGTAGATGATGAGCTTGAGCAGGAGGAGGTTCAGCATGAGAATATACAGGCACTACAACAACAGCAGCTCGAGGATACTTTGGCTTCCACTAGGCCAAAGCGAGCATACAAGCAGGTACAGAAGCTGGGGGCTGATCAACCCCTGAAGCACTATGGGCAGGTTAATTTGGTTGAATACGCACTCTCGGTGGAGGAAGATGAGCCGGTCTCCTTCAAGGAAGCTATTCGGGATAAAGATAGTGAGAGTTGGTTGGCTGCGATGGAGGAGGAGATGGAATCTCTTCGGAAGAACCAAACATGGGAGGTGGTCCCATTGCCCGTAGGAAGAAAAGCTATTGGTTGTAAGTGGGTGTATAAGAGAAAGGAAGATCCTTCAGAGCTCGGTGGTACAAGGTACAAGGCGAGGCTAGTGGCTAAAGGGTTTGCACAAAGAGAGGGTGTGGATTACAATGAGATCTTTTCTCCGGTGGTGAAACACACTTCTATTCGGGTGCTATTGAGTATTGTTGCTCATGGTGATCTTGAGCTGGAACAACTCGATGTTAAAACGGCCTTCTTGCACGGAGACTTGGATGAAGAAATCTACATGCATCAACCTGAGGGCTACAAGGTTGAGAATAAGGAACATCATGTATGTCGCTTGAGGAAGTCACTCTATGGACTAAAGCAATCTCCTCGGCAGTGGTACAAGCGATTTGACTCCTTCATGCTGAAGCATGGGTTTTCCCGAAGTGATTACGATTGCTGTGTTTACATTCGGAAGCTTCGTGGAGGTGATTATATTTATCTCCTTTTGTATGTGGATGACATGCTTATTGCTTCTAAGAGCAAGGTGGAGATAGATAGGCTAAAATCTCAACTTGGTAAAGAGTTCGAGATGAAGGACATGGGCGCTGCTAGAAAAATACTGGGTATGGAGATTAGAAGAGAACGGGAGAATCGGCGATTGTTCTTGAGTCAGAAGGGCTACATAGAGCGGGTGATCACAAGGTTCGGGATGCAAAGTGCAAAGTCGGTAGCGACTCCATTGGGTAAACAATCTCCCACTACAGCGGAAGATAAGGCACACATGGAGCGTGTTCCTTATGCTAGTGCAGTTGGCAGTTTGATGTACGCCATGGTGTGTACACGTCCAGATATTTCACAGGCGGTTAGTGTGGTCAGCAGATTCATGGCGAATCCGGGAAAGGCGTATTGGGAAGCGGTGAAAATGGGTCCTGAGGTACTTGAAAGGTACCGCGGATACGGGTCTGTGTTTTGGTGGAGATACATGTCAGATTGATGGGTTTGTTGACTCTGATTATGCGGGTGATCTAGATAGACGGCGATCTACTACTGGTTATGTATTCAGGATACATAGAGCTCCAGTTAGTTGGCGATTGATGTTGCAGGCTACAGTGGCACTTTCTACTACAGAGGCCGAGTATATGGCCATGGCGGAGGGAGTGAAGGAAGCATTGTGGTTGTGGGGTCTTCTAGACGATTTGGGAATTGAGCAGGAAAACGTGAACTTATGGTGCGACAGTCAGAGTGTGATTCACTTAGCGAAGAATCAAGTTCATCATGCTCGTACCAAGCATATCGATGTCAGGTATCATTTTGTGCGGGATGTCATAGAGGAAGGTGATATTTCTCTCATGAAGGTGCACACAAATAAGAATCCAGCAAACATGTTGACCAAGGTGGTCACAGGTAGCAAGTTTAAGCATTGCTTGGACTTGCTTCATATCAGCCCGTGTTGATTTACCGGAGAGGGCATGGCCCTTCGGGGCGGTGATGAGGTGAGGTGGAGACTATGATGGAGAACAATATCTGAACTACGGTTAGCTTGATTCCGGTGGAGGGTACGTAGGCAGCCGCGGTAAAGTGGCGCAGCTGGTTTGACCTGGTTTTGGCCTGGTTTGGTCGATTTCAGATCTCTAGTGATGTTCGCGGTGTTCTTCTGATGTTCGTCCATAATTTGAGGTTTATCAAATGATGTACGAGGTGGAGAATTGCGAGTGGGGTCCACACCCACGTGTGTGGCTGAGACAGCCAGCGGGAGTTTTTCTTTAAGCAGGCCGGATTTTTTGCTTTTGGGCCTGCTTTCGGTTTTGTTCTTTGATTATAAATAGGAACGAACGTGGTTTCTAGGTTTTCTGAAGAAGGGGAAAAACGTGTGGGGAAATCAAAGTCGGCTGCTGTAGGAAAAGACTGCGGAAAAAGCAGAGAGGTTGAAAAGTTTTTTCGGCTGTTCCTGAGAGAAAAGTAGAGAGTTTTTGAGGAGAGAGAAAAAGAGAGATTTTTACAAAAGAGGGTAATTTCTTTTGGGTAAAAATTAATAGATTTTTTTCTTTGAGACGAACTTGTGGATTGTACAAGTCGTCGGTGTTCTCCTTATAGTGGAATCTCCCCTCACCCCTCCCGTGGACGTAGGCAAGTTTGCCGAACCACGTAAATCTCGTGTATTTACTGTTTTCTGGGTTGTTGGCTATTGCTTGTAGGTTCCCTCAATATTCGGTCTTAGAGCTGATGAGAGGAAGAGTGTATATTTCACTTTGATGAAATATATCACTTTCAATTCTTGTTTCCTTTGAGAAATAAGAATTTCATTATCTATTCTCGTTTCCTTTGAGAAACAAGAATATAGAGGTTGACTTGTGCTTTTGTGACAACAAAAGCAAGGGCTTTCTCTCAGGTGATATCGCTTCCGCGGCGGTGGGCGTGACTCTGCGCCCAACACTAAATTTTACTTCACAGCACCCTTCATAAGAGTGTGCGATAATCCAATGGGTTGATTAAATCTAATTTCACATGACACTTCTTGAAAAATGTATTATATTTTACCGGTAAAGGTTAGGACGGGTCATCTAGTATAAGAAAGTACATAATAATCTAATCTATGAAGCAGAGAAACTAAGGAATTTTACTTGCAGTGTGCAGGCACCTAGCTACTCTCACACTTCATAATTACACTTGTTAATCTCAAGTAGGATACTACGACGCAGTATTAAATAGACAGGTTACCATCAGGACATATTTATAAAAAAATATATATAGCTAGCTTAAATTTCAACATAGATTCATTACCTACTCCAATAATTGTCCTTGGTGCTCCACTGCCTTTCTCTGAAACATAAAGAACACTGAATCAGAAATTTACATAAAAGATAGAACAACTGGAACAAATTAAGATTGACATTGAGTCACAAAAAAAAAAAAGATTGACATCTAAAGAAAACACAATTTGAATAATGATCATTACAGAGTACTGTGTAGATATAGTTTGATGATAATTGATAGGATACTTAAGAGCAAAAATTAACAGATTAACAATGAAATGGCACTTTAAACTTGACTTCTAAGCTTATCATCAAGAAGTTGTTACAAATGGATAAACCAACGACCAGGAGCACACTACGAAGTACATAGTGCAAATTCTCTACTCTAGGGAACTATAGCACACATAGACTTAATTTCATCTCAGCCAAAAATCCATAGAACCCTTATAAGTAAAACCTTGTACCAATCAGGTTAGTCAAAGATCACCTGACTTAGCCCATCTGTCTAACGTATACCAAATTCATCACATTCAACTAAAAGAATCAAGAAATCAACCAAGAGAACAGAGAGAATCAGGGAACATACTGAAGAGCGGAACACAAGTGCCATTATCGCTCGACCAATTCGAACAGAAGCAAGCCCCTCCGTCCTCCGTCTTCGGATCGTTCCCGCAGACCCCTTCAGAGTTGGTGCACCTATCACACCACCCTTCACCAGATTTCCAGAACAACCCGAACCCCTGCTTCATCGCCCTCCCGAAGTCATTCGTCCCGTTCCTCAAATAACTGTTCGCCGCAGACTTGTATACGCCGTTTAAAGGTGCAGAGTGCCCGGACGTCCATGATTCGGCGCTGTGGCTCATCCTCAAACCTATAAAACGACTGGTAGCCATTGCCCCCATGGGAGAAACACGTGATGTTCGGTATCTGAAATTTGGTGAACAAGGGTACCAAGGCCGGCGAGCAGTTGTAGTAGACGGTCAATACGTCATCGCTTTCTGTGTAATTGAAGAGACTGGGGTTGAAGAGACTGGAGTTGAAGCCGGTGTTGGTGAGGGACAGGGGACAGGAGTGGTCGGAGAGGAGCTCGACGAGGGTGAATGTACGGGACGTGTAGTCGATGGAGCCGACGCGGTAGTCCGTGGTGTCGTCGGCGCACGTCAGGTCGAACTTCGGGTGCCCACAGTAAGGCGGGGCGCCCTGGAGCCTGAACGGGTAGGAAATCTCGAATGTACTCCCGCCGCAGCGGTAGCTGGTCGGCTTGCAGTCGGAGTAACCTTGGCTCTCGGTCGGGTCGGAGAGCGACGGAGAGGCGAGGAATCCGGCGAGGAGCAAGAAGAGAGATAGAGAAGAATGCATTATCGGAGATGGTTAGAGTGAGCGGAATTAAGATGGGAAAGAGAGGGCGATCGAAAGGGCTTTGAGGCCTTACTAATTTAGAATGCATAGACCAAGACTTACTAATTTTTCCAAGTCCTCTCCTCTCCCCCATCAAAATCAAAATCAAAATCAAGACTTACTAATTTAGAATGCATAGACCAAGACTTACTAATTTTTCCAAGTCCTCTCCCCCATCAAAATCAAAATCAAAATCAAGAATAATCTGCAAGGGAGAAAAATTAAGGAGGCCCATGGGTTGAGTGTGTTGGGGATTATGCAGCCCACAAACACCCCCACACAATAGTTGCGAGTAATCAACAAAATATTACGAAGAGTTTTTATTTAGTTTGGCAAACACGTAGGGGTGAGCACGGCTCGGTTCAAACCGAAAAAACCGACCGAACCGACCCGAACCGACCCGAAAAAAGCGGTTTTATGAGTAAGGCGGTTCGGGTCGGGTTAACAATTTTTCAAACCGACCCGACCCGAACCAACCGAATATATTCCCCTGCCTCAAACCCTACCCGTTTACCCGTTTACCCAAAGACAAAGCAAGTCTGTTACTAAAAAATTACAACGTCAGAGTCTAGTATTTAATCCAAAAGGACAAGTTACTTCACTTAAAAACAGTATACATACATGAGCAAGAATAATAAATTGAAGTGAAGTTAAAAAATAAATACATGCTGGCATAGGGTAATAAGAATATATAAAAGATAAATTAAAGTAAAGTTATACTTGATGAAGTTAAAACCGAACAAACCGAACCGAACCGAACCGAACCGATTTGTAATGGTTCGGTTCGGTTTTGAATTGTAGATGGTTCGGTTCGGTTGTTCAAATTTTGGTAAAAACCGACCCGAACCGAACCGTGCTCACCCTTACAAACACGCCTATATCTATTTTCACTATGCTTCGCAAACTAGTACAAGTTTTGTAAGGGGGGTTATTGGTTGGGACAAATAGGGGCCAAGTGGGAAAATTGTTCCAATAGAACAATTTTACCCCTTTGAGATATTTTGAATGGGGTAAAGTGGGATAAAATGGGATAATGAGATAATTTGAGCCTTTGATTTGACAATGCATGTGGGATAATTGATGATGTGAAACCTTATTAAAATATAATTTTATCTATTAATTACTTCTAAATTAACTTATCCCATTGGTTTAGTATATTATTTAGTATATTATTATAATATAAATATTATTTTACTTTATATTAAAATATAATATATTATACTATACTTACAAATTACTATTATTAATTATTATATTATATCATATTATATTATATTAGCATGCTATACTATATATAATAATTAATATAGTATAATATCAATATATTTAATATAATATTTTAATAGTATATATTTAATATAATACATTATTTTATTTATAAAAAATATAATATGTTATACAATAATTACTAATTAACATTATATTAGTATGCTACATTATATAATAATTGTAATATATGTTATTAAAATATTATATAATATTATAATAAATATGTTATACTATAATTACTAATTAATATCATATAATAATATATTACATTATATTATTAATATATGTTATATTTTATATATCATGTCATATATTATAATATAATTAGCATGTATTAGTTAAGTAATACAAAAATATTTTAAAATTATCCCAATTGTTTTCAAAGTGGAACAACATTGTTCTAATATGGAGGATGGGGTAAATTTTTACTATTGGGACAAAATTTTTGTATATGAGTGGGGTAATTTTACCCCAAGTGGTGTAATTGTCTCACTAGTGTTCTAGAAAACCAATAACACAAAAAGTTATTATCCTTGTTTCATTGTCCCAATGAATAACGCTATGAAATAGAATCCCCAAAATTATCTCATTGTCCTCCAAAATGTCCCAACCAATAACCCCCCTAAGTAACAATCCAAAACCTCACCTCATGCTGCCCCAAGAACTCGTGTATACCCTAACTTAAGAGCCCAAAGAATATTGATTGTGACACTCTCAAAATCTGTAGTGGAAGATAGACATGGGGCAGGCAACGACAACAATCCATGCACAAGACAAATCTCATGCATATGTCAAGCCTGACACTTCATACCGTATAGCTTTTTACACAAATATAAAATCTGCTGATGACGAAAGTTCAGGATAAATTATTTACATGATGAATACTTACAACTCAAAAACTCACCGTCATAAGTACTTAACCAAAAATAAGTCATTCAGCCATATACAATACAAGGGAGAGGCTTTTCCTCTTACGCCTCTTAACATAATCCTCATCCCCCAAAAGTCAACTTTCATACAAAACAATTAAGAATCAGAAAGTTTTGAAAATGGTGGGGTGAGCAAAAGTTCAATAAGAATATTTCACATTAGAGTTCCAAGATATTTGACAAAATAATAATCCTCAACATAGTAAATTATAAGTTTTGCACTTGTAGTTCGAAGATGAGAAAATATTACATAAAATAACGCATTAGTAGTCTTTTTAAGAAAGAAAGAGATAATTTAAATTTCTTCTTACATGCAAACTAAAATACGTTTTCATAAATTTCTGAATTAAAATTTCTCCCTCAAGATAAATATTGGAAAAACATAATATAAAAATTTGTGTAAAACAAGAAATTATCATTTTATCAAATTCACAGTCAAATATCAAAATCTCAAATATCAATGAGTTGTTCACATTGCTGCAAGAATTACCTCAAAGACCACATTAAGCCTACAAGTTATAGACCAATAGCATGGAAATGCCAAAAGAAATCACATAACACATAATTCCCAACAATAAAATAAGCATAACACTGCCATAGGCTCTTGGCCACATCACAAATACCCAAAGAGTCACATAAATGTGCATTTAATACTGTTTGGTGTGAAAGTTGATTTTTTCATTGTGCAACTCATTACAACTTCAAGTGTTACAAAAAGTTTAAAAGTTGATCTTTTTATAATATCTCCCCATATAATAAAATAACGAAAATTACAATTCTTCTCAAACAAACGCAACAGTCGTTTATCTCCCGCTACTTGCGTGAGATCTTTGCATGTGACGGGGACGTTGATATCCGTGGAATACCAAACGATCAGATCAATCCGGAGTTTCGTTGATTCGCAAAGGAATCAAGAAACCGAAGCGATTATCTCGGCAATAGTAAGATAACCACTCTTCTCGAGATCGCAGCTAGGTACAATCTCAAGGGAAGGAACCGAGAACTGTAGATCTGACGAACTCTTCTTCCTTATGCCGAAAAACTCGATCCGATCTTCTCTTCTTCTCTGAAATTCGTGCTTCTTCAGTCTCCAATTCAGCAAGGCTTCGCCGAGGCTCGATAATTCTAGATCCTTGTAAATGAAGGCCCTAGGACTGTATTTATAGGCCTCAGGAGCTCTGTTTTCGGATAAGAACCACCGATTCACTCTTATCCTCGGTTATAACTACTTTATCACGTTCTTGGATGATATTATATCAGTTGAAATAAATCCAGGTGGTTAATGGTAGAAAACCGCTCAAAAACCACAAAAACGGCTTTTTGGGGCCTGTGGACACCCGCAGTGTCTCAGCCGGGTGTCTCGGTCATGACCAAGACACCACGGGTGTCTCGGCCAAGGCCGATACACGTGCGGTGTCTCCGCTAAGGTCCGAGGCACTGTTTTGCGCGTCCCGTTTGTTTTCACTGTATCTTCGTCGTCCGAACTCGGAATTACGCAATTTAAAGTGCGATGAAAAGCCGACAATGAGATCTACAAGCTCCCATGGTTGAATCACATGTGGAGTAGATGGGACAGAGGGACACTTCACCTTTCATAAGCAAAGCGTAGCTCCTGATCAGTTCGTATCTTCGTTATTCTAAAATTCCGTTACTTCACACGGTTCGTCGACTTGCTTCATGTGTTTATCGACATCAATTAAACTTCTGTGACCCGGATAGTGACGTTCATCATCTTCTCTTTATCTCGAGCCGCGTGTGGAAATTCATGGATAATTTTGACGCCTACAGATACCCCCTCCAAAGTGTTTCAGTCTCGTTTCTTTTATAGAAGAGCCTGAAATACTTTGGATATGATCGGTCCAACCTTCAGTCGATGAGAAAGGACTTGTAGTTGGCTTCGATTCTTGACTTCTTTGATTTTGGTCTATTCAATATTTTGACGAATAGCTAAAATTCCTCCGGCGCTGCGTTTATCGTCTGGCCGTCGTCAAAGTCTCGAATCGAAATTGGTGAGTTGGTTTTGGCTCGTGTCATTGAGTTGACTTTGAACTGACTATCTCCGTCATAACGTGTTGACCGTTGTTGACTCAGAACTACGCGTTGACCGGCGTTGACCTAGGACTACGCGTTGACCGGCGTTGACCTTAGGGTTTTGTATCAATCGACGTTGACTTTCATCGCAACGCGTTGACTGGTGTTGACCTAGGGTTACGCATTGACCGGTGTTGACCTTAGGGTTTCGTATCGATCGACGTTGACTTTCATCGCAATGGTTGACTGGCGTTGACCTAGGGTTTTGCATTGATCATTATTGACTTTTTATTGCAATGCGTTGACCGTCATTGACTTTCGTCGCAACACGTTGACCGGTGTCTATACAGTTTATGCTCTTAAGGCGTTGGAGTGTGGCGATCCCAAATGTTAGGGTTGTAGGACCAACTGTTAAAGCTGATTCATCTGTATGAATGGATCTTATCCTGAAGTTGTCAGATCCTTGAGTCATGAGACCAATTAATGGAGCTGGTGCGCGCATTAATGACTATCATATTTATAGAATTTTTGACAAATTCTCAGCTATCAACAGGTTTGATTAGCCTTTACCGACTACCGTTTGAGCGGGCTAGCATGCAGATTGTTCAAATCCGTTCCGTACGTAACGTTGTGTTAAAAGAGTTAACTCTTTTTGCGCAACGATATTAAATACGTAGACTTCGTATTTCTCACGGGAATAGACGACCCGAGAACGCGTTGTTAGGCCCTAAGGTCGCTATGAAAGAACCCTAGAGGAGGGGGTGAATAGGATTTATGCTAATCTAATCTGATTTAATACCAATTAAAACTTACTAACAAATATCCTAGCAAATATGATATGTAATAAGATATATATGCAAGGATAAGTAAACTAACCAAGGGCAAACAGTATAGTGGAAGAAATAAACAAGATGCAATATGCGATATAAGATGAACACAAAAATAAGTGCGCCAATGCAATCACAAACAAACGATATGTTCACGAGGTTCGGTCCCCACGACCTACGTCCCCGCTCCTTACATCGAGAAGATCTCCACTATCACGACACACCCGGTTTGGAAGCCGGAACTTCTCTACACACTCGGTTATCAAGTCAACCGACAACTCTCACAAAATCTCACAATGTACATACACAAGCTACAACCTCAAGTGTTGGTCCTCACGTATCGACTCCCTCAAGTGCTCGGAATTATCACCTCTCACTATGCCACCGACGCCACTCCTCTCGGATCGACTCCGTCCTCACCACACACTCCTCTTGGTGTACAAGTGTATTACAAGTGATCTCACAATAAGCACACAAATATAAATTTGTTCTCTACAATAGATGAGAACACAATGTAGGCTCACACTCAATGTCACACAAACCCCACAACCCAAATTATACAATGTATGTAAATACAATAAGTTCAATGGTTGTGTGTGTAAATAAAGAGTAAACAAAATCAACTAAACTCAATATAAACACTAGCTTAACAAAATGGTAATTAAACAATATAAATGTAAAGCTGGATTGAGTTTAGGGAAACTTCTGTATAGATAACAAGAGAGAGGGAGAAGAGTGAATGCTCAAACACCAAGGATGATCTCCACTTACTCTTATGAAATTCTCTTCACAAACAAAACTCTTAAACGCTTAAAAGCTTTTTAAACAAACACTAAACAAAACTTAAACCCTTGTTAAAACTTTGTTAAAAAACATTCTCTTGGATGGGTGAAGAGTTTGTGATGATTTGTTAGGAGTATCTTCACCCTCGTTGACCGGAGGGAATATCAGATTGAAGTGGTTGAAAGAGACTTTTTAGTTTGAACTAAACACTAGAAAATGAGGGAATCGATTCACTAGTTAGGGTGAAGATACTCCTAACTAAATTAGATGTTTCCTTGAATTGGGGTAAAATAAAATTCCTTTTAGCTCTTGGGTCTGGGGACCAATTGTAACAACTTGCCCTTTACCCAAATCAGAGGTTTCCCCCGCTATGTTTAAAATTGAGTTTTTTTTTTTTTTTTTTTTTTTTTGAGGGGTGGAAGATTTTTTTTTTGTCGAGGAACTTTCACACGATCAAGCTAAGGGGCAACCCCAAAGCCTAATGTAATTCATTGAATTAAATTCTTGTGGGTGCTTTTTCTAGGAGAGTTGAAATCAAGACATGGGAATACCATTCATATGTAGCTTATCACCTTAGCTAGACACTCATAGGTGGAATAATCAGATTTTAAGGATTGGGTCAAGTAACAGCTTGATTTCACTTATGTTCCCTATTGTTTCCCTGCTTTGCATTTACATACCCTCAATTTTTTTATAGCATTTATATACCCTAAAGATTTTACAATTTATAATTTAATACCCTTAGATATACACATGCGAGTATCCCCAAAGTTTTCAAATGAGTACATTTACATGCTAATTTCGGAACATTTGATTTATTAACAGTTGTTTTTTATGAAAATAATTTTTTTTCATGATATACAGCAATCAATAGTTGGAAAATTTTAATAAACTAATTATAATTCATTATAAGATAAAGTATTGGAGAAATTTTCGAAAAAAATCACTTTTGACATTTTATTAACAAAATCGTCTATTTTTTACTTTAATTATCAAAATTGACCATTTTTTGTTACATCATTATGGCGTGCTAAAAAGTGATCGATTTTGCAATATAGAGACTTTTAAAAATGTGGGGCTACTGGTCCCTTGTAATTAGTGGTCAGTAATTAATGGTTAATCTAATTCTTTTAAAATTCATGGGACTATTAGTCAGATTAACCATTAATTAGTGACCACTAATTATGTTTTTCTAAGTCTCTATCTTGCTAAGTCGATCACTTTTTGACCAGATGTAATGACATTAACAAAAAGTGATCAATTTTGCTAATTAAAACGAAAAATGGTCGGTTTTACTAATAAATTTTCAAAAAAAAAAGTCCTTTCTAAAAGAATTAACATAAAAAATATGCTAATAGGGATAAATCCTTTTTCACGAACTTCGACCATTGGGTCCACAACACAGATGATTGCATTGTACTGAATACTAATTTTATGTTGTGCATGTTTATAGGAAGTACAAACTACGCATAGGATTTGCTTCCACTTGTGTGACGTGTCCATAAAAGATGCAGTACTACAAACAGTCGTAACACTAAACTCTCTATTTCTAATTGAATCAAATTTGGGGGAACTTGGTATTTGTGGAGAAAATCAATCTTACTCCTTTAAAACGTTTTCCCTGTAGCTCTAATTATATTGAAGAAGAAGAATCTTGAACATGGAAGATACAAACTGGCATTTTGATCCACAGCTTCTGGATCTTCCTTGTGTAGTTGCATTTGCAACAAGAAGTTGTGATGAAAATGTACAAGCTTCAAGTACAGATGATACAACTAGCTACACTAAATAGAAAAATATGAAAATTTATTGTTCTCACAGTAGATTCTCCTACTGCCAACAATATTTACATTTTATAGGGCACCTGTTTTTCTTTTTTCCCAGAACTTATGCTTCAAAGAGTTCGAACCGACTAACATACATCAAACGCATTACTTAAGTGATTACAAGCGTTATCTTCTCCCACTAAAGTACTTGTGGTGAATGAATTATAGAACTGCAATCATCCGAACAAATATCCTGAAGAGATGAAGTACCGATAACTGATCGCAAGGGGGATAAAGATAGATATGGCTGTGGGGGAAGTTGCAAGTCATTAACACCGCCTTCCAACATCTCTATAACTCTGTTAATTGGAGGTCGATTTTGAGGCATTGTTTGAATGCACCATAAGCCAACCAATATCATTTTCCTTACAGTTTCTTCGCTTTCAGCGGTCATTCCATAAGCTAAAAGGTTGCCATGTTTATTTAAATGTTCATCTATTGGCTGAGGAAAATATTCTTCACTACTGTTGCCACCTTCATTTGGCTTCTTTTTCCCACCAGCGATCTCTAGCACCATCATTCCGTAACTGTAAACATCTGACTTAGTTGACACCATTCCAAAATTTCTTGAGAAAACTTCTGGCGCAATATATCCAATGGTTCCTCTAGCACCTGCAATGGAAATTATACTGTCTTTCTTTTCGCATAATTTTGCAAGTCCAAAATCAGAAATCTTGGGACAAAAATCTTGATCAAGCAATATATTATGAGGCTTGATGTCAAAATGTACTATGCGTGTATTGCATCCACGATGCAGATACTCCAGCCCTCTAGCAATGCCAATCGCTATCCGGTATAAGTTTTCCCACTCCAGAGTTGTTTTCGGTTTCTCGGAGTAGAGAAATTTCTCGAGTGAACCATTGCACATGAAATCATAGATGAGTGCTCTTTTTGTTCCCTCACAGCAAAAGCCCAAAAGGCTAACAACATTGACATGAGAAGTCCTACAAATGCTTGCAACTTCATTGATAAATTCTTTCCCATCACTTTGAGTATCTTTTAATATCTTTACTGCCACCAAATGACCATTGCTGAGAGTGCCCTTAAACACGGTGCCAAAACCACCTTGTCCGAGTTTCTCTTGAAAAGCTTTGGTTATTTTTTTCACATTTGAATATGAATATCTTTTAGGGGCCAAAGCTCCGTATTCCTCTAGAAATACTTCAATATGTTTATCATTGGAAACCTTTCTATTCTTGCGCAAATAGAGAGCCAGTACTATTAGACATACCAAGAGGAAGCTTGCTCCTAGAGAACCTGAAAAGGAAACAGACTGTGATGAATAAGTTTCTAAAATTTAGAAAATTTGTTTTAAAGCTTCTGAACAATAATTGTTGGATAGCAGTATTCCTAATCTATTAGGATTCCTAATCTATTTTGGTAACATGAGGTTATTAGGATTCCTAATATATTTTGATAACATGAGGTTATTAGGATTCCTAATTTGTTTTGTTTTTGGTTTTAGGATTCCTAGTCTGTTTTGGTTTTAGTTTTTCTATATATATGGAGATTAGAATCAATCATCAAAAGTGAGGAGAGTTGTAATCAGATATTAGAGAGACTTTTGAGCATTGTGAGCAAGTTGAGAGCTTTGGTTGAGGGTTAGTTTGTGAGTTTTGTGAGATTGTAACCCTTTATACTCTCCTTGATTTAGTGGAATCTCCTCATCCTCTCCCCGTGGACGTAGGCAATTTGCTGAACCACGTAAAATTAGTTTGTCTCGCTTTTGTGTAATTTATAATAGCTTACTTAGGTTCCCTCGACAGGTCAGTCCTAGAACTAATAAGAGGAAGAGCTGATATCTCACTTGGTTAAGATATTTTGCTTAAGGTTCTTGTTTTCTTTGTGAAACAGGATTTCCTATTGTTACCTGACTCTCTTGTTGTGCTGTCAAAGTGCTGTCGAAATTTTTGCTACGTGCAACAAGTGGTATCAGAGCACTACAAGTGATATCAGAGCCAGATTTTAGATCTAGGGTTTTGGAATTAGGTGGAGGAAGATTCTTATTTGAAACTTGGTTTTTGGAGTTCTAGGCTTCGGTGGAGATAGTATTAGGAGTTGCCGTTGAAGATTTCGCTTTCCTGGTGTGGACAAGAGATCTATTTGAAATCTGATCTAGGGTTCAGTTGGGTAATTCTTAATTTCTATCAAAGTTTGATTCTTTCTCTATAACTTAGAGTTAGTTTGCAATGGGAGAAGAAGGTGAAAGCAGCAAGTCGATGACGAGTACAGTTCAAGTTGGTTTTCAGAACACCAAAACTAGTGTGGTGAAATATGACGGTAAAATCAACTTTGGTTTGTGGATGAGCGATATACATGATACGCTTAATTCTCAGAACTTGGAGGAGACCAACATGGTCCATAAGAGACCACCAAAATATGAAGAGGCGATATGGGAAAAGATGAATAGGAACGTTTCTGGGGTGATCAGGTCCTGTTTGGAATAGGAGCTGAAGTATGATGTGATTAGTGTGACGTCTGCAATGAAGATGTGGAAAATTCTCAACAATAAGTACCTTACAAAGCGTGTTAACCGGTTGCACTTGTTACGTAGGTTATTCAGATTTCAGATGTCCCGAGACACCTCGCTAGCTGCTTATGTGAATAACTATACGAAGTTGTTATCGGACTTGGCGAATGTTGATGAGAAGATTTCAGATGAGTACAAGGTGATTATCTTATTGGGCTCCTTATCGGATGAGGAGCATGACACATTTGTGCTCACTTTGTTGAACGGAAGATATTCTATCAGCTATAGTGAAGTTACTAATACATTGACGAATTATGATTTGAGGAGGAAGGACAAGGAGACTTCCCGTGCTAGTACTTCAGATGAGACCTTGTTGACGAGAAGTAGAAGCCCATATCCGAAATATGGTAATAGAGAAATGTCAAAGTTAAGAGACCGTCACCAGCTAGGAAAGAACCAATGTGCATTCTGCAAAGAGCAGAGATATTGTAAGAGAGACTACCCGAAGCTCAAGGAGAAGGAGAATGGCAAGAAAAAGGACCCGAAGGCCAATGAGATGAATGTTGTGAAAGACGATGATTCCGATGATTCGAGCTTTTCTCTATTGATTACTTCGGAGGTGAACCACTTGGATGCATCAGATTGGATGCTTGATTCCGGCGCTACTTATCATGTGACCCCTAGGCAAGATTGGTTTGCATCGTTTGAGAGACTCGATGTGGGTGTTGTTGTCATGGGAAGTGATCAATCATGTGGCATTTGTGGGATGGTACCGTGCGAATTCGGATGCACAATGGAGTAGTCCATGAATTGAAAGAGGTGAGATTCGTTCCTCAGCTGAAGAAGAATCTTATCTCAGTTGGAGCTTTGGAGACAAAGGGATTCAAGGTGACATTTGAAGACGCTGTAGCAAAGATTACTAAGGGATCTTTGGTGGTGATGAAGGGAGTTTGCTGTCGAAACTTGTATTATCTGAAGGGGAGCACCGAAATTGGCCAAGTAGCTTTAGCTATTTCAGAGGCGGACATGAACAGACTTTGACATTACAGGTTAGGACACATAGGTGAGAAGTCACTGCAGGCGCTGTGCAAGCAGGGACTATTGAAAGGAGCCAAGAGTGGAAAAGTAGATTTCTGTGAACACTATGTTCTTGGCAAGAAAACGAAGGTGAAGTTTTGGACTGTTATTCATAGGACGAGGGGCATCCTGGACTACGTGCACACAGACGTTTGGGGTCCTACCAAGACTACATCACTTGGTGGTCGATATTGGTTCGCCACGTTCGTTGATGACTATTCTAGATGATGTTGGGTGTACACTATGGCAAAGAAGAGTGAAGTCCTAGATATATTCGTGGAGTAGAAGAAGAGATTAGAACTGCATATTGGGAGAAAGATCAAGATGTTGCGATCCAATAACGATGGTGAATTTACTTCAGACCCCTTTCCGTAGCTATGTCGAGACGATGGCATAAAGAGACACTTCACGGTTAGTCATACACCACAGCAGAATGGGGTGGCAGAGAGGCTAAATCGGTCTTTGCTGGAGAAGGTCCGATGTTTATTGTCGCAGAATGGTTTGGAGAAGATCTTTTGGGCTGAGGTACTTACATAAGCGAGCCACCTCATTAATAGGCTGTCTTCATCTGTGATTGAGGGGAAAACCCCTATGGAGAAGTGGTCGGGAGAGCCAACACACGATTATGACCAGCTCAAGGTATTTGGGTGCCCTGCATTTTATCATGTGAGAACAGATAAATTAGAACCTCGAGCTAGAAAGACCATATTTGTAGGATTCAAGCGTGGTGTAAAGGGATACAAGCTATGTAATCCAGTTGATAGGAAGATTGTGCTAAGTAGGGACGTCACATTCGATGATGCTTCTATCTTGAAGCTTCCCAGCTCTCATCAGGTGAAGAGCGACCCGACGAAGGAGATATCGCAGGTGGTGAAGGTCGATGCAGCTCCACATTATCTAGATGGTACAATATTTATTAGAGTACCGATTGAGGTGACGCCAGGCGAGCACGACGATGACACGGAGGATACGGATACTGATGTGCAGGATCAGGGACCGACGGCTCAAGTTCAGGATTCTATTACGGTTCGGAGACAGAGAAGAGACATACGGATGCCAGCACGGTATGTCGACACAGTTACATATGCACTTTCGGTGGAGAGTATCAATGAGATGGTGCCTACTACATTCAGAGTGGTCGAGCAGAGTTCGGAGGCTGATTCGCGCAGTTAGCTATGCAAGAGGAGATGGAGTCTCTTCACAAGAATGATACGTAGGAGCTTGTTGAGCTTCCAAAGGAGCGGAAGACAATTGGTTGCAAGTGGGTATACACGAAGAAGGAGGGCATTGAGGGCACTCTATTGAGGTTCAAAACTAGATTGGTTGCGAAATGCTATGCACATGAAGAATGTATTGACTATAATGAGGTTTTCTCTCTGGTGGTGAAGTACTCTTTGATTCGGATTTTGCTAGCTTTGGTGACACAGTATGGTTTGGAGTTAGATCAGTTGGATGTGAAGACGACATTTCTTCATGGTGATCTTGATGAAGAAATATATATGACTCAGCCATTGGGATTCCGAACTACAGGAAAAGAAAAATTGGTTTGCAGATTGAAGAAATCGCTATACGGTTTGAAGCAGTCTCTTCGACAGTGGTATATGCGATTCGATGGTTTTATGATTGGTCATTCGTACACTCGGAGCCAGTTTGATCCTTGCGTATATTTTCACAAGTTGAAATGAGGTGCGTACATCTATTTATTACTTTATATCGATGACATGTTGGTTGCCTCTATTTCCAGATCTGTTATAGATGAGTTGAAGGCACAGCTTTCAAAGGAGTTTGAGATGAATGATTTGCGTGAGGCGAAGCGTATTTTAGGGATGGAGATCGGTAGAGACAAGAAGAATGACAAAATTTGTTTAACACAGGTGACTTATTTGAAGAAGGTTCTACAGCGATTTCATGTTAGTATGGATACGAAGCCAGTTAGTGTACCATTGGGAGCCTATTTGAAGCTTTCAGCTGATCTTTCACTAAAGACAGTTGAAGATCGAGAGTTGATGTCAAAGACTCCATATGCGAGTACGGTTAGAAGCTTGATGTACGTGATGATATGTACGAGACCAGACCTGTCACAGGCGGTGAGCATGGTTTCGAGATACATGCACGATCCAGGAGTGGGTCATTGGGACGCCATGAGATGGATTTTGAGGTACATTCGAGGTACGCTCAATGTTGATTTAGTTTATGAGCGGGACATTAGAGGTGCGCAGTTGTGCATTGGCTATATTGATTCGGATTATGCCGGGGATTTGGATAAGCGCCGGTCTATGACGGGGTATGTGTTTACTTTGACTCGTGCGTCGGTGTGTTGAAGATGCATCTTACAGTCGATGATGACTTTGTCTACGATGGTGGCAGAGTATATGGCGATTACGGAGGCGGTGAAGGAGGCTATTTGGCTTCAAGGACTTTAAGAGGAACTTGATATATCGCAGCGGTCCGTCACTATTCAGAGAAGCTATGAAGCAGAGAAGCTAAGGAATTTTACTTGCAGTGTGCAGGCACCTAGCTACTCTCACACTTCATAGTTACACTTGTTAATCTCAAGTAGGATACTATGATGCAGTATTTAATAAACAGGTCACCATCAGGACACATTTATAAAAAAAAAATAGCTAGCTTAAATTTCAACTAGATTCATTACCTACTCCAATAATTGTCCTTGATGCTCCACTGCCTTTATCTGAAACATAAAGAACACCGAATCAGAAATTTACATAAAAGATAGGACAACTGGAACACATTAAGATTGACATTGCGTGTCAAAAAAAAAAAAAGATTGACGTCTAAAGAAAACACAATTTGAATAATGATCATTACAGAGTACTGTGTAGATATAGTTTGATGATAGGATACTTAAGAGCAAAAATTAACAGATTAACAATGAAATGGCACTTTAAACATGACTTCTAAGCTTATCATTAAGAAGTTGTTACAAATGGATAAACCAACGACCAGGAGCACACTACGAAGTACATAGTGCAAATTCTCTACTCTAGGGAACTATAGCAAACAGACTTAAATTTCATCTCAGCCAAAAATCCATAGAACCCTTATAAGTAAAACCTTGTACCAATCAATTTTGTAGCAGATTTCGTAAAACATGTATTGCGAATTACAAGTACAGGTTACTCAATGATCACCTGACTTAGCCCATATGTCTAACGTATACCAAATTCATCACATTCAACTAAAAGAATCAAGAAATCAACCAAGAGAACAGAGAGAATCAGGGAACATACTGAAGAGCGGAACACAAGTGCCATTATACAAGAAATCAACCAAGAGAACAGAGAGAATCAGGGAACATACTGAAGAGCGGAACACAAGTGCCATTATAGATCGACGAATTCGAGCAGAAGCAAGCCCCTCCGTCCTCTGTCTTCGGATAGTTCCCGCAGACCCCTTCAGACTTGGTGCACTTATCACACCACCCTTCACCAGCCTTCCAGAACAACCCGAACCCCTGCTTCATCGCCCCCCCGAAATCATTCGCTCCGTTCCTCAAATAACTATTCGCCGCAGACTTGTATACAGGGACAAAAAACGTCGTGGTGCAGTGTGCCAGGACGTCCATGCTTGGCGGCGATGGCTCATCCTGAAACCTATAAAACGACTGGTAGCCATTGTCCTCGTGGGAGAAACACGGGGTGCTCGGTATCTGAAGTTTGTTGAACAAGGGTACCAAGGCCGGCGAGCAGTTGTAGTAGACGGTCACTACGTCATCGCTTTCTGTGTAATTGAAGAGACTGGGGTTGAAGAGATTGGAGTTGAAGGTGATCTTGGCGATGGACAGGGGACAGGCGTGGTCGGAGAGGATGAAGTCGAGCTCGACGAGGGTGAATGTACGGGACGTGTAGTTGATGGACTCGACGCGGTACTCTCTACCGTCGATGTTGGTGATGAGCATGGTGTTGTCGGCGCACGTCAGGTCGAACTTCGGGTGCCCGCAGTAGAACGGGGCGCCCTGGAGCCTGAATGGGTAGGAAATCTCGAATGTACTCCCGCCGCAGCGGTAGCTGGTCGGCTTGCAGTCGGAGTAACCTTGGCTCTCGGTCGGGTCGGAGAGCGACGGAGAGGCGAGGAATCCGGCGAGGAGCAAGAAGAGAGATAGAGAAGAATGCATTATCGGAGATGGTTAGACTGAGCGGAATTAAGATGGGAAAGAGAGGGCGATCGAAAGAGCTTTCAGGTAAAAGGGGTTTGCTTAAGAATTAAAGGTAGAGAGAAGCTGGGATTGGAACAAAAATGATTAATCCCGCTTTAAGATACCCAAACATTGATGAGGAAATTTAGAATGCATAGAGCGACGCTTGGGTTAACTATGTTGGGGATTATGGAGCCCACACACACCCCCACACGATAATAGCGAGTAATCAACAAAATAATACGAAGAGTTTTTATTTAGTTTGGCAAACACGCCTATATTTATTTTCACTATGCTTCGCAAACTAGTTCAAGTTTTGTATGTAACAATCCAAAACCTCACCTCATGATGCCCCAAGAACTCGTGTATACCCTAACTTAAGAGCCCAAAGAATATTGATTGTGACATCCTCAAAATCTGCAGTGGAAGATAGACATGGGGCAAGCAATGGTAGCGATCCATGCACAAGACAAATCTCATGTATGTGTCAAGCCCGACATTTCACACGGTATAATTTTTTACACAAATATAAAACATGCTGATGATGAAAGTTCAGAGCAAATTATTTACATGACAAATACTTACAACTCAAAAACTCACCGTCATAAGTATTTAACTAAAAATACGTCATTCAACAAATTATTATGTCAAACATCTTTAAGTCCTTGTTTAGCTACGTAGTTAAGTGTGAATATTTATGAAATTGACATGGTTTGCTACACCTTCCATTGGGCAGTTTTTTTTGAAACCCTCACTTGTTCAAAACTTATCATTTAAATCAATTAAAACATGCGCTTTGAAGTCACAAGTAGCATAATTTCATTTGATTCAACTAAACCTGGATTTCAAAACCATTGTTGCTAAACTAGGACATATAATCATTTTGTGGTCCCTCCTTATATGGAGTGTTTTGCATAGTGTTTTGTTAGGCCCTCCTTATTTTGAGTGTTTTGCATGGACGGTGCAGCCCATGTGAAAAGAATGGGAAAAAAAATTCAAAAAAGGGGCCTATGTTTACAGGGTAGCGCACTTAATTTAAGGAGGGATGTTGATTTCATATTAGAAGCAAAAGGCTATAAACAGCCTTCAGTCCTTCGGTCGGAAGCAGAACAAGCAGCGCAACTCAAATCACAGACAACTTGAGTAACTTGAGTGAGTGAGTGAGAGAGAAAAGAGAGAAAAAAAGAAGGCTAGTTTTCTGTGTTCCTTTTTGGGTGTAAAGAAGTCCTCTTTTCTATCTTGTTTATTGTTGGTGTGCCTCTAGCTAAGTGTCTAGAGAGAAAACTTATGTACCTATTATTTTTCATAGTGAAAGATTTTTATGGACTAGGTCCCGTGATTTTTACCTTCAGTTTAAAGGTTTTTCACATTAAAAAAACTAGTATCATGCTGTATATATTTTGGTCATTTTATTATTATTTGTCTTATTAATCTATTTTATCTATAAACAAAGGGGAAATTTAATCAATCAACTCAGTTTTTCCCTTACAACTAGTATCAGAGCATCGTAGAGTCATCCCCTCTATATAAGATAAAATGGATAACACTAGTACAAATAGTGCTATGATCAAGCTTAACAATTTTAATTAGTTAATATGAAAGCCCAAGATTAAGGATATCCTTTTCTATGAGAAATTGTGTGATCCGATCGAAGGCAAGGAGGCAAAACCGGCAAGTAAGTCTTATGCAGACTGGAAGAAAGAAAATAGAAAGACCACTGGAATTACTAGACAATGGGTAGATGATAGTGTAATTCATCATATTTCTAATGAAACTAATGCTTACTCATTGTGGAAAAAGCATGAGTCTTTACTTTAGCAGAAAACAGCTACGCACAAGGTGTTCTTCATCAAAAGCCTTGCAAATCTGAAGTATGAAGATGGTAGCATCATTGCAGAGCAACTAAACAAGTTTCATAGCATCATGAATTAGCTAACACCAATGAAAGTCACTTTTGATATGAAGTACAAGCATTACTCTTGTTGTGATCATTTCCAGATAGCTGGGATACCCTTGTGGTAAGCATAAGCAATTCTGCTCCGAACGATGTCATTTCGATGAGTACTATTCCTACAAGCCTACTCAATAAAGAAATCAGAAGAAAGGTATCAAGCTCTGAACATGCACAAGCCCTCGTCATAGAAGACAGAGGAAGAAGCAAGAGCAAAGCGCTATCAACTTTTCGTAAGAATTCTAGAAATAGATCAAAATCTAAAGGACCTGCGGTAAGGTACTACCATTACTAAAAGGAAGGTCACATCAAAGAAACTGCAGACAGTTAAAGAAGGAGTAGAAAGGAGGCAACAACCAGAATGATGACAACAACACAACCACCACTATAGATAGTGAAGTGGTCTTCTAACTCTTAGAAAAGAATGCTTGCACATTGGAGATGATAATGCTGGCTGAGTGGTCGACACAGCAGCTTCATACCATGCAACACCTACAAAGAGTTCTTCACATCTTACAAAGCCGGCAACTTTGCCGTCATGAGGATGGGAAACACCAGTCAAACAAATGTTATCGAGATTGGTAATATTCATCTACAAATAGATGTTCGATGCATGATGACCTTGAAGGATGTGTAGCACATTCTTGATGTGTTCCTCAATCTCATATCTGGGCTTGCTTTGGACAGCTCCGCTATGAAAACTACTTCGGCAATAGAAGATGAAAACTCACCAAAGGATAATTGATAGTTGCCAAAGGGAAAGCATCTGGCACTCTTTACCAAACTCAAGCAAAGGTGTGAGGTAGTAGCTTGAACATGATGGAGGATAACACTTCTTTCAAATCTCTAACAAAAAAGGCTAGGTCATTTGAGCTAGAAGGGCTTATAGATTTTAGCAAGGAAGAGACTATTTTCCTTGGTCAAATGTATTGCTCTAGACCCATGTGATAATTATTTATTTGGCAAGCAACATTGAGTTTTATTCAGTAAATCTTTCCATAGAAAATCTAATGTGTTAAATTTAATTTACTCTAACGTTCGTGGTCCTATCGAAGAGAAGTCTCTCGGTGGCAATAAGTATTTTGTCACTTTTATTGATGATGCATCCAGGAAATTATGGGTGTATAACCTAAAAATAAAAGATCAGGTGTTCGAGTGTCTTCAAAAGTTTCATGCTATGGTGGAGAGAGAGACCGAAAAGCCTTTGAAATGTCTCCGCGCAGATAATGGAGGCGAATACATATCTAAGAAGTTCAAAGCCTACTACTCAAAATATAGTATACGACATGAAAAGATTGTACCAGGTACTTCTCAACACAACAGTGTGGCAGAGAGGATGAATCACACCATTATGGAGAGAGTCCGAATGCATGCTAAAGATGGCAAATTTCTCAATGCATTCTAGGGAGAAGCAAAGCAATTCGCACGAAATGGTATTTGATCAACCGATCTTCATTAACTCCTTTTTCATTTGATATTCTAGATAGAGTATGGACAAAGAAAAATATCTCTTACTCTAATATGAAGGTATTTGAGTGTAAAACTTTTGCAGCTTGCATGACATGCTATTTGATTAACTAATCTCCATCAGCTCATTTATCATTTGATATTCCAAAAAGAGTATGGACAAAGAAAAATATCACTTACTCTCATCTGAAGATGTTTGGGTGAAATTTTTTTACACATGTTCCAAAGGAGTAGAGATCAAAGCTTGCTGATAAGGTGATTCTATGCATCTTTATTGTAGGCTGTCTAAAAATTAATACAGATAGCTGGTCTTCACGAAACACTAGCGATGAAAATTACAATCTGATGACCATCACGACAACAGACGAGCGTTATAAATTAACGACTCTCATATTTCCAAGAGTCGAATGTAATGATTACAAGCTAACGATCCTTACAGAATTAAAAAAAAAAAGATTGACGACTCTCAAGGCCAAACTCGGACCTCACGTTCCAAACCACAAACACAAGGGTCACCCCCACATTTCATAGAACCGAACACGAGGCTCACTCCAGAACGCGAATCTCGCGTTTGACTATTTCAAACATGATTTAAACGGGAGAAATTAATGGGGTTGGTTACACCCATAAAGTTCTATAAATAGCTAAAATTTTAGCTGGATGAGGGCTGGAATTTGGAGGAGTTGGGAATTGGCTCTTGAATTCTATTTACATCGAATTCTAAAGATCAAGAGATTGGCTTTTTTGCTTAAGGGATTAATCTCCTTTGTCGAAATTAACTCTTTTTAAGAGTTCCTAATTTGGCTAGAGTTCAAAACTTGCTTAACAAGTTCTTCCCGACGTAAAACTCAGAAGTGAAGATCAACGTCCCACGAAGCAAAGTGTTCGGATCGTCAACGAGATACAAGACTCAAACTCCCATCGCCACCAAGAAGAACCTAGCCTTAAACAAAGAGGGGGATCTATCCTTCTCTCTTTTATAAATCGGAAAACCGATCAAGAAGATTATAATTTCTTTTTTCTAAGTCGTTAGTTAGAGAGAGATTGCAAAGAGAGATTGTATTCATTCTTTTCCTAAGCCAGTTAGGAGGATTAATAATATTTCTTCACATTTCTTCTTCAATATTTTCCCGCAAACAAAAGATGGCGACTCCGCTGGGGACTAACTTTTTCACCGATGAAGAAGTGGTGGTGCAATCCGACGCTAAATTCGTGGGGACTACTGTCGAAACTCTAACCGTTGAGTTCAACCAGGCCAAATATGAGGAGTTCCTCTCTGTTTGCGAGAAAAATACAAAAAAATTTGAGAAATAAATTTGTATTAATCTCCCTAACTGACTTAGAAAAAGAATGAATACAATCTCTCACAGTAATCTTTCTCTAACTAACTTAGAAAAAGAAATTATAACTTTTCTTTATCAGTTTCCCGATTTACAAAAAAGAGTAGGAATCAACGGAGATCCTTCCCTTTGTTTAAAATTGGGTCCTTCTTGGTGTCGTTGGGAGTTTGATTCTTGCATCCCGTTGACGATCCGAGCACGCAACCTTATAGAATTTTGTCTATTTTGAACTCTAACCGAGTTTGGAAGAACTTGCAAGGCAAGTTTTGGAACTTTAAACGAGTTGAGAAGAACTTGTAGGGCAAGTTTAAACTCGTAACGAGTTATGAACTCTAAGAAAGAGTTGATTTTAGAGAGGAAATGAATCTTTTTCTAGCCAAAGAACCAATCTCAAGAATGATAATCCGAAATGGTTCAAAAACCAAGCCAAAAGCTCCACCAAAAGCTCTCTCAAAAGCCAAAATTAAGCTCCAACCAAGTTAACTCAAGCTAACCCTATTTTAGCTGTAAACCCAGCTATTTATAGGATTAAAGGGGTGTAACTGACCACTTAAATCATTTCATAATAGGGGTTTAATACCCTCATTACGTGCAAAATGGTTTTGAAACCGTTTAAAACGTGTTTGAATTAGTCAAACGTGAGATTCGCGTTCAGGAGCGAGCCCCGTGCTTAGCTTATGAAACACGGAGGTGAACTCTGCATTTAGAGCCTGAAATGCTGGGGAGGGGGGTGAGCTCCGTGTTTAGAGCTTGGAACGCGGGGGTGAGTCCTGCATTTTTTTGAGATTGAAACACGGGGGTGAGCCCTTTGTTTTGATTTAAAGAAATCTTTAATTTGTGATCTCTGTTTTCGTCGAAATTTGTTTTCATTGTAGATTCCATTGAAACTTAATTTGTTTACAGCGAATTACAACGAAAAATAAGCAAATTACAACTCTCTTGGAAAATAACACAAAAATCGTTTATCGATTCTTGTTTTTGTGGGACTTTGCCTGTGCCGGGAACGCTTTGGTTCGTGGACCGCCGAATCACAGATCGTGAAGGGGGTTTACTGATTCTGACTTCGTTTATCGAAGTGAGAACTTGAAACGATATCTTATCAAAGTAAGATAGTCGTTCTTCTTAAAATCAAGTCAAAGCTCAATTTCAAGGAGTTGCACGAAAACTCAAATCTGCTCTCTCTGCTCTGGATTGCTCGAAAATATGCTCGATCCTCGTCAGAAATGACCCAAGGAGGGTATTTATAGCCTCTGGGGTAATAACTGCACAAAACTCAAACAAAACAACACGTTATGGCCGCGAGACAGTGTTTACTGTCTCCCCCGGGGGAGACAGTGTTTACTGTCTCGCTGAGCGAGACAGTGTTTGCTGTCTCGGCCCGCGAGACAGTAAATGCTGTCTCGGAAGTGGAATATTCTGGCAGTTTTCATTTTAACTGCCTTCCCACGTTTCAAACTCCATTATTTTGGTAGTTATTCACGTGATTTTCGCCCACGATGTTTTCCACATCCCTTGACAGTTAATGGACACGTGTAGGGCAGTTATCGAGGTGATTTTTGACCATTTCAACACTGTCTCGCTGGCGAGACAGTAAAATACTGTCTCGCTGGCGAGACAGCAAAGTCTGTCTCGCTGGCGAGGCAGCAAAATACTGTCTCGCTGGCGATACAGCAAAGTCTGTCTCGCTGGCGAGACAGCAAAGTCTGTCTCGCTGGCGAGACAGCAAAGTCTGTCTCGCTGGCGAGACAGCAAAGTCTGTCTCGCTGGCGAGACAGTTCATACCTGTTTTGATTTTCCAAAAACAGTATGAGATCAATTCTTGTGATTTATTGAGTGATCTTCTCTATGTTTGGGATATCTATTAGCATTTTTTGACGTCTACAGATACCCCCTCCAAAGTATTTCCAGACGTATTCTTTTATAGAAGAGTCTGGGATACTTTGGATAAGATAAATTTTACTTATGATCCCTTCAATGCTTGGTTGAGTAGATCATGTAGAAGAATCTGTAACATGGCTTCAGCTCTTGATCTCTTCATCCATTAGTCTATTCAGTTCTTTGTAGAATAGCTAATACTTCTCCGTCACTGCGTTTATCGCTCGACCGTTGTTGAGATCTTGAATTGAAGTTGGTATTTCCAGATTGATACTCGTTTGTCTCTCGAAAGTTCATCAGGTTATCCTTAAGAATATTCAGATTAATATTCTCCAGAAACTTCCTGTTGAGGGTAGGAATACAGTTTAGACTCGTGTACCCATTGGAGTATCACTCTGTATTGCATTTGTGTGATACCGTGTTTGCTGTCTCACACTGTGAGACAGTGTTTGCTGTCTCGCACTGTGAGACGGATTATGCTGTCTCGCTCAGCGAGACGGATTATGCTGTCTCGCTTAGCGAGACAGAGTTTGCTGTCTCGCTCAGCGAGACAGCGAGTATATAAGTTGGACTTGGGTTTTTTTAGGGTTTTTCACGTCGGGTTTGGGGCGATTTCTGGCGATTCTCCGACGATTTTTTGACTTTTTTCTGCAAGTTCTCGGCTTCCCTTTGCTCTCCTCGTTTCTGATTTGAGTGGGGTTGTTGTTTGGGGATAATCAACTCGGATTTCAAAGGTTCGTTAACCCTCTTCTCTTTCAAATCTTGATTTTCTTCTCCTTCACGTTTGCATGCACTGTTTCAACCAGATTCTATGATATTTTGTTCAATTTCTCATTCAAAACTCTAACTTTCCCCTTGGGTTTCAATGTAGCTCGTGTTTTCGTCATGTCGCCGTGTAGAGCTCGAGGGACTCGAGGCCGTCCGACTGTTCAGAGCCCTGAGGAGGCTGCCCCTGTTGCCGCTTCGCATGGGGGTACATTTCTTTCACCCTTTTGCGATTTTAAACACTGTATTTCTTCAATTTCATGCGTTAATATTTGTGTTTGCATGCAGATCCTCGTTTGTATCCTTTGAGATACCCTCGAGAAGAGCCGGTATCCTCCTTTGAGGGGATCGACGCTTAAAAGTGTCTGTTTTGCTTGGACAAAACACACTTCAGAATACACAGGGGCGATTTCATATCATCCCACATGTATTAAAAGGTTATGGTATGCCGTTATAATGCCCGTGCATAGTAACGCATATCTCCTTTATACATATGGTAGATGGAAAATCGTCACACCTGTTATGAGATAGCGACTATATCTTATGGAGTAGGATATACCGTTTTCTCTAAAATTTTAGGACTATACTTACACAGCTTATGTGTATCTTCTATATCAGTCCATTTTCCTTCCACGATCTTCACCATCGATGCAGTTACGGGCCAAAGTAGTGTCACTCATTCTTATTATGAGGGGCTATCGTTAATTGAGTCTGCTCCTCAGTTTAAGTCAGATTACAGCGAAGGGGCCCGAGAGTTGATTCAACGAGGTAGTTGCCGTATTCTGCGACGGTTAATCACGGACGCAACCTTAATTTCAGAGCAGGACTCAAACCAATGTATAAGGAAACCAAACTTCTTATTTGGTGACTCTGTGAAAGATCCGGTGATTGTTTCTTGTAGACCTGCACAGTGGTTGCATGAGGATGGTTCGTTATTCCTGTACTTGCCAGAGCTTCTATACGAGGGCTTCATCCGGGTGTCTTAGGCCAAGACAATATACCTCAGAATATCAGCGCAGGCCAACACTGTGAAGAATCGTTTGGCTGCAATGAAGAAGAAATTACCCCACGAGAGTTTCAGATGTTATGGATGGGTCCATTATTCTGGGGATAAATGGTGGTGGACCAGAATGACTCGATATGTGTTGAACCGTTGGGGGCGAGAGTTAGCAGAACTAGGGTTGGAAGTCCCGATCCGTGCCAGCATGCATGGTCTGCAAATTAGTGTAGGTCATTTCCTCCGTTTGTTCGAGATCTACAATTCTGACACTAATACGTTCTTCACCAAGAACGGGGAGCTCGGGTTAGCATTGTACGAAATGATGAAGGTGTCTGGCTTGCCCATAGGCGATGTTCTATATCAAGAGTTCTTCCCAACCACCAGTCAGCTTAATAAGATGAAGGATCGGTCATCTGTGACCCACGAGACTTTATGGGAGCTGACTTGTCATTATCATATAGCTATGGCTGAGATGGAAACCAAAGCTAGGAAGAAATCTCCCCAGGTCAGCTTAAAGCAATTCGCCGATTATCTGTTCAAGAACCTGGAGGATCGATCAGAAGAGGTACGTGGATTATCTCCTTTGAGCCCGGGTGACATCAATCGGCTGTTGGAGAAAACAAACGCACAATCTTACACTTCTCATTCAGAAGATGGGTTTTCGCACGGAACTAAATTCCGCTCTTATTTGTTTCAAGCTGGTGTTCCGATTCGCCTCACTACTCTGCTGGCTGGCTTTCTGGCCATATGGTTGAAGAGATGTGTAGTTCCTCATCAGTCATCCGACGCTATGCCAATAGAAGTGTTGTATTCAGCCGTCCAGTTAGCCACAGGTCGCAGATTATCCTTGCTTCCTGCTATAGTGGTGGCTATTCATAGTGGATTACGGCAGTTAGTTTCCGCATTCACACAAGAGAAAAAGAAACCCTCTGCCAGTATATCTGTTCCGAAACTAGAATTACCCTACACTTATTTGATGACATGGTTGGTTCTTCACCGGCCAGATCTAATGGAGGCCCCTGAGATGGTGGATCCTAATCTTCCTCTTCTACAGACCCTTGAGGGTTGCAAGTGGATCAACCATCGATGGCCGGATATCACAAGGCACTTCAAAATTCACAAGTGTTGGGAATTCTTCCCCTGCTTCCCTCGATTCTCCGGTACCTACAACACAACTTTATTGGATGCTGAAAACCCGAGGCAGAACCATACCATTCTAGATGTCGGATGCTTCCGATGGCTGATGAATATCCGACCTGGCTATCTGTTGTTCAGGGTAAGGGACGTTTGCCACATTGAGCCCTATCTTCCATGTCGATTTGCCCGTCAATTCAGCTATGACCAAATTTATATCGGCAACCCGAATCGTCACCTTAGCTTTCGAGGTGGACTTATTGACGGGGAATTCGATCTCCCTTTAGAAGCGCCGCCTCTACGGATGACCTTCCTCTTTTGTAAGTGGTTGATTGCCGCTAATATCGTCACTCGACGTGGGAGAGTATCGGACTCAGAGGAAGAGGTAGCTCCGCAGCAAGCGACAGAGGCGACTCATGAGGCTATGATGTCAACTCGAGGAAAAGAGGCAGCTGAATCCTCGAGAAAAGGAAAGGAACCGGTTCTTCCAGTTGGTATTGAAGAGGAATTTGATAGTGAGGAAACGGAGACTTCTGAAGAGGCGGGTGAGACTGGCTCGAGTTCTGATGAAAGAGCTGGTCTCCCTGATTCTTTCTTTGAAAGGGGACTTGTAAGACCTTCCGTCGCTCCGGCCCAACCACAAGCTGCTCCGAAAAATAGTATGATTATATCTAAGCTCAATATATATACACTTAACACGATTTTTGACGTTTTCTATCATATAGGTGATTTTTCTTTAAACATTGTTACAATATCATTATCTCATGTTTACAGCTCTCTCATACTTTATTATATACATATAATATATGCACAATATATATATGAATATTTACAAGTCCTATATCAAACTTTCACTTTCATAAAAATACAGGTTTTCTAATCA
>NC_033794.1:122843899-122845228 GCF_001876935.1 Asparagus officinalis
GGCCGAGCCACCAAGGTGGCCGGCCGAGCCACCTCTTGGTGGCTCGGCATGAGCCGAGCCACCTTGAGGTGGCCGACGGCTTGAGTTCTGGCCACACGTGCACACGGGCACGGGCACAGTGACGAGAGCCTATAAATAGGCCAAGGGGTTCTTCATTTCAAGAGGTTGGATTTTGGAGGAGGCGAAGCCCTGCAGGATTGGAGACTCAGATCTAAAAAAGATCTCAACTTTGGGACATCAAGGACTTGCTCATCCAGATCTGGTGCTCGGCGACCGTCAACGCCAAATAAGGCAGGTGTTCGAGAGGACCAGATCTCAGATCTACGCGTACGAACTCCGGATCTAAGCTTGGTCTTAGATCCCGAGACTTGGACGATTGTTTCCTTGGTGAAACAATCCTCCCCGGCTATTATTTCCTTGGTGAAATAATACCCGTTGTACTGCGTAGATCCGACCGGATCTAGATCGCGCGGTGGTCCACGGCAAACAACCCCGGCGCAGGCAAAGAACCCATACAAAGCGAGCGACCGCAAAACAGGAGCTCGCGATTCGTTCGACAAACAAGAGAAAAAGTTGTAATCTTTCTTTTATTTTATTTTGATTTTCATTGTAACCGGATCTTATAAAAAGACCGGATCTTTGTAACCGATAAACTGTTAACAAAGTAATCAATGGAATCAATAAAGAAAGAAACGATTTTTCCCGCGAACAGCGGGGACGTAGGTCGTGGGGACCGAACCTCATAAACATATCGTGTGTTTGTGTTTTGCTTGTCTCATAATTTATTTGTGCATAGTCTTATTGTTCTTATTGTTCATATCTATCTCTTGCAAGAACATATTGATCTATATAATTTTAATTAGCTTTTAATTGGAATTAGATTAGCGTAAGACCCTAATCACCCCCCCTCTAGGGTCTAACATAACACAGGTAAAGATTCCACGCAAGCAGCGAGAGTTTAAAAACGGAAAGAGAGAGTCGTCATGACCTATCCTAATCGGATGACGGTAGACGTTCTCAGTGGAGACGAAGAGGATGAAGAGGATACAGTGCCTCTTGTTCGTAGGCAAAGATCTCAATCTTCCACTCAAGCTCAAACTCAAGTCCCTCCTAGCACTGAATTACGCACCAAACGTCGTCACGAAGGTTCTGAAGCACATCTACCGAAGAGACAAAAGAAAGCTGTCTCCAAACCACGCGTTCATCTTCCTGCTCTAGAAGAGACGTCTGGTCGTAGTGTTTCTTCTGATGAACAAGGTAACTATTTGTTTTTTATCGCTTTTACATTTCTTAACGCTCAAACTTATTTCATGCTCAACTTCTGTAGGG
>NC_033794.1:122845698-122909483 GCF_001876935.1 Asparagus officinalis
ATTAGTCCGGTCGCAACAAAAGCGAGACCAACTGAAGACGTTGGTACGTCGGCTGATGTTGTGCCTAGAGTTGGTGAGTTTTACCCATCATTTGTTTTAAATTTCTGATTATCATTTCATCATACTCATTGAGATTCTCTTGTTTGCAGAATATTCTCCCAAGGAGCCTCTCAATTTAGACCCAAAGTTCTCTGAGGTTGAGATTAAAAAATCTTCTGACGTAGTTAGTGCGTCAAAAGCTGCTATTCCCGAACCGACTTTGGCTGCTCAGGAGGCCGGACTACCACCCTTGGGTGAACCAAGTCATACTGAGGGTTCTTCCGTCGAACTTGGTATGCTTCCGCTTGTCATTATGCATGCACGCACGTATTTTGTACTAACATATTTGTCCTCATCACAGCTCCTTCTTCATCATTATCAGACCATATCCAAGCGTTATTGGTCGACGACGATCCGGACAAAGCTGTCATCTGTTCCAGTCTCCAAGGCTTCATTACTTTTTTGAACTCTATGGTCGATCGTATTCTCTTCAAAGGATCGTACTTTGAGAGTTATAACAAATCTCTTGAGCGTTTTATATCAGGGTTCAGAGAAGAAGGGTATAATGAATTAGCCAATTCAATCAACGCTTATTTGGTTGACTTGAGGCGACATGTTGAACTTCTGCAGGCTTTTCGCAACAAAGGCATACCCTCTTATATCGCTTCCCACATGGAATCCAAGTTGCAGGCGTGGCGTGATTCCCAAAAATCAGCTAAGTCATCAGCTTAGGGTGAATATTGGCAAAAGGACACAAGCCAAGGTCAACCTACGCCGAGATATAAAATCGAGTCGAGCGGAAATAGCTCGCTTAGAGGAGGAACTTGCAATGGCCAAGGATGCTCATGAGGTCTTGGAGTCCGAGTTGATGCAGGAAATTCAGGTTGAAGAAAACCTGTTACAGCAGCTGAACTTTCAAGATAAAATAATTGCTGAAAAGGAACAAGAGGTCGCCGCGCTTCACAGTGTTGATGAAGAAGCCTTCAAAATTAAATTGGCGGCTGAGCTTGAACAGGCTTATGCATTAGAGCTTTCAAAACTTAAAAATCAGATTAGTCAATATAAACTTTTGTAATTGGAGAACATATATTTTTTGTAGTTTTGTTTAAACATTTTTGGTCAATATATTGAATCCTTTTGCTCATTGAGGTTTTATTATGATTACTCATTCTTGTTTTAGAATAAATAACCATAATACTTATAGGATTTTTGGCAAATCCTCAGCCATCAACGGATTTGATATGTCTTTACCGACTACCGTTTGAATCGGGCTAGTATGTGAATTATCTAAGTCCGTTTCACATATAACGTTGCGCTAAAAGAATTAAACTCTTTTAGACTTTGAACTACACTGTTGAATATGTAGGCTACATGTGTTAGATGTAAACTCGAAGTGGGATCTCCACTTAGAGAATCTGGGTTGGTTTGAATAACCCTAACTGTCATAAGGTTTGATTACTCAATTCAAAAGTTGACCTTTCGTTCGCAAAATGAATCGAAAGGAGATTTTGGTTGTGGTCCTAACTGTAGTAAGGTTTGACCAAGTGGGAGTTTTGAGACGATCCTAACTGTAGGAATGTTTGATCGTTTAGTTTGTGGACCTCTCGTTCATTGAAGGAATCGAGAGGAGATTTTGGTTCTGGTCCTAACTATTTAAAGGTTTGACCGGGTGAAGAATTGGAGTAGGGTACAAATAACAATGAGTTCATTGATTTGCACAAACTACTCGGTGGGAAATTTTGATTTCAAACATAAGAATTTGACACAAAATAATTTGTTGACTGATACGGACTGATGACTATTGGTTGATCCGATCAGTGAGGGTTTCATGGTGTGAGATTACAAATCATCGAATCTCCTCTTCCATGATCACGTTATAGGGTTTTGTGAGGAAAGATTAACTATCATTAAATCTCATCTCAACAAGGTAGTAAGGAGATCTTAATCATTTTTATAATAATTAAGAATAGATTATTCACATGATCAGTCTTCATTTAGAATAATCAACTGATATCGGGTTATCCTAAAATATCCTATACAGGATTCTCTAGGAACTTCCCGTTTTACATAGGTTATCCTGAACGTATTATGGATAATACTTTTTCAGGAACTTCCCATTTATTAGCATCATTAATTTGTTGCCATCCTGGGTAATCAGGCGATAAGCACCGTTGGAATAAACTATTTCTATCACAAACGGTCCTTCCCATTTAGGTTCAAATTTGCCTTTCTTCTTAGAAGTGAGAATCATAGGTCTTCGGACGGCAAGAACCAGATCTCCTTCTTTAAAGCTCCGTCGTCGGACCTTTTTATCAAAAGCCCGAGAGATTCTAGCTTGATAAAACTCGATCTGTTGTTGAGCTTCCAAGCGCTTCTCATCTAACATCTCTAATTCCTCAAGACATTTCTGATGATGTTCTTCTGTCGTCATTCCCGTTGTAAGAGCGATACGGAGGGAAGGAATCTGTATCTCCAATGGAAGGACGGCTTCACACCCATACGTTAAAGCATACGGGGTGGCTCCGGTAGGCGTGCGGACGGTCGTACGATAAGCCCAGAGAGCTTCGCCGAGTTTGTCATCCCAATCTCGCTTATTGGTTTTCACCAATTTTGCCAGAATTTTGATGATAGTCTTGTTAAAAGCTTCGGCCAATCCGTTAGCTGTAGGATTATAAGCAGTCGACGAAACGTCTTTAATCCCGAATTTACCGCAGAACTTGATGAATGCGTTGCTCACGAACTGAGGACCGTTGTCGTGCACTATTCGCCTTGGCACACCATACCGATATATGATATGGTGTTTGATAAATTTGATAACATCAGTCGTCTTTACTTCTCTAAGTGGAACTGCTTCTGCCCATTTCGAGAAATAGTCGGTGATTGCCAAAATGAAACGGTCCCCTTTAACCGAAGGCAGAAAAATTGGACCTACTATATCCATTCCCCAAGTCTCGAACGGCCACGATGTCGCCGAAGGATGTAGATGTTCAGGAGGTATGTGCATATAATTTGCATGTAATTGACACGCTTGACATCGTCGGGCGTAGTCAACCGCATCCTTTACCATAGTCGGCCAATAATATCCAATTCTCCTAAGTCGGTCACAGAGTTTCGGACCGGGTTGATGTGCACCGCACGTCCCTTCATGCGCCTCTTTGAGTGCTTGTTCCGCTTCTTTGCTGGATAAACAACGGAGTAAAAGACCGTCATACAATCGTCGATACAACATTTGCGATGTGGCATTGTAATAAAATCTCGGCGCTCTTCGCCGAATCGATTCCCTTTCTCTTACATCTTCAGGTAATATACCATGTAAGACGTAGTCGATAATGGGAAAGCGCCAATCTCGAACTTCGGGTTCAACTCCAGTTGAGTATACCTCTTTAGCATTCGAATCGTAGATTGGAACAATAAGATTAATTGTTCTGTCTCGGGAGGCTGAGCCAGAGATACTGACAATGCCGCCAATGCGTCTGCGTATGTATTTTGGAGACGCGGAATGTACTCGATGAAAAATTCTTCAAACGAGCTTGCCACCTCAATGGCCACCTGGTGGTATGGAATCAGGTCTTGATTTCTGACTTCATACTCTCCTCGAATCTGATTAACTACCAGTTAAGAATCTCCAAAAGCTTCAAGGTATTCGACCCCCAGCTCTTTGGCAAAATTGAGTCTAATTATCAATGCATTGTACTCGGCTACGTTATTAGAGCATGGTTCGGTCAACGAGTATGCTCTAGGTAAGACGTGCTTTTCCGGGGAAACTAAAACGATCCCCACTCCTAAGGAGATTTTAGAACATCCGGATGCGCTTGCTACATTGGTTGATCGGGAAACCCCATCGAAGTACAATTGCCACACTTGTTGATGTGAGGTGGTATTAACTTCGTGAGTTTCATCTGGCAGATCGTCGTACAATTCGACTACATCCTTCGTAGGGTTTTCCGCCAGAAGATCGCAAATAGCTCGTCCTTTAACTGATTTTTGTTGCTTGAAGTACAAGTCATATTGCGATAAGAGTAAAGCCCATCTGGCTAAACGCTAATTCATGGAGGCTGGTTGGGTCATGAATACTCGGATGGGATTTATGTTGGAAATGACATAGATTGTCTTTCCAACCAAATAATGTCGCATTTTCTGAATCGTGAATACCAAGGCGAGGCATTCCTTCTCAATCATTGGATAACGAGACTCAGCTCCTACTAATGTACGACTCAAATAATACACAGCTTGTTCGTGACCGTTATCGTCGTCTTGTGCGAGTAATGCACTTAACGAATGGCTCGTCGCTTTGACATAAATCAAAAACGGTCTGCCCGATTTCGGTGCAACGAGAATAGGTGGATTCGCTAGATATGTTTTAATATCTTCGAATGCTTTCTGACAAGCTTCATCCCAAATGAACGACACACCTTTCTTTGCGAGTTTGGAAAACGGTTGACATTTTCCGGACAAGTTCGATATAAACCGACGGATATATGCCAATCGACCTTGCAACTAAGCTCGAACATTGTCTTCAGATCGTTAATGTGGTCGTTTTTATCACGACTCTTAACGACCAGGTCATCAACGTAGCATTCGACGGTCTTCCGGAGGTGCTCTTGAAAGATCTTTGTCATCGCTCGTTGGTATGTAGCACCGGCATTCTTCAAACCAAATGGCATAACAGTGTAACAAAATACACCCAGGGGTGTTCTGAATGCTGTATGCTTTTCATCATCAGGGTGCATCTTGATTTGATTATACCCAGAAAATCCGTCCATGAATGACATTCTTTCAAACCCGCATGTGTTGTCAATGATGACGTCCGTAATTGGTAGAGAAATGTCGTCTTTGGGACAGGCTGTGTTCAGATCTCTGAAGTCAATACAGATCCTGATTTTTCCATTCTTTTTAAGGACTGGAACAATATTGGCCAACCATTCAGGATGTTGTTCTTCTCTGACAAAACCCGAATCAATCAGTTTCTTAACTTCGGTCTCTATTGCCTCCATAATTTGCGGACGAAACCGTCTTTGTTGTTGTTTGACAGGTTTAACATCCGGTTTAATGTTAAGGCTGTGCATTGCTACATTTGGGTCGAGTCCCGGCATATCTTCGTAATTCCAGGCGAAAACGTCGATATACTCTTTAACGAGGGCGATTAATTCCTCTTTTTCATCTGGTGGAAGATCACCGCTAATAAATATAGGCTTCGGATTATTTTCGTCACCCATGTTAACTTGGACTACTTTATCCTCTGTAGGAGGTTCTCTTTGCTCAAATCGATCACCGTACTGGATATTCATGTAATGTGTCCAAGGATCTTCCCAAGTGGGTAACTGATCGTCTTCTTCTGTTGTAGAAGGGTCAACCGTTGCCATGTTTGACATGAGAGTTTTGAACTTTTCTCCAATGCTCACATCAGAATCCCAATTGGAAGTATCAGATGAATGTCCGCTCCTATCTATTAATTGGTTAATGATCTGTTGGCCATAATCGTCATCGGATGATGAAGCATAACCCAGAGCCCTATTACGCTGTAATAATTATCTGGTTTTCCTTTTGGTACATAGGCAGGACGGGGTGGAACCCTAATACCTTGACCAAAATAAAGACCTTCACCGAGTGAGAGGTCATAACCCTGTTTTGTCATATAACCATTCGCTTGTGAACTATACCGAGAGAAATGTCGCCCAGGTTTTTCTTCATCTGAATTGGTGTCTAAGAAAAGATCAGGAGTTGGGGATGGATTCCCTTTTCCAAAGATTATTTCTTTTTCACTCCCTGTCTTTGCGGGTAGAATCACAGTTGTTCCGACTGGATTTTGAAGATATTTTATCGTCGTGCAAGACGAGCGAAGCGGCATGTGTAGACTAGGATCGTCATACAATTCCTGCATTACATTATCAAGACAAGACGAATACTCTAAATTATCCTTTATTATTTCATCGGCAAGTTGCCAGTTACAACTTTCGTCCGACGATTCATCACCGTCAAGATCGATTACAAGAGGTTCAATGTCATTTAGTACAAGACCTTCACTATAATCGAGCCCGGCTTCGGTATCAGCTTCTTCTCCGCTGTCCGTGCCATGGGCCGATGGTTCAGTATCGGACTCAGCACCATAAAGAAGGGAGTCAGTAAAGTAATTTTCTAACCCCTTGAATGGTTGCTTATCCGCGACCACCGTCTTGACCTCCTCATTAGTGTCGACATACTTCAAACACTGATGGAGGGTGGAGGGAACTATAAGATTACCGTGGATCCATGGGCGACCCAACAGTAAGTTATAAGAAGTCTCCGCATCGATCACATAGCAGGTGACTTCAGACTTCAGATCTCCGAGTTGACACTTCACCCGGATTTTTCCCAACGGTCGTGACCCGCTTGTGTTGAAACCATAGATAACCGTTCCAGTGGAGGCTAACTTGCTGGCGGGAATTCCGAGGTGGTACATCAAACGAAGTGGCATGATACTAACAGCGGAACCCGGATCGACTTGGATCCGGTTAACCATGCTCGAACCGATATATCCAGTAAAATATAACGGTCTATCATGCTTTGAATTCTTGACTTGCATATCTTCTTTTGTGAAAGCGATGCAAGGAAATTCCGTGGCTGCCAGATTGCAATGCTGCACTGATGACTCTGGCTCTTCAGGAGTTGGCTTGACCTGAGTGAGGAATACCTCAGAATCAGCCAAAGCTTCTTGTAAAGCTTCTCTGGTTTCTTTTGAGAGGCGCAGCAACTCGTACAATGTGATTCTTGCTGGGATATTAGCCAGCTGAGCCATAACGTCGAAACGATATGGTGCGTTCGAGCTTTCCGGTTTGTCTCGTCCAATCGGTCGACTAAAACGAGACTGCTTCGGAATTTGAACCTCTCTGTGTTGAGGTTCTTTTTCTTTTTGCTTAACAACTTTCTGAGGTTTTTCAGCTGCTACTGGTGGAGTTATGGCTACCCCCAGCTCCGTAAGAGTTTTGGCATTTGGATCTGAGGTTTCCGGATACCTATAATGGTACTCGTTTCCACTTCTTGTAGCAAAAACTTCCTGTTCTCCATCAGAAAGTGATAAAGCTGCTATATCCTCATCGTTCTTCTCGGGAATCGCCGAGGCTCCATAGCAGGACTTCTCCTTTCCCTTGCCTTTTGACTTCTTCTTTGATGTGGGTGTCGTCCACTGTTCATCTTCAAGCAAATCCGGATGAACCCAAAGGATTTCGCCGTTGGGGGCTGTGTGAGATACGAGCCCCTTCTGGCGCTGTCCATGAGGGTCATCGTTGATGGTTTGCATCTTGACCTTTGATACTGGCTCGGCTTGAAACCAGGACAAAGGAACCGATCCGAAGCTAATAGAGACCGCGTTTGCGCCTACCTTCTTCTCCTTTGGCTTCGGCGTCACAATACCAACATCAATTAAGGTTTGTATTTTGTCTTTTAAGACATAACACGTCTTAGTGGGATGGTGGACTCTTCTGTGATATGCACAGTATTTCGGGTCATTAATCTTCGTTGCTTCTTCTTGGTTTGTGACCGGTGGAAGCTTGATCTTGTTGTTCTCTAACAAGTATTTGAAGATGACCGGAACTTCATCATCTTTGAAAGAGTATTCCTTTGGGAATCTGGGCTCAGAATTCTTAAACTGCTTCGAAGGCTGTTGATTCTGGTTTGGCGCCAACTGGAAGGATGATTGTTGCGGTTGTTGCGGTGGCTGTTGTGACGTCTGATGTGCGTCCACAGCGGCTACAGACCCTCTTCCTCTGCCTCGAGGGTTAAAGTTCTGCTTTTGATTTTGATTCTGATTATTAGCTGGTGGCAAACCTCGCTCCAAATTCTTTCTCTTGAGGAAGCGTTCAGCTTGTTCACCTCTTACTTTCATCTCTTTCCAAGTTTTAGAGGGAACAACCCCCACCACTTCTAATACATCCAAGGACAGATTATTATGACATGTTTGCAGAATAAATTCCTCAGTGAGTGGATCTCTGCAGTTCACCGCTTTGTCCCGGAATCGTTTGACAAAGACATCAACCGATTCCCCATCCTTCTGCTTCTCATCCAACAACGTGCCGATCGAGACTTCCGTGTCGTCGTCGAAGAAATTGGTGAGGAATAACTCTTCCATGTCTGCCCAGCTAGTGATACTCCCAGGCTTAAGGCGTCGGTACCAATCGAAGGCAGGCCCGCGAAGGGTTCCTACGAATGACCGGACCATCAGGGCTTCGTTCCCAGATATTGCGCCGAGATGCGACTTGAAATAGATCAAGTGCTGAGTTGGTGAACCCCTGCCATCAAAAGGAGTAAAGTTAATCAAATTAAATTTCTGGGGATAAGGAATCAGGTCCCACTCCCTCGGGTACGGGTATGGGATGCCCGTTTTCTTCACTTCTTGAGCCGTCATCAAAGCGTTGACTTTGCTCTCAAGATCGTGCATCTTCTTGTCCTCTTCCTCGCTTTTCTTCAAATAGATCTGTGGAGGTTGAGTGGCTGACTTGGTCGGATCGCTTCCGGAGTTGTCTTTATCTGGAGGAGGATCTTCAAATATCGTCTCATCCTCTTCATTACGCCGACTGGATTCTGCTCTTTGGCTTGATTCCGGTTGGTGTTGCTGAACCTGCAAATCCCGCATCTGCTGCATAGTCAACTCCATTTCGGTTTTGAACTCAGCTCTAATTTCTTCGCGTTGTTTAGCCAACGCTTCCTGCAGCATGTGAGCCAATTGATCTGGCGTAATTGCAAATGATTCTCTGGCTTGTCCAACACTGGATGTGGTGTCGTCAGAAGCGACAGCAGAACAAGTGTCTGATAATTCTTCGTCCGAAGATAACCCCTCGTGCATTCTCTTGTAATCTCGTCGTAGGTTGGCTCTTCTTTGTAATCGCGCCATCCTTTGAGAAAGACCCTGCTCAACTCTCCCTCCCGGAGAGAAATCAGGGTCGGGGTTAACTAACTGTTTCTTTCCTTTGTTCTGCATAGTCAATTCCATCTCGGTTTTGAATTCAGCTCTAATTTCTTCGCGTTGTTTAGGCAACGCTTCCTGCAGTATGTGAGCTAGTTGATCCGGCGTGATTGCGAATGATTCTCTGACTCGCCCTGCGCTGGACGCGGTACTGTCTGAAGCTACAGCAGAACAAGTGTCTGACAGTTCTTCATCTGAAGATAATCCTTCGTGCATCCTTTTGTAGTCTCGACGTAGGTTGGCTCTTCTCTGTAACCGCGACATTCTCTGAGAAAGACCCCGCTCAACTCTCCCTCCCGGAGAGAAATCAGGGTCGTAGTTAACTGACTTTTGCTTTCCTTTATTGGTCATGTTGATAGTGACCTCAGGGAACTCATCTTGTCGGATTACATGTTTCTTTTTGTTGAAACGTCTTGTTTTGGGTCTTGACGCTTCATTGGACAATCTTTGAAATACGGAGACTCTTGTTGAATTATTCTTAGAGCATCCGCATTCTGTCAACACTGCTTTAATGAGTCTCTCGCAAGCGCAATGAGACTCGTTTTCTCTGACAACCCTCTTTCTTGAGTTATCTTTCTGATAGTACAGCTCATCATTATTGTGATTCGAGCAACCTATCTTTTGCCTTTGAACTTTGTTAACATGCACAGGATGACTGGTCGTCGCCTCTGGGCGATCCAAAGTTGAATTTTTAAATCCACCCCTTTGCGGGAGTGGGGTTTTCATAGCTCCTAAATGAGAGTGGACTGATATTCTCTCGTTCCGGATTTGTGCATTTCTGACAGGAGGGTGTTTACGACCCCCTGTATATGAAACCACTACGGGTTTATTTACAGGATCTGACGGTTCTTTAACTGGGGCTTTGCCTCGATCGTCAGCCGAAGGACCGAGGCGATCCGCCATGGTGATCTTAAACTTAGACAAATCTGGGCTAACCCAGGGTTTCACTGATGATGCAGTAGACGGGCCTGGAACAGATGCTTGCGGCGTCTTCGGCATCCAAACTCTACGGTTCTTCGGTGGCTTTTCAGACACCGTCTCCTTCTTGGTTTCTTGTGCTTGTTGACGAAGAGCGCGAGCACGAGCGGCCTTCGCCTTACGCCTTTGTATCCGTTCCTTAAGGGTTGAACGGGCCCTTTTGACAAGAGTCCACTCCTCCGTCGTAAGTTGTGCAGAAATATGATTATCTTGCCGTTGAGGCAACTAAGTCATTTTCTATTTCCTCGACTCTAGGTCCGCATAGTAATGGACCCCGTCGGTTTGTTGCATGGCCTTAGCCAATTGACGAGCACGGCGCTGGCGCTGTCTCTGACGAGCTCTCTTCGTCAGCACCGGTGAGCTATTGATCAACGACTCCGTAACGGGTGTAGAGTCGTTTTGAGCAGGGATGTCGCAAGGAGATTCCTTAGCAGCAGTCGGGCAGGAATCTTCGCCTGCGGTCTCCGTTGGAATTGCAGACTTGAAAGTTTTCTTGAAAGGTGAAATCTTCCTATATTTGCGAGACGAGGAAGATTTCGCAGATGAGGATGATAAATATTCCTCAAACTTTGCTTGATCGAATTCATATTCGATCTCTTCATTGACAACGATCTTGATCGGTTGCGACACCGCGGCCTCGGCAGCGAGGCCGCTGGCTCCCACTGTGGTCGCCAGTTTGTTTTCGTCGTGTCAAAGTCGGTTTCTGTTGAGGAATTCATTATAATCTTTGTTTGATTACAGAACAATTAGAAGAATAATCTTTAATAAGATTTTTTTACACAACAAAATAAAATTACAAAGCTCTTGAAGAAACAACACAAATCGTCTATCGTCTTTGTTTTCGTGGACTTTGCCTGTGCGGGAACGCTTTGGTTCCGGACCGCCGAATCATAAGATCGTGAAGGGGATTTACTGATTTCTGACTTCGTTATCGAAGTGAGAAATTGAAACGATATCTTATCGAAGTAATGATAGTCGTTCTTCTTAAAATCAAAGTCAAAGCTTAATTTCAAGGCGTTGTAATGAACTCAAATCTTGCTTTTCTGCTCTGGAATGCTCGCAATATGCTCGATTCCTCGCACAAACGCTGACCCTTGAGTGTAGTAGGGTATATTTATGGTCAGGGCGTCTGCAACTACAAAAAACTCAACAATGACGTATTAGTACGGCGAGAAACAGTGTTTACTGTCTCGCTGGCGAGACAGTGTTTCTGTCCTCGACCCGCGAGACAGTAAATCTGTTCGGAAACAGTACACCGGGCAGTTTTCGTTTTAACTGCCTTTCCACGTTTCAAACTCCGTTATTTTGGCAGTTATTCGACTGATTTTCGCCCACATAGAGCCAGAATAAGGGGTTTCGCCCGGCGCGGACGTCCACTGTCAGATGTGTGGTATAGGAAGCGGACACGGGTAGCCGCGTTAGCAAAGGAATTTTGACTAATGAGTGTCGAACACTAGTTACCCAACGGCCGGCGAGACACCGGTGCGGCAATATGTCTCGCCGGCGAGACGCAATACTGTTTTCGCGGCCGAGACAGCAAAGCCTGTCTCGCCGGCGAGACAGTTCATTCCTGCTTTGATTTTCAAACGATGAGATCCCTTTGAGTGATCTTCTCTATGTTTTGGGATATCTATTAGCATTTTTGACGCCTACAGGGAATTGCCCATCGTAATTAAGTTAGCGGGGATCATTTTCCCGTCATTACTTAAATGATGGTTCCATTCCGTTGTTTGTTGTGTAATGATGTTTTTGTACGCCCGTTTGTTTTTTTTTGGTAAATGAAAGATTTTTCAGCAAACCAACTGTAAAGGTTTAAGTACATCAAATTACACAGATTTCATGAATCTAAGAGCTAGAAAATCTAAACAAAAAGATAACACGCAGTATTTTGTTCTACGGGAGACGAAACCGATCCCTGTCTTCATTTGGCAAAAGTGGGATTGTTGAGGATGGTTGTATACATGTCATTTAATGTCCCTTACACTGTCAGGGGGTCTGTCTCAAGTTGAAATCCTCTCATTTCGCTCTTTCCAAATGTTGTAGAAACCACTGCTGAAAGAGCCATTCTTTAGTCTCAATTGAAGCCTCTCACCCTTAATCTGTTAAGTACCGGATCAAGAAAGCCAACCTCCCATTGCATGTCCTCCCAATTAAACTTGACTAATCCATACCTCATTCCAAGACTGTCATAGAAAAACTACATTCAAAAAATAGATGTTTTGAACCGGCTTTCAGAATCTTTTCCACATTAGGAGCCAAGGGTCCAGCATTGGATGAATCCCTCTTCTGAGCCAATCTATCCTTTGTGCAGGCAGCCTATTTTGAATAGCTAACCACAAAGCAAAAGAGTGCGTTAGGAAGACTTAAACTCTCCAGAAGATAGTATTGACCAAGGAACAGATACATTAAGTAAAGCTGAAGATAAAATTTTATAAAGACTAGAAAAGATGAATTTCTTGGAGTCTTTGATAACAAGACGTGATGGGCATTGTATTAGATTATAAGTCTGCTTCCAACTAGATTGCAGTTTTTCCTTACTTTAAACTGTTTCCATAACGCAAGAATCACAGTTATAATTCTGACTTGCCAAATGTTTGAGGTTTTTAAAGAGGTGCCATGACCCACTAATGCACCATAAAAGTTTTTTATTAGAATGCCGATACCATAAAGTTTCATAGCAGTAGCCAGTTCCAAGTAGTGCAGAATAAATTCAAGCCTCTTGATTTCCCTGTGGCAGATTTTATCCCAGGACAAGCGGAGCTTTTGAACTATGATCAAGATTTACCCTCCTAAAGAAAACTCCCTCGCGAGAGGTCATCAAATTTTTGAAAAAATTTTGAAGGAATATTAGCAGGAAGTCCAAAAATTTGCAACTCTCAAGAATGACACTGTTTAATAATCTGCAGTCTGCTGCTAGGAGAAGAGGCTCTGTGCCCTTCAACCAAACTTGAATTGATTTAAAATTTTCTTGGACAAGGGAATGCAATCAACATAGCACAAGTCTTTTTAGACTATTGAGAGTAATCGCAAGATGATTTGATGGTAAAAACCCTCGGGAAAACAATAAGACTAAAATGTTATCTTTATTATGTATCAACTCCACCATATAAGAGGAACATTGTGAGATTGCTTCAACCCAGAGATCAGCACAAAATTCTTGACACAACTGGTAGATTTTCAATGGCAGAATTAACAAATCTCCGCTTACTGAATAATAAATCATCTGCAAGAGTTAGATGGGAGTATCTTTGAGTCTTTTTAGCATTTAGGGTGGAATTTAAAATCTTTGTCCATTGTCAGCTTGCAACAATTCCTTTGATAGATATTCCATAGCCAATGATAATAAAATAAGGTGGAAGAGGGATCTCCCTGCCTCAACCCCCTAAGCTCCTTTGAAGTACCATGATAAGGCCATTTAGAAGCTATGGAGTATTTAGGAGATAAAATACAAGCATCATCAGTCTACAAATACTTTCGGGGAATCCAAGCCTACTAAGCACTTTATCCAAAAATCCCTACTAAGTTGTGTCAAAAGCCTTCTAATTATCAATTTTAAAGCATGGCTCTAGGAGTAATGTTTCTTCCCATAGTTTTAGCCTAGCTGCATGAGCTAATAATAATGATTGTTTAGGAATTGGCCTTCCTTTTACAAAGCACATTGAGCTTCAACTGATGAAAACCCTAACAGACTGTATTTGTTAGCTAGGATCTTAGAGATGAACTTATAGAGCCCATTATAGCATGAATAGGTCTAAAATTAGTTAGGAGTTTGTAGGGCATGTGTATCTTGGGGTAGAGAGTAATAGTTTTGAATTGACAATTGGCCCAATAAGCGCCAGACTTGAAAAATCTTCTATAGGCTTGTTGTGTTTCTTACTATATGGATCAAGCCAGATTTGTAGAAAGAAGGCCATTGAAACCATCAGGACTGGTGCTTATCATCAGGCATGGAAGATTGCATCCTGATCTCATCTTTTGTAACTGCTTTGATATCCTAGCTTGAAGATCATTAGACATGGGCATTTTTTATTATATCAATACAGGGAGGATCAGTAGAAATTGAAGATCCTAACACAGGACTTCGATAGCTAAGAACTGCTCCTTGACAATCTTTTCCCCTCAGTAATCATCTCACCATTGTTGTTAACAGGACCATCGAACTCTAATTTTTGTGCCTGTTGTTCTTTGCATAGAATGGAAGAAGTTTGTGCCCCTGTCGCCTTGAAGATGTCCAATTAATTCTAGCTTTTTGTGGTAGAGATGATAGCTGCAGCATATCCAAAAGCTTATTGAAAGAAGAGATATAATCTTTCTCTTGGGCATATAAGAGTACGTTAAGAGGGTCTTGTGTAAGGCAGCTTTGAGCCTTTTCCTAAATCATACTTTAGCTCTCAAACCTGTTTAAATCACTGGATGTTATAAGTCGTCTTCGTTTTGCGTCTATCAGAGTATTTTCAGGAGCTTCAAGTTTGAAGCAAATAGAAAACATGGTGTGGCCATCAATGGAAGTATTCCAGATAGAAGACACTGTAGGCAATATTTGTATGTTTGATCCACACTTTAAACCCTATAAAGCTTTTTACATGGCACTTGGACCTCAAAATTGTACAAAGTACAGAGGAATGACCAAGTAAGCGGTAAAAGGAATTCTGCTTGACTTGAATTATAAGTGTTAATTCCAATTGTCATTACACTAAAGGTCTATCTAGTCGCTCAATGAACTCTGGTAGTAGTATCTTGTTTGTCTATTCCAGTAAAGAAGCAAGCCAATGGTTTTAGATGAATCAGCCTAGCTATTATCATGAATTCGATTAAATCAAAAGTATCAGGCTTCAGTTAGAGTTGTATTCCACCCAGTTTTCAATCATCAGTATCATGGCATTTGAAATCTCCACACAACAACGCAAGGCAAGTTACCTGAAATTTGCCTAAATCTGGGAAGATCAGTCTAGCAATTCCTAGCTTCAGCTTGTTGTATCCATAAACTGAGGAAATAATGACATTAAGCTACATCCAGGGTCTTAGCAGGCAACAGGAAATAGTTGAGCTGAAAAAGCAGATGATTTGACTCTTGTACGTCCGTTGTTATTGTGTAATAACAGGTGATAACCCGTTATTGAAGACCAATTATGATGGTTGATACAATCATAAAAGTCCTCATGGTGGGTAATTAGTACGCCATCAAACTGATGATGCTGTTCCTTCGTTGATGAACAAAATACGGGTTTATAAACCGCATCTATAGACTACATTTTAAATATAACATTAATGACAATCTTTCATTGCATATGTAACTATCCATATAATCCTCACATGACACTAAGAGCACAACACAAATATATTAAAAATACGCCAATAATGAATAAAGAGAAAAAAACCCATTCATTAATAATATCAATAAATAAATTCACCATCCTCAAATATCAATACTTAAAGAGTTAATATTCCAATTATTCTATGAGCAGAAAATAGTGAACTATTAAAAACAGATTAAAATAAAAAATCTGAAAAAGGCACTATTTATCTTCTAATCATCGATTAAAGAAAACTCGAGCTAACCCCTCTCCTAATCTTTCGCTGATAGTCTGAAAATTAAAATTCACGATAAATTAGAAATATCAATTAAGCAACTATTATCTTATTAAGGTTAAAATCGGCATTTTCTCTACTAAAGTAGTCAATCATAAAATATATAGATATTTTTAATAAAAATAATTTACATAGTACTTGCACATGTTCTCGAGTTTGAGGAGTCAATGAAGATGGTTGTAAAAAAAGTTCCGCATAGGTTTGCTTGTGACTCTAAGTCCAGACATCCTTGTTGTTGTTGATGTTTGTGTTGCTCCTGCTCATCTAAGGCGTTATGAAGGCATCTGGTTCCTTCTCTTTTTTTTTACTAACTCGGCTTCCAGATCAGATCGAGCTATGGGGGAGCGGGTCCTTCTCAAATCTTTCAAAGTATCCCACCATCAAAGTACAAAATGATGTGACATGAGAAGCATCTTTATTATGATACTAGTTATTTCTAAAATGAACAGTAAATATACGATATTAGGACAAAAGTATAACAGTAAAATATACGAATATTAGCATCTTTTATGATATTCTGCTCAACAAATATGAAATATCTAAGGTTAATAATGGAAAGGAAATACTTAGCTTTCAAATTGACACTATTCGTAATATTATCTAGTTGTATTAAGTTTTCCAGCAAAGGGTGGTTTTTGACTATTTCAACACTGTCTCGCTGGCGAGACAGCAAAGTCTGTCTCGCTGGCGAGACAACAAAGTCTGTCTCGCTGGCGAGACAGCAAAGTCTGTCTCGCTGGCGAGACAGCAAAGTCTGTCTCGCTGGCGAGACAGCAAAGTCTGTCTCGCTGGCGAGACAGTTCATACCTGTTTTGATTTTCCAAAAACAGTATGAGATCAATTCTTGTGATTTATTGAGTGATCTTCTCTATGTTTGGGATATCTATTAGCATTTTTTGACGCCTACAATCTCTAGCAAAGTTTGTCATCTTGTAATCCTTGCATTTGAATCTTTAGAATGTGAGAGTTATCAATTTGTAACTCACATATATTTATAATCGTGAAAGTCGTCAAATTGTAACTTTCATCGGTTATTGTGAAAATTATAACCTTCGTCTGTTGATGTGGAAGTCATCAGATTGTAACTTTTATCGTCAGCATTTTCTTTGTTTTGAATTTCTCTTTCACAATCTGCTTGACAAAAGCAGTAGGAAACACCGGTCTCTTTAAGAAACCAGGCAAGAGAGGCTTGAAGAAATGAAGATTCTGAAACCCACCATCTTTCTTTCCCATCTTCACAATGATATGGAGTAGAGAATTAGAAAGGTTGTAGTCAGTGTTTCGTGAGGATCAGCTAACCGTAGTAATTTTTAGACAGCCTACAGAACACCATCCAAAGGTTTTGAAAGTTCACGGTTGACTTAAATGAATTTTTAAAATACTTTGGATTTTGATTTTGATCTTGGAAATGTTGAATCCTTGTCACAAAAGAGTCGTTCACTGCATCTGTTTCGAAGGCATCATCAGCTGGGTTAAAGAAATTTGCCACACAAGACCCATACTAGGATGAGCATTGTGGCTCTATTTCAAAAATGTTGTGCTGGACCCTCACGTTTGAAAAGCGAGGGTGAGCTTTGGTCTTTGAAATGCAGGGGTGAGCTCCACATTTGAAGTTTGAAAAGCGGGAATGAGCTCCGCGTTTGATCTTTGAAATGCGAGGGTGAGCTCTGCGTTTGATCTTTGAAACGTGGGGGGTGAGCTTCGCATTTGAAGTCGAACCGACTTAATTTGAAACATGACGATCGCGTTTGGACGGGATTCTTACCGAGAATCCCGCATTGATTTCACAGCTCCAGTTGTCAAATCAAGAGTCAATCGACTCTTCAGTTTTTTTCTTTGCTCAACGAGAACCCTCGTTCTACAGAACCTCTGGTGAACTCACACCCATCACCGTCGACTAGAACCGATGGCACCCAAACGCGCCTCTCGTTCTAAGAAAGGTCGGCCAGCTACGACTTCAACCATGCCAGGGCGGCTTCGGGCCAGGCGCGGTGTGCTGCTGTTCAGGCGACTACGCCGCCACCTCAAGTTCCCCTCATCAATGGTAAGTTGGATCATAAAACTTTTTTTAACAAGTTTTGAACTGTAAACGATGAGCTAAGCTCGCGTTTTGCCATTGGAATACGGGGTGGACTTCTACGTTTTGGATTTGAAACACGAGGCTGACCCTCGCGTTTTAATTTTGAAACGCGGGGTTGACCCTCGCATTTTGATTTTGAAACGTGAGGCTGACCCACACGTTTCAACTTAAAACGTGGGGGTGGACCCTTACTTGTTTTTTTTTACTATGTCTTTTTAGACTTGTTCTTAGCTTGTTGCTTTTTAGATACTAACCGTTATCTTTTTCTTTGTAGTGCGCTATTCCAACGAGCTCTCCTTTCATCACCATTTTGGTCACGAAGGAAGTGATAACAAGAATATTACCTTTGGGCTACTCCTGGAGCTCCCGGTTTTTCAAGATGAGGACAAGGAGAGTGTGGAGAGCATAAACCGTGCGATTCCATCGACTCTTAGAGCCATCGTCACTGATACGTTTTCTGAAGTTATCAAGTCGATTGATAATCACACTTTATTATAATTTTATACCCTCATTATCTATTTTATATGAATAAATATACCACTAATAATTATTTTTATCTTTAAATACAGGTTAATGACGAATAAATCTCAAACTCCCATCTCTCAACAAAAACCCATTAATTTAATGAAGAAAAGCCAAAACCAAAACAAATACATAAAGAAATGAAGCAAAGCCCAATGGAGAATCAAGAGTTGCCAAATTATCCAAAAGCACAAAAGCCCAAGTTGCCAAAACCCCAACACACAAGGAGGAAGTTCGGACATAAAAATAAACTACCACACATCGATGGGCCCATTGATGCGCCTATCGATGCTCACATCGATAAGCTTATCAATGCGCACATCGATAAGCTTATTGATGCCCTTATCGATAGCTCCGCAGGCAGTTATAGATCTATGGCTAAAAATTAATGTTTTTGGATAAGATTTCGATCCAAGGGTTCTCATTCACTGATGTTTACTATAAATAGGGGTAGAGAGTGAGGGATTAGAGATGTGAAAAATTTTGTAACTTCATTTGGAGAGGAGGGCTACTCTTAATTGAGAAGGCCTTCCAAATTTGTAACTTTTGTTACAATTAATAAAAATAATTTTTTCTTCACTTCAAATCTTCTTCTCTTTGTTGGATGATGATGGTGGAGATGAAGAAAAGTTTGAAGGTTTGCTTTTTTTTTTCTTTTATTTCTTTTTAGTAATTTCTTTATTATTGCTTATTAGTTAGATTTACATTCATGCTTGTAGTGTAGATTTATTTTCTTATCTTTTATTTCTTTTTGCACTTTAATTTGTAGAGTAGATTTATTTTTTTGCATTTAATTTTTGTAATTTATTTTATAGTTTTAGATTTTAATTCTTTGTAGTTAGATTTATTTCTTGTTCATAGTTTAGATTTTTCTTTTCTTTTTATTTTTACAATTAGTTCTTTTTCTTCTTGCTTTTATATCTTAAGATGTAAAATTAATTCTTGTAGGAATCTTAGAATTGTATGAAACTAGTCTAATTTCTTTTATATTGTATGGATTATTCTCTTACACTTAAAATGTTCATGTTTAGGATAATCAACTAGAAAACTAATTGGTAGAAGAAGAATTTGATAATCTATGCTTATCTTAAATGGTTTGAAAGGTTATGCTTATGAATTCTAAGATTACTATCTTGTTGTTGTTCTTATCATGAATAGTAATTTTGACTTAGATGATAATTTGATAGGTTATACTTTCCTTAAATGGTTTGATAGTCTATGCTTAATAAATCTAAGTTGAAATATGATAAAAAGAGAATAGTTTATATTTTACAATTGAGATTAGCTAGTGGATTCAATTCTAAATTTCTCATATCTTTAATTAAATCCTCCATCTTTTGTTTTCTTGATTTTTCTCTTTTTATTCTTGCTTTTATTTTATTCTTTGATTCTTTCTTCTCTCCTCTAAAATTCAATTTATTGTCACTTGCATATATTCAAAACCATCACTCATCATATCTCTTTCCATAATCACACTTATTCTTTAATCCTATTTTTGTCACGCACAAAACATAAGAACCAATTCTAATAATCTCTTAAAATCACTTTCCTCGTGAGATCGATAACTTTTTTATACTATAACTTAATCAATTGTGCACTTACAATTTTGATACATAATTATGCCGCATCACCGATCTTTCTATTTGGAGATTCCGTCGACATTGATATAGTATTCCCGTATGATGGAAACTACAAATGGCTACGAAAAATAGGTGACCGCTTCATCTTTCTACCGAATATGGAGCGGATGTACCTGATCTCCTATTTCTAATGAGCTTCTATTCCAAGATCGATGGACTGGGAAGTCGTTCGGGAACAGAGTACGGTAGCTATTGGACACCTTACCTATCAGGGTGTCCGTCCAGCAGGATGCACCCGGTAATTGACAGCTCTAAAGTCTGGTCTAGTTAAGAAGGAGTATCTAGCTGGTGAAACTACCAGTCTGGCAAATATATTCGTCAGAAAGCTTATCACGGTAAAAGGATAGTTTCCCGTACAAGACTTTCGAGCTCTAGGATGGGTGCATTCCACCGATTAGGGATGGTGGTCCCGTATGGTCAACTTCATTATGGAGGAGTTAAACGAGCCACTTGAGGTGTCTGGCCTTGGGAACCCGATATTGGTTACTCGATACGGGATCATTCAAAGTCACTACAACCTCTTCGTAATGTTGGAGTTATACAATCCAGAAACGTGTACCTTTTACATGCCGGTTGGAGAGCTAGGCTTTGCTCTGCACGAGATGTTTAACTCACTCTAAATTAGGGATCCATAAGCGAGTTGGGTCCTTCTCAAGGATCGAAACCAAACAAGATGGAGCATTGTGTTGGAAAATGGGTGTAGACCTAAACCTGTCAGCGACAAGCTTCAGGCGACCTTGACGCGGGAGGCGATCTCGTGAGAGCTTCAGGCGAGGCTGGTTGTAGGCGAGCTCGAGTCCATTACAAGCGAGCTCCTTTAGGCGAGGCGAGCTCCTCCAGGCGAGATCTGAAGAAGGCGAGGTCGAGCTGCAGGCGACAACCTTCAGGTGAGGGGGTGCTTCAGGCGAGCTCGAAGAGGGCTTCAGGTGAGGTCCGAGTTGAGGCAAGCTCGTGGAGGATGCAGGTTAGGTCCTCGACGAGTTTTCTAGCAAGCTCGAGTGTTGGCGAGCTCGTGGCGTTGCAGACAAGGTCGACGAGGGTGAGTCCTAGCGAGGACTCTCACGTAGGCGAGCTAGAGGATTTTTAGGCGAGCTCGAGCACTCGTTTGGGTGCAGGACAGGCTGTCGACAGCCCACCTAGAGTTTCCCTATAAAATAGAAACCCAGAACACAAAAACCCTCTACCCCGTTGATTATTCTTCTTCACGAGCGATTTAAAGAGAGGCGGCAGCCATTTATTGAGCTCCTGTAGCGGAGATTTTAAAGGGAAAATCTCACAGTGATTCCTTGTGTGGCTCCCGAGGACGTAGGCAAATTGTCGAAACTCGTTAAAACTCAGTGTTCTATTTTTTTCTTGCAATTTCTAATTTGCTATGATTTCTTCTTTCTTTTGTCTTAACACAAGATCCGGTAGGGAAAATTCTGTAGGAGGTTTCATATTTGACAGGTGGTTGAGTAGCTTAAATTTCCCAACAACTGGTATCAGAGTACTTGTTCTGATCTGTGTGTGTAAGAAATGGCAGAAGAAGACAAATCTAAAATTGAGAAGTTTGATGGATCAGACTTTGGCTACTGGAAGTTACAAATTGTAATACTCTCACTTCCACTTCCACTAAAACCCACTTATCAGCGTCACTTGTCTTAATCTACTAGACAACCTAGCTTTTATATAAATTTTGTTACTGTAAATTCTATAAAGTAATACTAGGTGAAAATTAATTATTTGGAGGCCCACAGGATTAGAAAAAGAAAGAAAGAAACAAGTTATCATAGGCCCAATCAAGAAAGCACATATTAACCCTTCCCCATTTGATTTTTTATTCACGTGTGAGAGAGTTAGTTTTGGAAATCATCTCCATGTTTAACAAAAATTAATTTGGTTAAACCGTTTTAAAAATAAATAAATAAATAAATAAAATCCTAAAAAAAATCTCTAACCATCTAACTTCCTCTTATCTCCCACTAAACAAATTCTTCCACAAATCTCTCCCTTCAAAAACCCCCTTCCAAATCTTTCTCATGGAAAAAAAGAAAACAATAAAGAGGGAGAGAGACTTCTCAAAGGAAAAGAGAGAAAAAGAGAGAGAGAAAATGAAAATAAAAAGAAAAAAAAACAAGAAAAAGAGAAGGAGAAGGACGAGTTTTGGATTTGTGATTCAGAGTATTTTTCGACAAATCGGCAAGCATGCCCCAGACTCGGGAACCATTCTTTCTTAGCAGGACTGGAAGTACTTCGAGGATCAGGCCCAGCGGCAGAGATCACCTTCTATCATTTCACTCTCTCAACTTCTGTTATTTAGGCTGTTATGTATTTTAGACTTTTCATGTAACCACATGTGGTTCTCCGGACTACAATGTATGTTTCCTATTTCTTACCTTGGATAGTTGTGGACTTGTAGTAGAACTCTATCCTTTCAGAGATTTATTTATCTATCTATTTTCTGTGTTCTCTTAGTTACATGCTCTATGTAGTAGTTTTTTTGGTAAAATTATCTGTGTACAGGATGATCCAGAGGCGTGAATGTGACCATATGGTTGCATTGCCGGCCGAGTCACGCTCCAAATGATCAAAATTAGAATCGGAACGTGACACAAATGGAGGACTATCTGTACCAGAAGGACCTTTACCGTCCGTTAATTGGTAAAAAAAAGGAAAAAAAGAGGAATCCGACGAAAACTGAGAAATATTGGATCGAAAAGCCCTGGGCCAACTTCGATTGGCCCTCGCAAAATCTGTAGCACATAATATGGAGAAGATGGTGGTGGGGCTTATGGAAGCGCTCGTAACAATGTACGAGCAAATGTCAGCTGTAAATAAGGTGCATCTTGTCAAAACGCTATTCAACCTTAAGATGGTAGAAGGATATTATGTCACGATGCATCTCAGCAAGTTTAACACGATTGTTGATCAACTCATCTCAGTCGACATCACGTTTGATGACGAAGTGCAGGCCCTATTGATATTATCACAGTTAACGATAGTTGGGAAGGTTACGTGACCGCAATCACCAACTCGACGGGGAACGAGAAATTGAAGCTAAACAATGTGGTAGGTATGATTCTATCCGAGGAGGTTAAAAGAAAATCAAATGAATCAGAAGGTTCAGGTTCAGTCCTAAGTCTTGAGTAGAGAGGCAGAAGCCATAATAGGGGGAGCCAAAATAGGAATCGATCGAAGTCGAAGAAGAAGAAGTCAAACTCGAAGGTGAGATCTATCAAAGAGAAATGTTGGAGCTGCGGCCAAGGAGGCCACATGTCTTCTACCTGTAAAGCACCGAAGAAGGACAAAAATAAGCAGGAGACTCATAGTGTGCAAGATGCATTGATTCTCGCTATGGATAGCGATTCCGATTCATGGGTCATTGATTCAGGAGCCTCTTTCCATGCCACTGCTAATAGAAAGCTCTTTCAGAACTATGTAGCAGGGAACTTTGGAAAAGTATACTTAGCGGATAATGAACCCTGTAGTGTCATTGGAAGAGGTGATGTGCAAATACAATTGAAGGGATCCAAGTGGTCTCTGAAGAATGTCAGACACGTACCGAAGCTGAAGAGGAATCTTATTTCGGTTGGCCAGCTTGGAGTAGAAGGCTATGTTACAACATTCACCGGAGATTCGTGGAAAATCTCCAACGGTGTAATGGTGGTTACCCTTGGCAACAAGACTGGTACCATCTACCTAACTTCACATGAGAGTAACACCCTTGTAATTACAATAGTTAAGGAGAGTGTAGATCTATGGCACAATAGGCTGGGACACATGAATGAGAAGGGCATGAAGATTCTACACTCAGAAGGAAAGCTAACCGGCATCGATTCGATGGAAGTTAGTGTTTGGTAGAAAATTTGTAGTAAATAAAATAAAAGAAATTTAATTTGGATTCTCTCAATCTCAATTACAATTTGGATTTCTGATTACAAAAGAGAGGAGAATTGATCTGAATTCTCCCCTTTGTTTAAATCTGGGTTCTTCACGGTAGCGATGAGATGCCTCCCTCGAATGCTTGTGTCGAGTTTGCTTCTCATTGACGATCCGAACGTCTTGTTTCACTAGAATAATTGGAGAACTCTTCACGAGTTTTATGACTCAGAACAAGTGCAAAACTCTGTCAAAAGAGTTGTTTGAACCGAATAATCAGCTAATACACCAAGCATATGAATTTTTTGTTGCTGAAGAATGCCTTCCAAGCCCCAGCCCTTGATCTTGACTTTTGGAAGTTCGATTTCCAAAACTCTAGCCGAAAGAATCCTCCTCAGATCATAAAAATCTGATCCCTTCACTCTGTGGAGTTTGTTGGGATTTATAGAGAGATTAGGGGTGTAACTTTCCCCTTAATTCGCTCCTAAATGGGGGTTTAGTCGCCCCATTAATCGGGTGTAACAACCCACTCGAACCACTCCCCAGATCATGGGTGAAAAACGATTTTAGGAACTGTTTGGATCACGTTTGAACGAGTCCAAGCCATGATTTACATTCTGGGTATGAACCTGTGTTCAAACGCATGCTTTTGGATGATGGGTCAGCGTCTGAGTTTGTGCTGCGTCCGCGGTTGAATCGCTACCGTGTTTGTGCTGTGTTCAGTGGCTGAAAACACTGCGTTTATGCTGTGTTTGAGTTACGTTGGTAGCTAAAGATGTGGTGATTGTGTTGCTTTGACTCTGGAACGTAGTCACTTGTATTTCAACTTTGGGATGCAGGGATGAATTCCGCACCTCGATTTGAAGAAATTGTTAACTTGTAATCTCTTCTTAATCTACATGAGAATCCTCCAATTGTAGCTTTCCTTTGTTAACATGAAAGTTGTCTGATTGTAACCTTCTTAGCCAAAACTGTTGGTTGATGTTTGACAGGGGTCGACTATCTATTGTGATTTTTAGACAGCCTACAGAACCCTCTCCAAAGTTTTCAAAAGTTCACGGTTGACTGTGATGAATTTTCGGAATACTTTGGATCTTGAGATATTGTTGCTTGATCATTCACTCTGTCTGATTCGAAGACAACGCGAACCTAGTTGTCAGAACGTAGTGATTCAACTTCCTTAAACCAAATAAGGTAACTTTTGTGCCTTGATGACAATGAACTTAGCCAAACAAGCTAAAGCCCATTGTGATGAAGATGATAACGATCTTTTCTGGATCCTTAAGATACTCCACTCCCAAACAAGCTAAAGCCCATTGTGATGAAGATGATAACGATCTTTTCTGGATCCTTAAGATACTCCACTCCATCTGCGATGAGGTGTATTCTTCGGGTTTTTGATAACGATCTTTTCTGGATCCTTAAGATACTCCACTCCATCTGCGATGAGGTGTATTCTTCGGGTTTTGTACAGGTCCTTGAGATAATCCACTCAATCTACGATGAGATGTATTCTTCGGATTTTGTTTGGATCCTTAAGATACTCCACTCAATCTATAATGAGATGTATCCAGTTGTCCAGAAAATTTTTGTAGGAATTAATGAACACTCCACACGTGGCTGCAGGCATAATAACGAAGCTTATTGTAGAAACACCCACTGCAAACTTATCAACAAGGTCTTCTTCAATGAAGTTAAACACCTTTTGGCTGAAGACAGATCCATCGTCGTGGTCGAGAAGGATTTTATCCAAGTTTGGCAAGAGGACAACCTCATAGGAATCCACTTTGTCTCCTTTCTTGATCATCTCAACTTGGGTGATAATTTCAACAATATTGTCATTACTCTTATTTGGAATGTTAAGCCATTCGAAAGGGTGAGTTACGCGAACGACTGAGTCCGAGCACCAAAACGCATGGCTAAATCATGCGTTTGATTTATCAAAATGTGAGGGTGCGTTTTGGAGATTGAAACCACTTATTTGAAAATGCGAAAATCACGTTTCGAGTGAGATTTTCTTTTACCTAGAATCTCGCATTGATTTGACCGCTACAACTGTATATAACCGCTGGGGTCAAATCGAAAGTCATTCGACTTTTCTCTTCTTACTCTCTTGTTGAGCACTTAACATGGTTCCTGTTCATCTTTTTCGGTGCTTCAATCGAAGGAAAAATTCGTTCTTAGATCCTTTGTCAACCATTTTCTATTTTCTTTGCCGCAATTAGGATGGCTCCCAAGAAGAAAATTGCTTCCAAATCAAAGATCGCCCAAGCTCAGGGTGCTCCTTCGACTAAAACCTCCGGGGATGTTCAAACCGCCACGCCGTCATCTCCGGTTTCTTCGATTAACGATAAGTTTGGGTAATCGTAAATTGTTTTGACAGATTCCTTATCTTTAATCTTTGATTGGTAGTTCACATTCCGCTATTAGAACACAGAGATAATTCTCAGTGTTTCTCAGTTTAGAACGCATGGTTAACTCCATCGTTCATGATATTTCAACGCAGGCTCGGACCCTGCGTTTCGGATTTTGAATGTGGGTTTGAACCATGTGTTTGGAATCCTGAATGCAGGTCCAGTCTCTGCGTTTGAAATTCTGGATGCGGGTATGGACCCTGTGTTTAGAATTTTGGACGCGGGTCTGGACCCTGTGTTCTTGAATCAAACCCTTTTGTTAGACTGACTAATTACCTTTTCCATTTGCAGTGTGCTACTCCAATGAGCCTCTTTCTTTCAACCATTACTTCGGTCATGCGGGAGGTGCGGAGAAAAACACAATTTTTAGCTTTCACTTAGAATATTCGATATTCTAGGACACCAACAAAGAACGAGCGAAACTCATCACTCAGGCTTTCCCTGAAACCCTCAGATCTTTGGTTACGAAACTCATCACTCAGGCTTTCCCTGAAACCCTCAGATCTTTGGTTACAGACGCTAAGTTTGAGACGGCAGAACGTGAGATTTTAAAGAAACCGTCTTTCCTTTTTGGGGGAAACTACAAATGGCTGAGAGTCATCAATAATCGTCGCCTCTTTCTGCCTAACTTAGAGCGAATGTGGCCGATTTCCTATTATCAATGCACTTCTGTCCTACGGTCCATGAACTGGGAACTCGTCCAAGATCAAGGAGGTGTTGGTACAAGGCACATCAACCCTCGTGGTACTCATCCAGCTGGCTTTAACCACTTTGTAGCTTTGAAACCGGGTTCATTCAAAAAGAAGCATCTTGTAGGTGAACCTTCTAAGCTAGCAGATGTCTTTATTCGAAAGTTTATCTCTGTCAAAGGAGAATTCCCTGCTCAAGATTTTAGGGCTCCAACATGGGTACATTCAAGTGAAACCGATTGGTGGGCTTGGATGATAAACTTTGTCTTAGAGGAGCTGGAAGAACCTTTGACGACTTCAGAGTTGAGGACTTCGGAGTTGAGGACTCCAATACTAGCTACTCGGTATGTGATTTCTCCAAATTATAGCGGATTTTTTGCTATGCTGGAATTTTACAATCCTCACACCGGTACCTTTTTCACACATGCTGGTGAATTAGGCTTTGCTCTTCACGAGATGTTTGAGATCTCTGGATTGTCTTTTGGAGAATTGCCATATGAGGAATTTGTTCCTGGGAATAGGGAATTTGAGATTCTGAAGCATGGTGCCCCGAACATCTATGATACTTATTGGGAATTAATGTACCATTTCCATATATGTTCACAAACTACTGGGAAGAGAGCTGGTGGTGTGAAACAAGGGCAATGGGCAGAGTACATTTTCTGAAATTTGTGGGACAAAGATGCGGAAGTGACTCGTTTAGCTGTCAGTACTTTGGAGGAAATCAACGATCGCATCAATGATGCCACCTCTCACTATACTTGCGAGGTAGAGGAAGACGTCTTCCCATCTTTCACCGTATTTGAAAGCTTCCATTACCAGGCAGAAATCCCAATCTCCGACGCAGCCTTGTTTGCAGGTTTCCTTACCCTTTGGTTGAAGCGTTGCGTAGTACCCACTAGGTCGGTAGATGCTATCACAGTAGATGTACTATATCCAGCTGTTCTTCTGGCTTATGGACGGCCCCTGAATCTTCTTTCGGTCATGGTATGTTGCTTGCAGAGTGGCCTACGAGAGCTAGCCTCTGAATTTGTTGCTGTCAAGAAATTAGAATCAGATAAGAAGACTATCATTCAGACTCCAACTCCTCAGGTGTCGATGCCATATATCTACTTGGTATCCTGGTTCGTATTACATTACCCTTCAATAATGTCAACGCCTGAATCGAATGATATCTCGATTCCTCTCGTTCAACAATTAGAGACCGCTCGATGGGTTGGTTGGTATCAGGTTAAATTCCGTGAGATATTTAGGCAGAATTATAATTACGAAATTGCTTGCAAATTCCCTATTTTCGAGGGTGGTGCATATGGAGAGATCCATCATGACACTCCGGTGCGTAACTCTTTCACTACACTTAGTAGAGGTGCCTTCTGGCAGCTTATAAATATTCGTCTGGGCTATCTTATTTTCCGGCAAGGGAGGAAATGCTTCATTGAACCATATCAGCCTTATCGCTTTTCTCGACAATTCGGCTATGATCAAATTTATGTCGAAAATCCAAACCCCACCCTTGCGTACATAGGTAACGTGTATGAAGGAGCAAGAGCTTGGTATTATTCGGTAATGGGCTGTGCTGGGGCACAGTTCAAATTGCCACATAAAACGCCCAACGTTCACACCTCTTTAAGCTTTTGTACCTGGTATCAGGCTGCTTCTCAAATTTCAGCCTATAATATGAATACTTCCTGCCTGAAAGCCATTCGAAAATGGTATACTTCAAAGCGAAGTGCCAAAAAGTCCCGTGCGAGAGGGGTTAATGAATACTTATCATATGAAGAGGCGATTACTGAAGATGATAGGCGACAATCACCAGAGGGGTTTCAAGAAGATATTAGGATGCCTAATGCTCATGAAGTGGAACCTTCAAGAGTTAAGACTCGGAGTAAAAGTGCGACCGGAAAAAGAGCACTTGACTCAACTGAAGAAGCTGAGTATGATAAGCGGGCTCGACGAAAACTAACACTTGAGCCTCCTACATCTAAGCGTATGTCAGATGCTCGTAAAGCATAGCATGCAGAAGAGGAAGAGCGAGAGTCTATTGCTATGGAGCTCTCGCCTCACCCTGGTCTCCCTACAGTTGGTCCTGCTTTAGGAGGCCCAGTTTCTTCCACTCGTTCACTGGATGAGGAAGAGGGTGCAGATGAATCATTTCCGGGGGATGCAGAATCTATCCCTGAAGACGCACCTCACGATGCTGCTCATACTGCTTCTCATGTTGGAAGAGACTGACCTCTTGTTAAGGACTCCACAGTGGTCGCCCAAAAAGATTTAGGAGCGGATGAGTCTCCTTCTGCTTCTGCGTTGCTACTGTTGGACCCTAATACCACTAGGAAAGAACCCTAAAGGGGGAGGGGTGAATAGGGTCTTATGCTAATCTAATCTAATTTTATGCCAATTAAAACTAATTAACAAGTATATCCTAGCAAGTATGATATACTACAAGATATGTGCAAGGATATACAATATAAACAAGGGTAAACAATATGATCATGTAACAATAGCGATATATTAATATGCAAGAATAAATGCGTCAATGCCAAACCCAAACACAAGGAAATGATCACGGAGTTCGGACCTTCCATCCTACGTGTCCGCTCACCACTTCCAGGGAGAATCCACTACATAAACCGGTTTGGAAGCCGGAAATTCTCTACACACTCGGTTTTCTAGCTAACCGAAAACTCTACACACTCGGTTATTAAGTCAACCGACAACTCTCACAAATCCTCACAAAAGTACATACACAAGCTACAACCTCAAGTGTTGGTCCTCACGTATCGACTCCCTCAAGTGGTCGGAATTATCACCTCTCACTAGGCCACCGACGCCACTCCTCTCGGTATCGACTCCGTCCTCACCACACACTCCTCTCGGTGTACAAGTGTATTACAAAGTGAACTTCACAATTAGGCACACAACAAATGATTGTTCTCTAAACAAGGTGAGAACTCAATTAGGCTCAACTCAATGTTACTATCTCTCACAACCCTAAATATATTATGAATGCAAATACAATAAGCTCAAGTGGGTGTGTGTAACAATGAGATTAATCAAATCTAAACTTAATATAAAACTAGCTTTAATAAGATGATAATCAAACAAATAAATATAAAGTTAGAAAAGAGTTTAGAAAACTTCTCAATAGATGACAAGAGACGAAGAGAGAATAGTTGATTGCTCAAACTCCAATAGATGATCTCCTCAAGCTCTTGTGGAATTTTCTTCACAAACAAACTCTTGAAACAAACTTAAAAACCCTTTAACAAACTTGTAAAACTCTTTTTAAAACTCTCTTAAACATCCATAAGAAACAATAAAAGTTGAGGACTTTTTATAGCCTCTTAAACCAGCCACAAAACCTCAAAAATGAAAAATATCAAAAACTAGCCGTTACTAACCGTTATAGGCTGAAAACACCAAAATACCCCCAAAATCTAGCATTCTGGAAATTTGCGTATCTGACTTTGTAAAATTAATTAAAAATAGTAAATCAATTCCAAAAATCATGAAATTTTGTGGGAAGGTTTTAGACATGTATATTAACATGTTAGAAAAAGAATTTATGAAAACTAACTTCCCATTTCATAGAAATAAATATTTGAATACAGATAAACAGTTTCTAAAAAACTGCTGAATACTCGTTTTTGTAAATTCAATTGAAAATAACAAAACAACTCTAAAATTAGTAAAAATTTGGTATGAAGATAAACATGTAAATGAAGAAATTTTTTAAATCGCATTACCCAATTGTGAAAACGTATCAGTTTTGTAAAAAACATGCACGGACACATGCACGTACATGAACAAAAAAACTTGATATTTCCAAAAACGAGTTCAAACAACTTGGAAACACTTTAGAATGGATTTGTAGACATTCTACGAGATATGAAAATAGTGTGAACAAGTCTTTAATCTATAAACATAATATTTTCTAAATACAATAGAATATGAAACAAATAAAAGTGTATATGAAGATATATATTGTTTCATATCTACATAACTAAACCAAAACAACTTAACCATAACTTGTGTGTGTATATATATATATATAACTATAAAAATCAAATACGTGTGTGTGTATATGATTGAGCTTAAAGTATCAACACACATAATATAAACACCTAAACTAAGTTACCCAAGCAATCTTGATCTTCAATAAGCTTGACTTGGTACACTCTGCGGATGAAGCATGAACTTGGATCTTCAACTTGAATTGCATAGGCTTTAACTACTATTCCGCCAACCTCCATTGGATTTGATCGTTGAAGCGCAATCCATCCAACCTCCAACTTATTATTTGTCTACAATAAATAACAAAATACAAACACTAAACAAACAATATTAGCTGTAAATTATTTGTTAAATCATCATCAAAACAAGAAGGCCAACAATCTCCCCCTTTTTGATGATGACAAACAATTTACAAAAAGGATATATGCATAAAAGAAAATGAATATATAAATTATAATTCACATGCATATAAACAAGGAAATGTATACTCATAATATTTCTCCCCCATTGATAACATCAAAAAGGGGACAAAGGGATAAAGAGAGCGAAAGCTCCCCCTATCAATATGCATGGGTGAGTATAACAACAATAATAGAATAGGGAAGACTCCCGGCCCCTATCAAAATGCTATATAGAATATATGCAATAAAAGATCATGACAATAATATGTGAGTAAGTATAAATAAAAGATATGCTAAACATAACTCACATACAAACATGACAATGAGAACACATATTAATATATCATTTATGAAAGAAGTGTCTCATTACACAATTATAAAAACATAGTGTATAAAAATAGATTTATGAAATCAAAAGAGAAGGAACATGAGAATCATGCAAAAAGTTTTCAAATAAAAACAAATCAACCAAAAGAAATCATAAATCAAAGTTTAAATCCAAAAACAATGTTTGATCAATCAAGAGAATTTTCTTTGTGGGATTTGATCAAACCACATATGGAATACATTATAAGGCACGAATAGATCATCCATAAGCACAAACACATAAATATCATCATATAAGTGAAATATAATGAATTCAAAGCAATAATTCAAAACAAAATCTTTGATAAAAGAATTTTAAGAGAGGCAACAATATATCAAGCTCTTAAGCTTGTTCCAACTCATATAATCATTCTAGCATCCGGTAAACATGATTTGGGAATAAACACCCAATAAATCCGGCCGGGGAGGGGGGGTATATAAAAGCAAACCTCTCAAGAAAATTTAAACCCACTAGGAAAGAACCCTAAAGGGGGGGGGGGGTGAATAGGGTCTTATGCTAATCTAATCCAATTTTATGCCAATTAAAACTAATTAACAAGTATATCCTAGTAAGTATGATATGCTACAAGATATATGCAAGGATATACAATATAAACAAGGGTAAACAATATGATCATGTAACAATGGCAATATAACAATATGCAAGAATAAATGCGCCAATGCCAAACCCAAACACAAGGAAATGATCACGAAGTTCGGACCTTTCGTCCTACGTGTCCGCTCCCCACTCCCGGGGAGAATCCACTACACAACCCGGTTTGGAAGCCGGAACTTCTCTACACACTCGGTTTTCTAGCTAACCGAAAACTCTACACACTCGGTTATCAAGTCAACCAGCAACTCTCACAAATCCTCACAAAGTACATACACAAGCTACAATCTCAAGTATTGGTCCTCACGTATCGACTCCCTCAAGTGCTCGGAATTATCACCTATCACTAGGCCACCGACGCTACTCCTCTCGGTATCGACTCAGTCCTCACCATACACTCCTCTCGGTGTACAAGTGTATTACAAAGTGAACTTCACAATTAGGCACACAACAAATGATTGTTCTCTAAACAAGGTGAGAACTCAATTAAGCTCAACTCAATGTTACTATCTCTCACAACCCTAAATATATTATTAATACAAATACAATAAGCTCAAGTAGGTGTGTGTAACAATGAGATTAATCAAATCTAAACTCAATATAAAACTAGCTTTAATAAGATGATAATCAAACAAATAAATATAAAGCTAGAAAAGAGTTTAGAAAACTTCTCAAAAGATGACAAGAGACGAAGGGATAATAGTTGATTGCTCAAACTCTAATAGATGATCTCCTCAAGCTCTTGTGAAATTTTCTTCACAAACAAACTCTTGAAACAAACTTAAAAACCCTTCAACAAACTTGTAAAACTCTTTTTAAAACTCTCTTAAACATCCATAAGAAACAATAAAAGTTGAGAGCTTTTTATAGCCTCTTAAACCAGACACAAACCCCCAAAAACCAAAAATATCAAAAACTAGCCGTTACTAACCGTTATAGGCTGAAAAGACCAAAATACCCTAAAATCCAGCATTCTAGAAATTTGTGTATCTGACTTTGTAAAATAAATTAAAAATAGTAAATCAATTCCAAAAATCATGACATTTTGTGGGAAGGTTCTAGACATGTATATTAACATGTTAGAAAAAGAATTTCTGAAAAATAACTTCCCATTTGATAGAAATAAATATTTTAACACAGATAAACAGTTTCTGAAAAACTACTAAATACTCGCTTTTGTAAATTCAATTGAAAATAATAAAACAACTCTAAAATTAGTAAAACTTGGAGGAATGTTTGTATATATGAATATAAACATGTAAAGGAAGAAATTTTTAAAATTTATTTTCCAATTGTGAAAACTCATGTATTTTGCAAATATGTCCAAAACATGAAAATGTGAACACATGAATTTTGACATTTTGGCTAAACCATGTTTTAAAACTTTATAAAATAATTATATAGACTTAATAGAAGATGTATATCATTATTGTTAAGTCCATAAACGAAGAAAAAAATATTTTCATAAAATTGCATATTCTATGCAATATATTCTTAAACATAATAGAATATGAAACAAATTAAAATGTGAATAAATTTGTTTGTTGTTTCATACCTATGTAGCTAAACCAAAACAATAATAAATATGAAATATGTAATCTTAAAGTATCAACACACATAATATAAACACCTAAACTAAGTAACCCAAGCAATCTTGATCTTCAATAAGCTTGACTTGGTACACTCTGCGGATGAAGCATGAACTTGGATCTTCAACTTGAATTGCATAGGCTTCAACTACTATTCCGCCAACCTCCATTGGATTTGATCGTTGAAGCGCAATCCATCCAACCTCTAACTTATTGTTTGTCTACAATAAATAACAAAATACAAACACTAAACAAACAATATTAGATGTATATTGTTTGTTAAATCATCATCAAAACAAGAAGACCAACAATCTCCTCCGTTTTGATGATGACAAACAATTTACAAAAAGGATATATACATGAAAGGAAATGAATATATAAATTATAATTCACATGCATATAAACAATAAAATGTATACTCACAATATTTCTCCCTCATTGACAATATCAAAAAGGGGACAAAGGGGTGAAGAGAGCAAAAGCTCCCCCTATCAATATGCATGGGTGGGTATAACAACAATAATAGAATATGGAAAGACTCCCCTTATCAAAATACCATATAGAATATATGCAATAAAAGATCATGGCAATAACATGTGAGTAAGCATAAATGAAAGATATGCTAAACATAACTCACATATAAACAAGACAATGAGAACACATATTAATATATCATTTATGAAAGAAGTGTCTCATTACACAATTATAAAAACATAGTGTATAAAAATAGATTTATGAAATCAAAAGAGAAGGAACATGGAAATCATGCAAAAAGTTTTCAAATAAAAACAAATCAACCAAAAGAAATCATAAATCAAAGTTTAAATCCAAAAACGATGTTTGATCAATCAAGAGAATTTTCTTTGTGGGATTTGATCAAACCATATATGGAATACATTATAAGGCACGAATAGATGATCCATAAGCACAAACACATAAATATCATCATATAAGTGAAATATAATGAATTCAAAGCAATAATTCAAAAAAAAATCTTTGATAAACGAATTTCAAGAGAGGCAACAATATATCAAGCTCTTAAGCTTGTTCCAACCCATATAATCATTCTAGCATCCGGTAAACATGATTTGGGAATAAACACCCAATAAATCTGGGGGGGTTATATAAAAGCAAACCTCTTAAGAAAATTTAAACTAATAATCATGAAAAAAAAAGAATTAATCTAGGAAAAATTGTTTTCATTACCAAAAGATTTTTAAGACATAATTTTCAAAACCGGAAAAATAAGAACACTAAAATTCTTGGTTTAAAAATTAAATTTGTTTTGATACCCAAAAACTTTTTGTACCAAAAGATTTAGGAACATAACCCCTATCATTTAAGCTCAAAGCCCTAGGGTTATGAACCTGTTTAGAAACATGTGATGCACTAACACGGTCAAAACAAAAATTACTCAAATGACCTTTCCGATTACAATAAGTACAATGGAAAGGAAATATTTGCTTATGTTGACCAAACAGTTGTGTACGGGACTCATTTGCAAAAATAGATTGTTCTTTAAAATTATTTTGCAAATGGAAAACTTTCTTAAACAATGGTCTATTTAGAACATATTGCAACTTAGAAGCTTTTTGCATATCAAAATAAAATTTAGCAAGATGTCCAAACCTACCACAAACATCACATTTAAAAGCATGTGGTCTACTAGAAGCATTTGGCAAATGAGATTTTTTTTTCAAATCAAAACAATATTCGGCCAAATGACCAAAACGATCACAATGATCACATCTATACACATGAGCATGCTTATGATGAACAATGGGTGCATGTGTGTGTACATGTGATCAAGAAACTTGTTGAGATGCACAAGGAGTATTGACATTTTTATGTTTGTGTACATCATAGCAAAATTTAGCTATATGGCCTTTATGGCCGCAAATAGAGCACTTGTAAACTTTGCTATATATGTGTGCATAATGAGTGGATGATGACTTGTTTGCACTAGACTTGGCACACATATTCATAAGCTTCTTATGGTTATCAATGCATATTCTCAAAGTTGAATCTAAAGATGAAATACGTTTATTCACAAGATTCAAATCTTCATTATTAGGCACATATGCACTTTTATTAGAAGTAGAACATAAATAGTCATTTATAAAAGTAACAGTATCATTTTTTATGTTCTCAACTTCTAACATGGTATTATTTTTGTCATGAGTCAAGTTAGCAATATCCAATTTTAAATTATTATTTTTCAAATTTAACATATCATTGTTTACTTTAAGAGCATCATTTTCTTGAGTAATGATATCAAATTTGGAAGCTAACTTCTCATGATCGGATTTTAAACCTTTATGCTTGTTTTGTAAATCAATAAAAATTTTATGCAATTTGTTATAGGCATGCAATAATTTTTCACTAGCAAAGGTGAGTTCATCAAAAGATAAATCACATTCAGATTCGGACTCGCTTACCACACTAGGGCTATCGCCTAGTGACCGTGTGTATGAAAATAAAGCTCCACATGAACTAGAAGCGGAATCCTCCAAAGCTTGTCGGATCACCTCCAAATTCCCTTGATGTGTTTCTATAAGTTTCCATAATGTGTAAGCACTATCAAAAGAATCAAGCTTGTTAGACATAGATGAATCGAACGCATTATGTAAAAATTCTAACAAAAGCTTATTCATGGTAAACATACGATGATCATTTTTATTCCACTTGGATTTCTCCGAAGTGGACACAATATAAGCATCATCTATAATTTCCCATAAATCGAAATGTCTAGATCGAACAAAAAGTTTAAATCTAACACACCATTGGGCAAATGGAAAATTATCTAATCTAGGAGCAATATTGATGGCATAACCTAAACAAGATGCACCGTGCATATCCATAATGTATATATGTGCAAGCAAGATACAAATAAAATCAAAACAAGATTAGCACAAAAATATAACTTGGATCTTTAACTCAAGACGATTAGACCTTAAATCAAAGAGCACCAAGCTCTGATACCAATTGTTGGACCCTAATACCACTAAGAAAGAACCCTAGAGAGGGGGTGAATAGGGTCTTATGCTAATATAATCCAATTTTATGCCAATTAAAACTAATTAACAAGTATATCCTAGCAAGTATGATATGCTACAAGATATGTGCAAGGATATACAATATAAACAAGGGTAAACAATATGATCATGTAACAATAGCGATATAACAATATGCAAGAATAAATGCGCCAATGCCAAACCCAAACACAAGGAAATGATCACGGAGTTTGGACCTTCCGTCCTACGTCTCCGCTCCCCACTCCCGGGGAGAATCCACTACACAACCCGGTTTGGAAGCCGGAACTTCTCTACACACTCGGTTTTCTAGCTAACCGAAAACTCTACAAAGACATTCGTCGAGTCTTTCGTCCCTATCGTGTCGACTCTTGGAAACAAACTTTTTGAGAAGCTTCACAAAGTTCTTGTTAAAAGCTTCTGCAAGGCCATTTGCCGGCGGATAATAAGCCGTAGATGCAACACTTTGAATTCTAAATATATCACAAAATCGCTGAAATCCAAAGCTGACAAATTGTGTTCCATTGTCATGGACTATTCATCTCGAGACTCCAAAATGGTAGATGACATGATGTTTGATGAATTTAATCATGTTCGAAGTCTTGACTTCTTTCAGCGGGATTGCCTCCGCCCATTTGGAAAAAGTAATCGGTCACGGCCAAAATAAATCAGTATCCCTTGGAAGTTGGAGGAGAGATTGGTCCTACGATATCCATTCCCCACATCTCAAATGGCCAGGACGTAGATGTAGGATGTAAGTTCTCTGGTGCTTGATGGATAAAGTCACCATGAATTTGACACGCATAACAACATTTAGCGTAGTCAACTACGTCTGAAAATATTTTTGGTCACTAATAGCTAATTCGTCGGAGACGATCTCCTAACTTAGCCCCAGGTTGATGAGCTCTGCACATTCCATCGTGAGCTTCCTTGAGAGCCTCCTTTGCTTCTTTTCGAGAAAAGCATCGAAGCAAAATTCCATCGTGTGACTTACGATACAAAGTTTGAGAAACTACGTCATAATAGAATCGAAGGGCTTTTCGTTTGATGGCGGCTGCTTCCTTGAAATTGTCAGGTAGAATTCCGTACATGACATAGTCGATATACGGGAATCGCTTGATGTCGTGCAGACTTCTCATGTCACTATCTTGTCTGAACTTTCTTCTACGGGAAGTTTGGAACAATATAATTCGCGTCCAGTGATAGAAATTGTGGTTTCAGCCCCTGGGGCAATGCTAGTGAGGTTACCAACGAGGCTAAAGCATCTGCATAAGCATTCTGAGCTCGTGGAATACATCCAATGAAGAATCCTTCGAACTTCTTTGCTTGATTTAGCATTGCGAAGTAGTACGTGATCAGATCTTCATGGCGCACTTCGTATTCCCCTCGAACTTGATTTACGATGAGCTGAGAGTCACCGTAAGCCTCGAGGCGCCAAATATTAAGTTCTTCGGCAAGCTGCATTCTTAATAGCAGTGCATTATACTCAGCTAAATTGTTGGTGCAGTGCTCAATCAGGGAAAACCCTCTTGGGATTACGTGACCGTTTGGAGAGATGAGTACTATTCCTACTCCTGCGGTAATTTCTTCATGAGGATTTACTCTGGATGCACCGTCAAAGAAGAACTTCCACACTTGCATGCCTTCTTGAGTGGCGCAGGCTTCGGCAACTTCGTCGTGCAATTTTTCATACAACTTAGACGTTCCTGGCACCGAATAATCGGCTAAGAAATCTGCCAACGCTTGGCCTTTAACAGCTTTCTGGAGCATGAATCGCATGTCATATTGGGATAGGAGAATTGCACATTTTGCAAACCAGCAATTCAGAGATGATGGTTTCATCATCAGAACTCTTAACGGATTTACCTTAGAAATGATATGAATTGTTTGTCCTACCAGGTAATGTCGCATCTTTTGGACTGCGAATACCAAAATGAGATATTCTTTCTCGACCGGATTATACCGATGTTCGACTCCCATCATGGTCCTACTTAAGTAGTAGATGGCTTGTTCTTATCCTTGGTCGTTATTTTGGGCCAATAACGCTCCGAGAGAATGATCCATAGCTCTCATATATAACAGGAATGGTTTTCCCAATATCGGGACCACCAGAACCGGCGGTTGAGTGATGTACCTTTTAATCTCTTCAAATGCGTTCTGACAGTCTCCATCCCAAACAAAGGACACTCCTTTCTTTATGAGCTTAGAGAAAGGTTGGCAGTGTCCCGAGAGATTGGATATGAATCTCCGAATGTAAACCAATCTGCCTTGCAAACCTCTAAGTTCTTTGAGATTCTTCGGAGGCGACATGTCTTTGAGATTCTTAGGAACAGAACCCCCAGCGTCTTGGTGCTGTTCTTCTACTTCTTGAGCATTCTGATGGTAGTCTTTCAGGTAAGCTTTTCCTGACTGGGTGCCAGGATTGTCTCTCGGATATGCTGCAATAACAATCCTTTCTTCTTCTGAGTCGGTGAGAGGTTTAAGATGATCATCATTCTCATTTACGGAGGGGATAATCATGTTGGATGACTTAGTCTTGCCTCTTTTCTTTTTGGACGAGGCGTTCGTCTACTGTTGGTCTTCAACCAGGTCGGGATGGACCCACATGATCTTCCCTTTTGAGGTAGTGAGGGATACCAACCCCCTGTCCTTCTGACCGTGTAAGTCAGTGTTTTTCACATGCATTTCTCCTTTAGGGATGGGGACAACACCATCTGTAGCTGCTACCGGAGGGAAATCATCGAATTGGACCTCTATCAAATTGTTGGATACGGTCTTCTGCTCGGGCTTCAATGTAAGCACATTGGCATTTACCAAATTTTGCTATCAAATTGTTGGATACGGTCTTCTGCTCGGGCTTCAATGTAAGCACATTGGCATTTACCAAATTTTGCAAGATATCCTTGAAGACATAGCATTTTCTCGGGCTTCAATGTAAGCACATTGGCATTTACCAAATTTTGCAAGATATCCTTGAAGACATAGCATTTTCGGGTGGGATTTCCTAGGAACCTATGATAATGACAGTAATTAGGGTCGTCAACTTTTCCTGCCACATCTGGTTTTCTGACCTCGAGAAGTTATAGTTTGTTATTCTTCCGGAGTAATTGGAACAAAGTATTCACGTGCTCCTCCTTGAATGAGTATTACTTGGGTGTTCTTTGCGGGTTTGGTGCTTTGCCCTGCTTGGCAGGCGATGGTCGGGTGCTAGCGCCGGCAGCCAAAGTCTCCTTTCCCTTAGAGCGTGGAGCATTGTTCTGATTGCATTGCTGTTGTGGCTTGGGTTGAGTAGTTTCTTCAGCCTTGACCCGAACAACGATTTCTTCGGCTTGTTCTCCTTACGAAACTAGTTATCTCCAGGAGCGATATTCTACTACCCCCATTTGAGCAAGGAGTTGGGTCTGCAAGTCATGCCTGTAAGTTTCGACCAAAGTTGATTGGGTCATACCTGATAGGCATCGCAATGCCATGCTGCGGAATCTCTTAATGTAAGTTTTGATGGACTCTCCCTTCCTCTACTTGGTGGCGAGGAGAGTCAGGACCGAGACTTCTGTATCATCTTCGAAGAACCTGACCAAGAAAAGCCTTCCTAGATCTACCTATTTTTTAATAGATCCAGCAGGCAGCTTCATAAACCATTCGAAAGCAATACCCTTAAGGGTGCCGATGAACAAGCGGGTTAGAATAGCGTCGTTTGCTACCACATCTCCTGTCTGTGACTTGAAGTAGTAGATGTATTGGTTCGGTGATCCTGTGCCATCGAAGGGCTGCAAGGTTGGAGCCTTAAATTTTGGCGGATAGGGAGCTGTGTCTCATTCAGCAGGATAAGGTCGTACCACTCCTTCCTCGCGAAGTTTACTTCTTTTAGCGATTACATTGAGGCGAACCTCTAGTTCATCAATCTTAGACGACTGAGGATTCAGTTCTCTTTCCATCTCCTTCTCGTTTTCGGAGGAGGATTCCAGGTTGTGAGTTTCACGGTCTGAATTCTCAGGCGCTTTCTGCTTTCCCTTTGAAATTGTTCTCCGGGAAGACTCCGACCTTTGGCCTTTTTCTACAAGGAGCTGGGCCAACATGTCCTTCATCTGGAGGAGTGTCTCTTGATGTGCCTGGAGTATGGCATGATATTCATCAACTCTCTTTGCTAAGTCTTCGGGGCCTCTAGTCATGTAAACGGGAGTCTCTCGTGCCATGACGGAGCTTGATGATTGAGAATCAGCAATTGTTGAATGTTCATCATTCGAAGTAATTCCCTTGGCTAACTTATGATAGTTAACCGAGCGGATAACTCCGGTGCGAGTTCGGGTGTGCCAATATATCCCTTCAAACTCATCACAAATTTCCTGGATAGTCGGGAAATGACTTCTTTTTGATTCATCCAAACTGGGAGCTGAGGCCTTCTCTCTACCTATCATATTAATAGTAACTTCGGGATGTTCAGCTTTGGCTTTTTTTCTTTTTGTGATGACATCGTCGCTTGACAGGCCTGGCGATGTTTGTTAATCGGTTGAATACCGATTGTCGAGGTTCAGGTGCATAGTAGTGGCATTCTGAAAGGACTGCGAAAATAAGCCGCTCACATTGACATGAATGAGCTACTTGTTGTATCGGTCTCACTTTCGACAACCATTCTCATAGATTAGAGACTAGAGAGGAATCTCTTTCTGAGCGAGAGGACGACAATGGAACCCCCTGCCCTTGAGTGGGTGAGACTGGTTCTTTTCGGACATGAATTTTAAACCCCTGCCGACCCCCTTGAACTTGGCGGACCACATCGCGTTCTGGAGAAGAAACACGAGAGTCGCGTTGTGATTTACCAACCCTAGACCGAAACTTGTATTTGGTTGATGGAACAGACCCTTGATGGTCATGTTTTAGGTGACCCATGTGTCGATGAGGCTTGTGTTTAAGTTGTATCACGCGAGGCTCATAATGGGGCTCGTTACGCCGAAGTATGCATTCAGGTGGAGGTCCAAGAACGCATCCTTCACGTTGGTTCAGATTTCGACTGTCTCGTAGATGAGCTTGTCGTATGGATCTTCTCCTTCTTCGAGCTGCATTCTTCTTGGCTTGTTTCAACGCTTTGGCAGCAATGTCGTTGACGTTGATTGGATCTTTCTCTGCCATTGGTCATTTATGGCCCGACACGAAGCGTGTGAACTTGGGCTTGCAATTCTCAACTCATGAAACGAGTTTGATAGAATCTGAGCCCATTCCTTCAAGGAAGGGCCGTTTGAACAGTCTTGGTCAGATGGTGAGACCGTTAAAGATATTGTGGCAATAGTTGGCTTATTGATCTCTTTGGAGATCTTGCTGACATTACGCCTAGCTTTGGGGCTAAACGATCCGGAGGAGAGGGCTTCCTCGTACTTAGCTTGATCAAACTCCACGATGAAACTTCCACAATCGTTCCAGCGAGATGGACGTCGGATTGCACTACCACCTCTTCATCAGAGAAGCTAGTCCCCAGCGGAGTCACCATCTTTTTTTTGGTGGAAAATTTATAGTAAATAAAATAAAAGAAATTTGATTTGTATTCTCTCGATCTTAATTACAATTTGGATTTTCGATTACAAAAGAGAGGAGAATTGATCTGAATTCACCCCTTTGTTTAAATCTGGGTTCTTTACGGTAGCGATGAGATGCCTCCCTTGGATGCTTGCGTCGAGTTTGCTTCTCGTTGACGATCCGAATGTCTTGTTTCACTGGAACAATTGGAGAACTCTTCACGAGTTTTATGACTCAGAACGAGTGCAAAACTCTGTCAAAAGAGTTGTTTGAACTGAATAATCGGTTAATACGCCAAGCATATGAATTCTTTGTTGCTGAAGAATGCCTTCCAAGCCCCAGCCCTTGATCTCGACTTTTGGAAGTTCGAAATTCTTTGTTGCTGAAGAATGCCTTCCAAGCCCCAGCCCTTGATCTCGACTTTTGGAAGTTCGATCTCCAAAACTCTAGCCGAAAGAATCCTCCTCAGTTCGATCTCCAAAACTCTAGCCGAAAGAATCCTCCTCAGATCATAAAAATCCGATCCCTTCACTCTGTGGAGTTTGTTGGGATTTATAGAGAGATTAGGAGTGTAACTACCCCCTTAATCCGCTCCTAAATAGGGGTTTAGTCGCCCTATTAATCGGGTGTAACAACCCACTTGAACCACTCCCCAGATCATGGGTGAAAAACGGTTTTGGGAACTGTTTGGATCACGTTTGAACGAGTTCAAGCCATGATTAACGTTCTGGGCATGAACCTGCGTTCAAACGTATGTTTTTGGATGATGCGTCAGCGTCTGAGTTTGATCTGCGTCCGCGGTTGAATCGGTACCGCGTTTGTGTTGCGTTCAGTGGCTGAAAACACTGCGTTTATGTTGTGTTTGATTCGCGTTGGTAGCTGAAGATGTGGTGATTGCGTTGCTTTGACTCTGGAACGTAATCACTTGTATTTTAACTTTGGCATGCAGGGATGAATTTCGCACCTCGATTTGAAGAAATTGTTAATTTGTAATCTCTTCTTAATCTACATGAGAATCCTCCAATTGTAGCCTTCCTTTGTTGACATGAAAGTCGTCTGATTGTAACCTTTTTAGCTAAAACTATTGGTTGATGTTTGACAGGGGTCAACTATTTATTATGATTTTTAGACAGCCTAAAGTTGGTGTTTGTGAAGACTGCATCTTCGGAAAGCAGAAGAGAGTTAGTTTTCTGAAGAGTGGAATACCACCTCACAAGCTAGAGCTTGTTCATACAGATGTATGGGGTCCAGCTAGCATGTCTTCTCTTGGCGATTCGGCGTACTACGCCACTTTTATCGACGATCACTCGAGGAAGGCGTGGGTATACTTCATGAAGCACAAGTCAGAAGTGTTTAGCATTTTCAAAAAGTGGAAAGCCAAGGTGGAGAATGAGACAGATCTGAAGGTTAATCTCTCATACTTGAGAGTCTTTGGTTGTGTGGCATAAGTCCACATCAGTGATCATGGCAAAGACAAGCTGGAAGCTAAGTCACCGAAGTGTATATTCATTGGGTACGACATTGATGAGTTCGGGTATCGTCTTTGGGATGAGAAGAACATGAAAATCATCAAGAGCCAAGACGTCATATTCAATGAGAAGGTGATGTACAAGGATAGGGATAATGCCAAGGCTGGCCAAAGCAGTAGGAGCAACACTATAGATGCGGATGCATCCGAGTACATAGATTTGGAGGAACTTCCAGATAGAGGAGACAATGTCCATTCTGACCGAAGAATAGAGGAGACTCCAGGTGCAGAACCGACTACCCAAGGCGAGGAGCTTAGGAGATCATCCAGGGAACCCAAACCGAATCCCAGGTGTCTCTCGTCACTAGACTACCTACTTTTGATAGATAGCAGAGAACTAGAAAGCTATGAGGAGGCTATGCAAGTGGGCAAATCTCAGCAGTGGGAGCATGCAATACAAGAAGAGATGGATTCTCTCCACTCTAACAAGACATGGGAGTTAGCATCGCTACCTGCACAGAAGAAAACCTTACATAACAAGTGGGTCTACCGGGTCAAGCAAAGAGAGTGATGGAAGGAAGAGATACAAGACCAGATTAGTCGTGAAGGGGTTCCAACAAGGGGAAGGAGTGGATTATATAGAGATATTTTCCCCCGTTGTAAAGCTCACAACCATCAGGGTGGTGTTAAGCTTGGTAGCTACTAAAAATCTCTACCTTGAGCAGTTAGATGTAAAGACTACCGTTCTTCATGGTAACTTGGATGAAAAAATCTATATGAAGCAACATGTTAGCTTCATTGAGGAAGGAAAGGAAGAGATGGTGTGTGTGGGCTCAAGAAGAGTTTATACGGATTGAAACAGGCCCCAAGACAGTGGTATAAGAAGTTCGATAACTTCATACAGAATAATGGCTATGACAGATACAATTCAAATCATTATTGTTACGTCAAGAGGTTCGAGTCCAACTATATCATGTTATTGTTGTATGTTGATGACATGTTAGTTGTAGGACCGTGTTTATGGGAGATAAACAAGCTGAATAAACAGTTAGCAAAGGAGTTTTTCATAAAGGATCTTGGTGCAGCAAAGAAGATTCTTGGAATACGGATCAGCCGAGATGCTGCCGAGGGGACGCTGAAGTTGAGTTAGTCTGAATACATTGAGAAAGTATTTTAGAGATTCAACATGCAGAATGCTAAGGTCGTTAGCATGCCCCTTGGAAGCCAATTTAAGTTATCTGGAGAACAATAGCCCAAGATTGATACAGAGAAGGAGCACATGAGAAAGGTGCCTTATTCATTAGCCATTGGTAGTCTGATGTACGCAATGGTTTGCTTGAGGCCAGATATTGCCCATACAGTGGGAGTTGTGAGCAGGTTTGTAAGCAACCCAGGAAAGCAATATTGGGATGCCGTAAAGTGGATATTACAATATCTGAGAGGGACTACGAATATACCACTATGTTTCGGGAGAAAATAGTTGGTACTACAAGGATACATGGATGTAGATTTCGCCGATGATCATGATACAAGGCGAAGTACCACGGGGTATGTTTATACCTTAGGGTCGACAGCAGTGAGCTGGGTCTCACGTTTGCAGAAGATTGTTATGTTTTCCATAACTGAGCCAGAGTATGTTGCAGTGACCGAGGTGAGCAAGGAAATGATTTGGTTAACCGGGTGTCTGGAAGAGTTGGGTCTGAAGCGGGGAAACGAAGTTCTTTATTATGATAACCAGAGTGCTATACACCTTACTAAGACCCCAATATTTCTTGCTAGAACGAAGCATATCGAGTTATGTTACCACTTCATACGCTCGATGATTGAGGATGAAAAGTTACAGTTGGAGAAGATTTTGGGGAGCCAAAATCCTACAGATATGTTGACTAAAGCAGTCACCATTCAGAAACTAAAGTTATGCGTAACTTCAGTTGGCCTTCATGCATATGTGATGAAGGTGGAGCCACACAATGAGAAGATGCTTATTAAGAGAGCTTGCTGATGGCAGTTTGTTCTCCAAGTGGGAGATTGTTGGAAAATGGGTGTAGACCCAAACCTATCAGCGACGAGCTTCAGGTGACCTCGACACGGGAGGCGAACTCGTGAGGGATTCAGGCGAGGTCGGCTACAGGCGAGCTCGAGTCCATTGCAGGCGAGCTCCTTCAGGTGAGGGCATGCTTGTAGGCAATAAAAATTACCATTATCCCTGCACAACAACTTGGAACAAGCAAAAGAGCTTAAGGGTCCATCTCTGGAAAAGTAGGCCGACTCCCTGAGAGTCCACCCAACTCAGGCTGACTCCCTGAAGAGTCCAGCCCCTCGTCGACTCGAATGGCCGACTCCCCGAAGAGTCCAGCCCCCCAGACGATTCGAATGGCCGAGACCCCCTCGTCGACTCGAAGTGGCCGAGACCCCCTCGTCGACTTGAAGGGCCGAGACCCCCTCATCGACTCGAAGTGGCGGAGACCCCCTCGTCAACTCGGAGGGCGGTGTCAGTCCGCACCTCGAAGACCAAGTGGCCGAGACCCCCTCGTCGACTCCAAGTGGCGGAGACCCTCTAGTCGACTCGAAGGGCGGTATCAGTCCACCCCTCGAAGACCAAGTCACCAAGACCCCCTAGTCAACTCCCCAAGACAAAGTGGTCAAGACCCCCTCGTCGACTCGAAGGACGGTGTCAGTCCGCCCCTCAAAGACCAACTGACCGAGACTCCCTCGTTGACTCGAATGGTTGAGACCCCCTCGTCGACTAGAAGTGGCAAAGACCCCCTCATCGACTCGAAGGGCCGAGACCCCCTCGTCGACTCAAAGTGGCAGAGACCCCCTCGTCGACTCGAAGGGCCGAGACCCCCTCGTCGACTAGAAGTGGCAGAGACCCCCTTGTCGACTCGAAGGGTGGTGTCAGATTCGCCAAATTCCTTACGGTTTGAGAGATAATTACAATTTTGTCTGTTTTTACTATTTTTAGTAATAATTTAGGAGTCTGTTTTGTTTAGGAAACAAATCCGATTTGATCTCAGATTTGACCGGTGGACTTTCCTATTCATAAGAAGTCTTTTTAGGAGTTTTAATGTTTTAGGAATTCTTTACCATTTTTGGTAAGTTGAGAGTCATTGTAGGAATTAGAGTCCTTGTAGGAGTCTTGTTTCTTTTTCTATTTAAGAAGAGTCTTGTAAGCCCTAGAGGCATAACTTTTGATTAATAAAATTTTGTTTTTCCTCAATATTTCTTCGTGGATTCGAAGCTCTTCATGGATTCGAAGATCGTTCTTTGTGGATTCAGAGAACACCCTTGGTGGATTCCGAGGTTACAACTTCCGCGCTGCGTCAATTGGTATCAGAGCCTTGTTCCTCCGATCCGATGGCAGGTGATAAGCCCCTATCTCTCGAACTGAGTTCGACGTGCTAAAGGCCGATGTCAATCAGATGAAGACTGTCGTGGAGCGAATAGCAGCTGCAGTAGAGCGTCTGGAGATTGCAGGAGATCAAAATCCCGTTGATGGTCGCCAACGACGTGAACCGACTCCGTATGAAGATTCCGACAGCGAGGAAGATCACTATGCACCCCCACGCCGCGGTGTTTATCGCAGAGACCGACGACAAAGGGATAATTATGATGCTGGAGGTTTCAAGATGAAGATGGATCTGCCATCTTTCAACGGGCAACTTCATATTGAAGAGTTTCTCGACTGGATTGCAGAAGTAGAGAGGTTCTTTGAGTATATGGAGATCCCTGAAGAACGTAAGGTTAAATTGGTGGCTTACAGACTCAAAGGTGGAGCTTCGGCTTGGTGGGAGTCTGTTTGTCTGAATCGATCTCGTCAAGGAAAGCCGAAGGTCGATAGGTGGGAAAAGATGAAGAAGCTACTGAGAGCCCGTTTCTTACCAAGTGATTATGAACAAGTTTTATTTGGGCAGTATCAGAATTGTAGGCAAGGTGGAAGAACCGTGGATGAGTATACGCAGGAGTTCTATCGACTGTCATCCCGCAACAATTTACACGAGAGCGAGGCGCAGCAGATGTCTCGATACATTGGGGGATTAAGGATAGCGATTCAGGATCGTGTATCTGTAGGCATCAAAAAAAAATGCCAATAGATATCCAAACATAGAAGAAATTACTCAAAATGACAGATATGAACTGTCTCACCAGCGGGACAGTGTTTACTATCTCGCCAGCGAGACAGAGTTTACTGTCTCGCAGCGAGACAGTCTTTGCTGTCTCGCAGCGAGACAGTGTTTGCTGTCTCGCCAGCGAGACAGTGTTTGCTGTGATTGTCTCGCCAGCGCAACAGTATTTACTCGTCTCTGCCAGCGCAGACAGTGTTGAATGGTCAAAAACCGCCTTTTAAACGACCCTACACGATGGCCTACTAATGTTCAAGAACGTGGGGAAACGTCGTGGTGTTGAGAATCGACCTGGATAACTCCCAAAATAACGCGAGTTTATGAACGTGGGAAGGCAGTTATAAACGAAAATGCTGACGGTTACTGTTTCCGAGACAGCGTTACTGTTCTGCACGGCGGGCCGAGGACAGCAACACCTGTCTCCGTACTAGCCGAGCAGACAATGCCTGTCTCACGAGGCCTGCTTTTTTCGCCAACTGTTCCTAGGGGCTATAAATACCCCCCGAAGGCCATTTTGAAAGGAGGCTGATCAGAGAGCATCCACAGGCTGATTTCAGAGCAGAGAGGGCAGAGTACTCGAGCTTCTGTAACTCCTTGATATTCAGGCTTTGACTTGATTTCAAGAAGAACGACTATCTTACCTTGATAAGATATCGTTTCAAGTTCTCACTTCGATAAACGAAGTCAGAATCATAAACCCCTCACGATTCGATCAGAATCTGTGATTTGGTGGTCCACGGGCTAACGCACCCCTGGCACAGGCAAAGATCCCACGCAAGCAGCGATCCAAACAACGATCCTGCGTTTGTTTCTCAAGAGTTGTAATTTTCATTTTGTTGTGTAAAAGAAGTCTTATAAAAAGGCTATTTCTTTTGAATTTATTGTAATCGACTGAAGATATAATGAATTCCACAGCAAAACCAACTTTTGACTCAAACAATCTGGCGACCACAGTGGGAATCCCATTTTGAGTTTTCTTTGCACCAGGAGATAGAATATAAAATTCTTCCTCTCTAATTTCGGGTTCATCTCTACCAACAAACAAGAGACCAGGAGATAGAATATAAAATTCTTCCTCTCCATCATCGGGTTCATCTCTACCAACAAACAAGAGACCAGGAGATAGAATATAAAACTCTTCCTCTCCATCATCGGGTTCATCTCTACCAACAAACAAGAGACCAGGAGATAGAATATAAAATTCTTCCTCTCCATCATCGGGTTCATCTCTACCAACAAACAAGAGACCAGGAGATAGAATATAAAATTCTTCCTCTCCATCATCGGGTTCATCTCTACCAACAAACAAGAGACCAGAATACTCCAATAGGTATACGAGTCTAAACTATTTCCCTAATCTCAACAGGAAGTTTCTGGAGAATATTACTCAAAATATTCTTAAGAATAACCTGGTTACCTCATAACGGGTATATGAGGTTAAACTACTTCCCGAACACTCCGATGAGTATATGAGTATAAACTGCATCTCCTTGAACCTCCCAACGAGTATATGAGGTTAAACTGTTTCCAGAACACTCCGTTCGACCCTCAAAGAACGCATACAAAAGCGTATGGCAAACACCGCTCGTGCCCGTACTCTTTTACAACAAAGACGAGAAGGAAAGAAGAATATAGTGGCCAAAGAACCACCAAAATTCTACAAAGTTTGGATTTCGAAGTCTGGAGTTATGCAAAATCAGCATTCGGAGCCCGTTAAGACTCCATACCCGCAAGGGGGTGGTTTTAGACGTGCGACTCCCGACATAACCTTGGATCGCTCAAAGACAAAAATAAATTGTCCTGAGAATGCCAACAAGGTTTTACACCCCCAGAAGAAGACGCATTCACCAAATGATATCGTCATACCTGGGAGGTCATGCCAACAGACGATACGATTTTTTGGCAATCATACCGATGAATCGTATTATCAAGTTAGGGTTGTGAATAATTTTCGAAAGAGAGTTATTCGAGAAATAAACTCTCATTATTCCTGTGCGCGACTCGTTAAAGCAGCATTATCAGAATGTGATTGTTTCAAACGAGAAGCCATCCCTAAGCCGAGACATTTCCGCAAAAGAAGAGCAGCTGCCCAAGATGATGAATTCCCTGAAGTTACCATCAACGTGGCTGATAAAAGAAAGTCTAAGCGGCATTCAAGTGACTCAAATCCCGACTTTTCTCCGAGAGGAAAAGTCAATCCAAGAATTGCTCAAAGGATGTCTCGACTCCAATTAGGAGCTATCAGACGCAGAGACTACAAGAGAATGCGAGAAGGAATGTCCTCGGAGGATGAATTCTCAGACACTTGTTCAGCCATTGCTTCTGATGATACAATGTCTAGCACGGGACAAACCAAAGAAGTGTTCACAATCACTTCTGATCAATTTGCTCAAATGCTTCAAGAAGCTCTATCGAAGCAACGTGAAGAAATTAGAGCTGAGATGAAGACAGAGATGGAGTTAGCTATTCAACAAATGAGAGAGTTGCTAACTCAACAACCTCAACCTCCTGAGTCCAGTCAGCGAGCTGAATCCAGCTGCCACACTCAGAATGGTGTAGATGACAGTGATCCAGAAGTGGATGAAGTCATTATGGCTGATACACCTTCCAATGACAATAACACTGGGGGTGGTTCAACAGATCCTCCCAATAACAACATTAGGGGTGGTTCAATTACACCGCTTAGTAACACTGGGGGTGGCCCAATTATTTCTGCTCGACATCACTCAGAAAGAGATGAAGATGAGGACAAGAAAATGCAAGAGCTTGAAAACAAAATCAACTCTTTGATGATGGCTCAAGAAGTGAAAAAGACGGGTATTCCCTGTCCCTATCCAAGAGAATAGGATTCAATACCATACCCGTCAAAATTCAATCTGATTAACTTCACACCGTTTGAAGGGAAGAGTTCGCCGATTCAGCACTTGATTTATTTCAAGTCTTATTTGGGCATGATCTCTGGAATCGAGGCTTTAATGGTCCGGTCATTCGTTGGCACCCTTCGTGGGCCCGCCTTCGATTGGTACCGACGGCTCAGGCCAGGGAGCATCAATTGCTGGGATGACATAAAAAGTTTGTTCCTCAGCAACTTCTTTGATGATGACACTGAAGTGTCAATCGGAACCCTTCTGGATGAAAAACAAAAAGACGGAGAGTCAGTCGACGATTTTGTCAAGCGCTTCCGTGGCAAAGCAATGAATTGCAAAGATCCTATTACAGAGGAGTTCATCCTGCAAACATGCCATAATAATCTCTCCATCGATGTCCTGGAAACCCTGGGGGTCGTACTGTCCAAAACTTGGAAAGATTTGAAAATGCGCGGTGAACAAGCTGAACACTTTCTTAAAAGAAAGAAAGTTTTTGAAAATGCGCGGTGAACAAGCTGAACACTTTCTTAAAAGAAAGAAAGTTGAGAGAGGTCAACCGACTACATCCACAATCCCAGTGAACGCGACTCTCGATCCGAGGTTCCAAAAGAAGTATTCTTTCGAAGATGATGAAGCTCCAGCCATATTGGAATACCTCCTCGCCAATGACAAAATCGAGCTACCACCTATTAAAGATCAGGATGGAGCTAAGAGGATTACGGATCCAAACTACTGTGCATACCACAGAAAGGTTCTTCATCCCACCGAAATTTTCTTCAGACTCAAAAATAGAATCCAAGCCTTAATTGACTCCGGCGTCATAACGGCGAAAGAAGTCGAGTAAAGACGACCATATTACTCCATTGGGTACACGAGTATAAACTGTTTTCCCTGACTCCGATAAGTATACGAGTATAAACTGCTTCTCCATCTCACTCCGAAAAGTATACGAGTATAAACTGCTCCTCGATACTCCAACAGGTATATGAGTCTAAACTATTTCCTTTCTTTCACGGGAAGTTCCTAGAGAATGCCATGCATGGTACTTTTAAGGATAACCCGATCATACAGCTAAACGTAATGATAGACCCAGCTTCGCAAGAAAAAGCTGGGGGTGGATGGTTCATGTAACGGGAAGTTCTCGAAAGAATGCTATATGTAATTTTTTTTAGGGATAACCCGATCATTACAAACAAAGTGATAAACACTACATCCCCACGGTGATTTATGAATACTCTTTTGCTGAGGTAAGATTCGATCACTTCGTTGGATCAATATTCCCTCACAAAATTCTCTCATGGTCAAACCTTTAAACAATTAGGACCAAAGCCAAAATCTCATCTCGATTCCTTCCATGAACGAGAGGTCCACAAAATTCTCTCATGGTCAAACCTTTAAACAGTTAGGACCAAAGCCAAAATCCCCTCTCGATTCCTTCCATGAACGAGAGGTCCACAAATCGAATGATCAAACCTTTAAACAGTCAGGAGCGCCTCAAAATCCCCACTTGGTCAAACCTTACTACAGTTAGGACCACAATCAAAATCTCCTTTCGATTCATTTTGCGAACGAAAGGTTAACTTTTGAATTGAGTAATCAAACCTTATGACAGTTAGGGTTATTCAAACCAACCCAGATTCTCTAAGTGGAGATTCCACTTTGAGTTTCCTTTTCACCAGGAGATAGAATATAAAATTCTTCCTCTCCGATTCTGGGTTCATCTCTACCAACAAACAAGAGACAAGGAGATAGAATATAAAATTCTTCCTCTCCATCATCGGGTTCATCTCTACCAACAAACAAGAGATAAGGAGATAGAATATAAAATTCTTCCTCTCCATCATCGGGTTCATCTCTACCAACAAAAAAAAGAGACCTGATTAACTCCCAACGGGTATATGAGGTTAAACTATTTCTCGAATACTCCAATGGGTACACGAGTCTAAACTGTTTTCCTACATTCGACGGGAAGTTTCTGGAGAATATTACTCTGAATATTCTTAAGGATAACCTGACGAACTTTCGAGAGACAAACGAGCATCAATCTGGAAATATCAACTTCAACACAAGATCTCAACAACGGTCGAGCGATAAACGCAGTGCCGGAGAAGTATTAGCTATTCTACAAAGAACTGAAGTCTTATAAAAAGGCTATCTCTTTTTTAAATTTATTGTAATCGACTGAAGATATAATGAATTCCATGACAAAACCAACTTTTGACGCAAACAGTATCTTTGCAGCAGACCTATACATTGGCAGACATGGTTAGCCTAGCCGAGAAGGTGGAGCGACAGCTTGGACGAAATAGTAAAGGATCGTGGGCAGCTTCTGACGGTTCGCGCACGAACTTTAATCGTGGTGGGAATAAACAGTCTCAAACTGTTCCTGATCAAGATTCTACGACAGAGAAGGGCAAGGGGCCAGCAACAACCGCAGCGAAGAAGCCTACTCCAGCGAACCCTTATGCCAAACCTGACCCGATCAAGTGTTATAGATGCGGACAGCCTAGTCATCGTTCCAATCAGTGCCCTAAAAGAGGTACTGTGAACATGGTAGATCATGAAGATGAGGATACAGACCGAGACAATGTTGAAGACTATGATGATGAGTTGGATGCTGATGATGGGGAACAACTCTTATGTGTTGTGCGGCGACTATTGTTGGCTCCAAAGGCAGAAGAACCACCACAGAGGCATAATATATTTCGAACGAGATGTACGGTGCAATAGAAGATCTGCGATGTCATCATTGATAGTGGGAGCAGCGAGAATATTGTATCTCAGCGCATGGTGGAGAAGTTAGGGCTGAAGACGAAAAAGCATCCCGCTCCTTACAAGATCGGCTGGATTCGTAAGGGTAATGACGTACAGGTTGATGAAGTGTGTCGGGTATCCTTTTCCATTGGTCGAACTTATGTGGATGAGGCATTGTGCGATGTAGTAGAGATGGATGCATGTCATATGTTGTTAGGCAGACCTTGGCAGTTTGATGTTGATGCCACGCATAGAGGGAAAGATAACGTCTACATCTTTAAGAAGGATGGTCGCCGAATTGTGCTCAAGCCTCTAACCGAGAAGGGACCTGTCAAAACCATTGTGGCTGAAAAGAAGAATTTCTTGGTCGTTGACAATGAAGACTTTATGAAAGATGTGAAGCAATCTGATGAGATTTATGCCCTTGTAGTTTCGGGAAAAGAGGAGTCTGCCACTGTCGAAACTCCACATGAAGTACAGACCCTCTTACAACAGTTTGATGCAGTTATGCCTGATGATCTTCCTTCTGAATTACCCATGCTTAGGGACGTTCAACATCAGATCGACCTTATCCCTGGATCCCGACTACCAAATCTGCCACACTATAGGATGAGTCCGAAGGAAGGAGAGATTTTGCAGAAACAGGTGGATGATCTCATCCAGAAGGGTCTTATACGACCTAGCATGAGTCCGTGTGCAGTGCCAGCACTACTAGTCCCAAAGAAGAACGGAGAGTGGCGTATGTGTGTGGACAGTAGGGCTATCAACAAGATTACGGTGAAGTACAGATTTCCTATTCCACGCTTGGAAGACATGCTAGACATGTTATCTGGTTCAAAGGTGTTCTCCAAGATAGATCTCAAGAGCGGCTATCATCAGATTCGGATTAGGGAAGGTGATGAGTGGAAGACTGCTTTCAAGACAAAAGAAGGCCTATACGAGTGGTTAGTCATGCCTTTTGGTCTTTCTAATGCCCCTAGAACTTTCATGCGATTGATGAATCAGGTATTAAAACCCTTTATCGACAAGTTCGTCGTAGTTTACTTTGATGATATCCTGATTTATAGCCAGAGTGGGGCTGCACATCTGGACCACTTGAGGGAGGTACTAACAGTTTTGCAGAAGAATAAGTTGTACATTAATCTGAAGAAGTGCAACTTCATGACCAGTAGCCTCGTGTTTCTAGGCTTTGTTGTTAGTGCAGAGGGTATTCATGTTGATGAAGAGAAGGTTCGTGCTATTAGGGATTGGCCTACCCCGAAGACTGTCAGCGAAGTTCGTAGTTTTCATGGCCTAGCAACATTCTATAGGAGATTTGTAAGAAATTTCAGCAGCATTGTAGCACCTATAACTGAATGCATGAAGAAAGGAAAGTTCAATTGGGGGGAAGAAGCAGATCGTAGCTTTGCACTGATCAAGGAGAAGTTGTCCACCGCACCTGTGCTTGCACTTCCAGATTTTCAAAAAGTCTTTGAAGTTGATTGTGATGCGTCCATCATAGGAATTGGTGGTGTTTTATCTCAGGAGGGGCGTCCAGTTGCCTTTTACAGTGAGAAACTCAGCGAAGCTCGGCAGAAGTGGACCACATATGAGCTGGAATTATATGCCATAGTTCAGTCTTTGAAGCATTGGGAGCACTATTTGATCTCGAGAGAGTTTTTGCTTCACACTGATCATCAGGCCTTGAAGACCCTTAATAGTCATACTACCATTAACCGTATGCATGCTCGTTGGATTGCATATCTGCGTGTTTCTAGGCTTTGTTGTTAGTGCAGAGGGTATTCATGTTGATGAAGAGAAGGTTCGTGCTATTAGAGATTGGCCTACCCCGAAGACTGTCAGCGAAGTTCGTAGTTTTCATGGCCTAGCAACATTCTATAGGAGATTTGTAAGAAATTTCAGCAGCATTGTAGCACCTATAACTGAATGCATGAAGAAAGGAAAGTTCAATTGGGGGGAAGAAGCAGATCGTAGCTTTGCACTGATCAAGGAGAAGTTGTCCACCGCACCTGTGCTTGCACTTCCAGATTTTCAAAAAGTCTTTGAAGTTGATTGTGATGCGTCCATCATAGGAATTGGTGGTGTTTTATCTCAGGAAGGGCGTCCAGTTGCCTTTTACAGTGAGAAACTAAGCGAAGCTCGGCAGAAGTGGACCACATATGAGCTGGAATTATATGCCATAGTTCAGTCTTTGAAGCATTGGGAGCACTATTTGATCTCGAGAGAGTTTTTGCTTCACACTGATCATCAGGCCTTGAAGACCCTTAATAGTCAGACTACCATCAACCGTATGCATGCTCGTTGGATTGCATATCTGCAGCGTTTCACCTTCGTTTTGAAGCATAAATCCGGGCAGCAGAATAAGGTTGCAGATGCACTCAGTAGGAGGGCTGGATTGTTGGTAACTTTGAAGGCTGAAGTGATTGCGTTTGAGTATCTTAAGGAGCTTTATGCGGAGGATGACGATTTTAAGAAGATTTGGAATGACTGTCTTCAAAATAGATCAGTTAAAGGCTTTCATATTCAGGATGGTTATCTATTTCATGGCGATCAATTGTGCATACCCCAGAGTTCACTAAGAGAGCAGATAATTCGAGACCTTCATGCTGGCGGACTAGGAGGACATTTGGGACGTGATAAGACAATTGCAGCCATTGAAGAACGATATTATTGGCCTCAGTTGAAGAAGGGAGCAGAAAGATATGTGCGGCGTTGTCCAATTTGTCAAGTTGCTAAGGGACAGTCTCAGAATACAGGATTGTATACACCCTTACCAGTTCCTGATGCGCCGTGGCATGATATTACCCCAGAGTTCGCTAAGAGAGCAAATATTTCGAGACCTTCATGCTGGCGGACTAGGAGGACATTTGGGACGTGATAAGACAATTGCAGCCATTGAAGAACGATATTATTGGCCTCAGTTGAAGAAGGGAGCAGAAAGATATGTGCGGCGTTGTCCAATTTGTCAAGTTGCTAAGGGACAGTCTCAGAATACAGGATTGTATACACCCTTACTAGTTCCTGATGCGCCGTGGCATGATATTTCCATGGACTTTGTGTTGGGGCTTCCTAGAACCCAACGAGGTATGGATTCTATTTTTGTTGTGGTTGATAGGTTTTCAAAGATGGCGCACTTTATTCCATGCAAGAAGACTGCGGATGCGAGCAACATTGCCAATCTTTTCTTTCGGGAGATAGTTCGTCTTCATGGAGTGCCAAAGTCCATCACATCCGATAGAGATTCCAAGTTCTTATCACACTTTTGGAAGACTTTGTGGCAGAGATTCAACACTTCTCTCAAGTTCAGTACTGCCTATCACCCCCAAACGGATGGCCAAACTGAAGTGGTCAATCGCACCCTCGGCAATCTTCTTAGATCTATTTCTGGCGATCGACCAAAACAATGGGATCTTGCTTTGGCACATGCTGAATTTGCCTACAACTGTATGGAGAGTCGGACTACATGCAAGGCACCCTTTACAATTGTGTATGGAAGGCTTCCGAATCACTATCTTGATCTAGCCTCGCTGCCTAAACTTCTTGGACAGAGTGTTCCTGCAGATCATATGGTTGAAAAGATACGTGCTATTCAGTAGGAGGTGAAGGAGAAGATAGAGCAGTCTAATGCTAAGTATAAAGCTGAAGCTGATCAACACAGAAGGAGGAAGGTGTTTGAAGAAGGAGACATGGTGATGGTGTTTCTGCGAAAAGAACGTTTTCCCGTGGGTACTTACAACAAGCTGAAGAATAAGAAGTATGGTCCATGCAAAATACTGAAGAAGATCAAGCTGAAGAATAAGAAGTATGGTCCATGCAAAATACTGAAGAAGATTAGCGACAACGCTTATGTGGTTAACCTTCCTACAGATTTGGGTACTTCTCCTAGTTTTAATGTTGCAGATTTGTTTGAGTATTACCCACCAGAAACAGCTGTTCATGCAAGTGTAAGCTCGGGGTCGAGCTCTTTTCAAGCAGGGGGGACTGATGTAGAACACACAGCAGACATGTTTATGTCAAAGTGGGACAATCGCAAGCCTAAATGCGGGCCTGGTCGAAGAAAATAACATGTTTCGAAGAAACGGCCGTAACTTTCAAACCGTATGTCGGAATTGGACGAATTATATATGAAAATCGACTATCTCGACGAGACGGAGCCATCCAAACCGACCCCATTGGGTTCGGTTTGCGTTCTCAGATTCGCCAAATTCCTTACGGTTTGAGAGATAATTACAATTTTGTCTGTTTTTACTATTTTTAGTAATAATTTAGGAGTCTGTTTTGTTTAGGAAATAAATCCGATTTGATCTCAGATTTGACCGGTGGACTTTCCTATTCATAAGGAGTCTTTTTAGGAGTTTTAATGTTTTAGGAATTCTTTACCATTTTTGGTAAGTTGAGAGTCCTTGTAGGAATTAGAGTCCTTGTAGGAGTCTTGTTTCTTTTTCTATTTAAGAATAGTCTTGTAAGCCCTAGAGGCATAACTTTTATTTAATAAAATTTTGTTTTTCCTCAATATTTCTTCGTGGATTCGAAGCTCTTCGTGGATTCGAAGATCGTTCTTTGTGGATTCAGAGAACACCCTTGGTGGATTCCGAGGTTACAACTTCCGCGCTGCGTCAGCTCGAGCGCTCATTTGAGTGCAGGCTAGGCTGTTGACAGCCCACCTAGGGTTCCCTATAAAAGGGAAACCCAGAACACAAAAACCCTCTGCCTCCTTGATTCTTCTTCTTCACGAGCGATTTAAAGAAAGGCGGCGGCCATTTATTGAGCTCCTGTAGCGGAGATTTTAAAGGGAAAATCTCGCAGTGATTCCTGTAGCGATTTTTTGAGAAGAAAAATAAGAGATATTACAAGTTTTAAAATCTCACGCCCCCTTTTAGCTTGTAATATTCTTTGATAAAAAGGAAATTATTTGTGTGGCTCCCGAGGACGAAGGCAAGTTGCCGAACCTTGTTAAAACTCGGTGTTCTCTTTTTTCTTGTAATTTTTAATTTGCTGTGATTTCTTCTTTCTATTGTCTTAACACAAGATCCGGTAGGGCAAATTCCGCAGGAGGGTTCATATTTGACAGGTGGTCGAGTAGCTTGAATTTCCCAACACATTGATTCAAGTGCAGAAAAGATAAATTTTGGCTAGAAGTTGTTAATGGGGGAAAAACTATTGAAAAACGATAGTCTTTATCTTAAAACTGTAGCTTACAATTTATATCAATGATAAGAGAATCTCAACAGACCAAAGGATGCTCTAATACGATGACAATTTGAACGAGGAGTAGGTTTAGCTAAGTTTGTAGTGAAGCTTAAATATACTTACATTAGAAATCTGTCTAAGAATGAGAAAGTGCAAGACTTTGAACTTTCAACTGAACCTTCCACAGATCATTCGTAGCCAAGGATTCAATTGAGTTTTGACCTTCATTTGATAAATCATTGAAATGCTTGGCTTCCTTTCAAGACGTAGACAATGAAGCTTTAAGTCTATGATTCATCCAATGGTTTTAAGCCTGGTACGCTACATAACTTGAACATATATTAAAAGTAGTTTAGTTCATTAGCCAAAACAAAAATCACACTTTTTCCCTCACTTTTAACTTTAGAGCACTAGCCTTTCCATTTGTACCAGATTAGACATGAACTAGAGTCATCACAGAGAAAGGAGTTTAACAAACACATTCAAACTTCTTGTTAATATTATTATACATGCAAATTTTTAGTCTTCTCTTAGCTTTAACTAATACCTTGCGCTAATCAGCAGATGTGACTTCTCACTTGTTTTCTGTTCGACCAAATCTTAGTTTGACATCCTCTGCTTCTCTCGACCAATCACCCACCCTTCCCTAATATCCTCTTCTCCTCAACTTTGTGCGCCCTCTAAGGCTCTAACAAATGTTTCGGAAAATCAACGTGAGATGCCCAATTTTTTACCTACTTTCTCCCTTTCTCCTCTCAGTTTCTGCCTCCCTAACTACCAACAGAAAATATCTCGACTGTGCTCCGATGAACTACACTTGCGGCGAGAGCAGTTACAACATCTCCTACCCTTTCCGAACTAAAGGCAACCCCAACTATTGTGGCCACCCCAAATTTGAACTCACTTGCATCAACAACACCACTCTCGCAATTGAACTCGACAGAGATCAGTACGAGGTGCAAGACATCGACTACAATGATCGTGTCTTCCACGTCTCTGTTCCAATTTCCGGCAACATACCCTATCCTCCCGACTTCACCAACGTAACAATAGATTTCGACGTTTTGAACTACAAAAGCTCTGATGCCAACTTGACAGTACACTTCAACTGCCCCTCGTTAATGGGCTTGCCATCAAATCTCTTTTTCATCGCGTGCGTGGAGAATATGCCATGCTTGGGATTCCCACCTCTTATCACGGACAAGATTCCGATACTGCTGAAAAAGTGCAGGTCAATTGTGCAGATTCCGATACTCAAGAGTGTGACCGAGGAGCTTGTCAAAGGAGTGATTGAAATTGAGGAAGCAATTGAAAAGGGGTTTGATTTGAGTTGGACAGTCGGCGCTGGATGGTGCAATGGGTGTGAAGGATCCGGTGGGGTCTGCGGATACAATCCCAACTCTCCGGGGGACGGAACCTGCTTCTGTCCTGATGGAAACGATACCGGAATCACCTGCGGTGCGAGTTCAGGCATTGCGCCAACAGGTATGTTGGCTTTTAACTTATATTACTTATGCGATGATTTCTGTAAAATGATGGGCTTTAATTTTGAAGCTTAGATAGGGATTGATTGGCTTTTGGTGATGGGTGATTGTTGTGATACATGCAAGAGTCAATAGATGGATGATTATTTCCAATTAGATGGATGTCTGAATAATGGTAAGGCCTATTTCGATGATGGTATTAGTTCGCGTCAAACAACCCACAAGTTAGTTTCTGAAACATGGATTATGCAGTGGTGTCAGTTTTCTAAAATTCACGTTAAATTCGTGGTTAGTGGGATCCAAATCTAGGTTGCTCTGATATCATCTCAAACGACCCCGCCACTACACCAAAATTTTAAAGTTGTCGTAAAGATTGAGGGATATAGTTTTATACTCTAACAGTTTGGTAGGCAATAACCTACAGGTTATTACCTAAACCTCAGGGTATATCATGCAATTTTTCTCAGACACAATATTCTTTTTTTTTTACTAATAAGTAAGTTACCAAGTCAAAACAATGCATCTTTCTCTCAGTCAATGGACCGGAGAATGTACAGTTTGGTGAATCCGACAAACAAAATCGTTAACTAGTCACCATCGTTAACATCATACCTGCCTTTTTCAAGAGGCATTTTGGTCTCCTCAGGTTCTTTAGAAGTTTGAACCATTCACATTCTGCCCACATTCTTAATTTGATCAATACTTTTCCCAATCAAATATCTGTCTATATTATCCCTCTGGTAAATGAGCTCCTTATTAACAGCAACTATGAGAAATCACATGATCTCCCTCTTTCTCTTGCTCTCTCTTCTAGAGTTATTTGCTTCCTTTTCTACTTCTACTTCTTCTAAGCTCTCAGACTGCAAACCAAGCTCATACCTTTGTGGTGGCCATGACTGCAACATTTCCTACCCATACCGTGTTCCGGGCATGCCCAACTACTGTGGCCATCCGGCCTTCGAACTCACCTGCAAGGACAACAACACAAAACACTCCATGTTGACAATGGAAATCTCCGGCAGGGAGTACAAAGTCAAGGGCATTTACTACGACGATCGAGTCATCTCCCTCGTAAACTCCAACTCTTTGGGTGAAACCTGCCCTCGTTCTTTCAGCAACATAACAGTTGACCACTCGCTCTTCAACTACACCGACTATGATATCATCATGACTCTATTCTTCAACTGCACGAATGAAACCTCTCGATTCAATCTCAGAAGTGTTACCTGTCCTGGGAGTGACAACACTACTAAGAGTATGTACAACTCATATTATAGACTGCCGCAAGATCCTCCACCACAGTTGGCCGAGATGTCGAAGAACTGTGGTATGATCGTGCAGATTCCGATGTTTGATGGCGATGCGGAGCCGCTGGCCAAAGGAAGGCTGGATTTCTTGGGTGTACTGCAAAACGGGTTCGATTTGAACTGGATGGTTGGTGACGGATGGTGTAAAGCGTGTGAAGATTCAAGTGGCGTCTGCGGGCGTGATGCTGATGTGCCAGGAAGGCCGGCGTGCTTTTGCCCTGACGGCAGCACCACTGGGAGCGCGTGCGGTACGTCATAATAGCCAGTAACCAACATGATCTCATTTAAATTTATAATTTTATTTAGAATACTTACACATTCATTTTGCATATTGTCAAAGAATCCCGCCACTATACGGAAACCTAGATGTCACGTTGATGTTGAGGGCTATAGTTTTATATACTCAGCTGTAGGTTGAGGATCCTTTTTATATGTTGAACCCTAGATTCACGTAGCGATGTCGATTTTTTATTGAGAATTACCGGACCGTTATAGATATAACTGTAAAATATCATCATATTATTCAAAAATCACCATACTGTTGACTATCATTCATGACAAATCATGATTGTTCATTAAATATATAGTAAATGCTTGTTTATTGAAAATGTGAGCTCCTAAATGTATATTTGATCAGGATTTACACAAATTAAAGTATAGCATAAAGCTATCATAACACACATCGTACACTGCAACCATGACAGGGTGAGCAATGTTGACCAGCAAAACATAGGGTCATATATATATGATTAGTTAGGCAGAAGTTGATAAGCACCGAAATAACAGAAGGTGATAGGTTATCCTCCACATTGACCATATTTTGTACATCACAAAAAATAGATTCTCCTACCTATGCTGGTCTTTGACCACTAAGATCAAAACAGAAACAAATTTATGAATGTATGTTTTATATATTAAATTAGTAACAACAATACCAAATTAATTTTGAACCTAAAATAATACTCTTCAACAGCTAACAGAAGTAGTCAAGTCCATGCTAAATTTAAAGTCGGAAGAGTGCAATTTTTGTGTTTTCCCTTATATGAGTATCGATTCATAAATAATCGAGGTCAGCCTTCCAAATTTAAACTATTGCATCTCTAAGTATGAGTCCGAGGGAGGTTTTTTCTGAACCATTGACTGCAGGTGTCTACACTCCAGTTTCCACCAAGTAGAGTAGGCTACATACATCAATGAATTATTCCACCAATTAGATGGTGTTTTAGAATTGATTTGTCTTTTATCTTCCCAAATTTACCCTTCGATCGGCACTTTTACCAGGTGGTGAAATCTTGAAGTGTAATTGTTTCTAGAAGACACGTCTATCACTCACTATCCTGATCAACTCAATTATGTAGCTAATTTGTCCACGAATTCAAGTATTTTTGAATATTTGCTGTAACCGGTTGTATCTCTATTGTAGACGTTCCTATTATTTGGGGATATGTGATTACAACTTATTCTATTTGATTACATCCAAGGTTATACGTTACTTCTGTGCTTTCCCACCTTGGAAACTTTGTGTCGCTAGTAGTACTCAAGAATCACTATCGTTATTCTCGATCTCTCTTGCATCGTTGATATTTTCAACCAATGTTCTCCAGCGAAGGCTCATAAAAAAAAGATCGCAACCTGCATTAATTGCCTCCCTCTCTTCACATGTAGTCATGTTGCACGCATCCGGCCACTTTGTTCATGCAGCTTTTTCGGCCTCCTTTTCTTGTTTGCAGTTTTGCCTGACATCCTCGTCACCATATAATATCATCGGTCTCTTACACCTGCCATTTCTTTGAGCTCAGTTTTATTTATGCAATTCCATCAACTTTATCTTCTTACACTTAGTTCCTTCAACCTTTTGTTTTCTCTCTTCTTTTTTTTTAATTTCGAGAAAAAAGGATGGGACTTCATCAGAAATCTCAGCCGTTCTAGTAGCTCGATTATCCTTCAAACCTTTATCATGGAAACCTTGCCAACCTGTGCTTTCTCGGGTGTAGTCGCGTTGGTCTCATTTGATCGCGTGCAATCTCATGACCTTCTGATCTTCTCCCATACTGTAGTCCTCTATTTACAAAAATATGATTTCATTCTTTATTGTTTCTATATTTCCTATACTCTCTGATACATTCAAATGCAAGCTTGAAGAGGAGTGTTGAACCCAAATACTTTTTGAATATATTTTGTAAAGGGTTCTATGTTATTGTAATGGTTTCTACCTGGAAAACTTTGGTGGCAACTGATTTTATTTTGTTACATTAAGGGGCTGTTTGGTTCGTTTCCTAGATATAGGGAAATGCAATTCCATGTAAAGAAACACAAGTTTT
>NC_033794.1:122910483-122916611 GCF_001876935.1 Asparagus officinalis
CCTCTTTGTTGAAAATGCCTCTATCATCTCCTTGTTGACCTTCGAAGATATGCCCATAAAAGTCTTGACATGCCATGCATTAAGAGGTGACGATAGTATGATCTAACTTATGCAACAGTAAAGTCATGTAAAGGAGATTATAGACCGTGGATCAACTTCCGTCCAATGCATATTCACACACTTCATTTAGTGCTTAATACATCTATCTTCCACCATCTTTAGCAGATCTCACTATTAGTTGTCTTACGAGCCTTTAGCTTGCGAGGAGACTTAGGCTTTTAAAACTTGATATTTGGTGCTTCCTTAGCGAGGCAGTGTCATCGTCATCTACAATGTGTACTTGAGTAGATTGGGGAGAATGCATTGGTGAGTTCGCCTCATCTCCAAGATTTATAGTCTCACTACGGCTAAACTTTTTCCAAGCATCATTAGCAAATTGACCTGTGGCTTGATCATCACCGATGATAAGGGCGAGATCATCATAATGCCTCAATGGTTTATTGACATATTGTCTAAGCTTCGCATTCTTAAAGCTCTTGTCCTGAAAAAGTATAATTTAATTAATTAGAAAAATTACTTAAAATGGAAAATAAATATATTCTTTAACCAGGCTTTATTTACCTCAATCCACCTATCCAAACATTCAGGATCCATAATGATAGTCTTCGTACTATCATCCCATCCAGCTCCACTAAGATTACGACAAGTTTCCATATCACGAAATCGTGTTCGTAGAGTTTTGATGCGGTGCATGACATTATCCCACTTAAAAACTGTGTTGAACTTTTCATTAATGTGTTGAGAAGCCATATGAAATGCGGTTCTCTTAAAGCTTTTGTCGGGTTTGTATCCCTTTCTTACCAAGTCGGCAAGAAATGGAATGAGCTCATCATCATAACGGGAATCCCAAAACAAATGTTTGTTGCCTTGAGAACCACCTACTTCACCATTTTTGGAGGATGTGGTGTTTTTCCTCTTCTTCTTTGGATTTGGCGATGTTTCTACCCCTTCTTCTATGAGGTCCCGTTTGGAACCTGATTCGGGAGTTGATCCATTACCACTAGTGTGTGAAAGCTGCACCCCACTCAGATTAGGACTGTGAAATTGTGGAGGTAAAGTGGGTGAATTGAGCATGTTCGAATATGGCCCCATATTATGGTGCATTGAAAAGTAGCTGCTATCATGGAATGGCATGTTCGGGTATGCTTGAGGTGGTTGTACAAAGTACGACTGCTGAAATGGAAAATACCCATCACCGTGATGCACAGACTGAGGGGGTTGAGATGGTTGGGAAGGTGAAGGAACGACCCCCTTGCCTTTTTGATTATCTCTCCCACTCAATGAAGTATTATCAGCCATTGCTAATTAAATAGAAAAAGTTAGATGAAATAAGTACAACATGAATAAAAACTGAATGACATTAATGGAAATAGAGTTATTGAGTACATATATAAGCATAAATAGAACAATAATAAAAGTCAAGTCTCTGTGGTTACACCATGATTATACATATCACAGTAGTCCACCCACATCGCCCAAGCAATGTCATCCCTAAGAGTCTTCCACTCATTTCTTGATTCAGTTTGCTCTCTTTGGGTTTGATTTTGAGTAAAATCAACTAAATTAGTGTCATTCTCGAAAGCCACTTCACCATCAATGTCTTCATTAATTTCATCATCGTTGAGTAATTCATCACTTGGATCCACAGTTGCAATGAAATTATGGAGTATCGTGCATGCCAATACGATATCTACTTGTATAGGAAAAGGATAATGCGGCTTAGCACACAAAATCTTGAAACGATTCTTCAATGTGCCAAATGTAGATTCAATCTTAGACCTCAATGAAGAATGTCTTAGATTGAATAATTCTCTTCTATTCTTAGGTGTTTTACCCGAATGTTCTTTCAAATGATATCTAACACCTCGGTATGGAGAGATGAAACCTGGCATGGTTGGGTACCCAGCATCACATAGATAGTATTTGCCTACAATTTTATTAAGAAAATTGTTAAGTCAAGTTTGAATATTAAAAATAATAAATTTTAAGTTAAGTCTATAATTAATTACCATCATAGACTCTCAATCCATGTGGTTGTGGTCTAGACAATGCGTCCTGAAGAATCCTATAATCATTTGCAGACCCCTCCCAACCTGCTAGAACATATGTGAACAGTTTGTTTGGGGTGCAAGCTGCAAGCACATTCTGTGTAACACCTTTGCGGCCTCGAAATCGGGCAACAAGATTAATCGGAAGCATAGCATCTATGTGTGTCCCATCTATCATTCCAATGCAATCCTATAATACGTGTATAACACATCTAAATTAAAATTTACTTACATTGATTATACATTTAAATATGCTTAAAGTGTAGATATACCTTGAAATAAGGGTAGTATAGCGGGTTGTTAATGATCTCTTGGGGAATGTCATTGGGGGCTTGTCTCATGTACCGTCCACGCAGGCAAATAATTGCTTGTAATACCTTGTTGAAATATCTACTCACTGTCTCCCCTGATCTTATAAAATGAGATCTAACTATGCGATTTTTAGATTTATGACCCAGAATGTTTAGAGTCATTATAAGTTGTTCTTCCACTGTTATATTCCTTGAGTCTTTTAGCAGGTTATTGATCCTCATTATACTCGCTAGTTTTGCAAAAGCACCACTTCTCATTCTAATATAATTCACGCAACTATCACTAAAACCATTATAAATTCGACTTATGTGCTCAATTCTAGCTCTCTCTCGTCTTCTTTTTTCCTTACTTGGACCACTACGAATTGATTTACGCCTTGCTTGCATTCTTCTTATGACAGTAATTATTATAATTAGAACGGATAGGGCAGCACCTTGAACCATATTTATAACACTTTGTTCATCGGAACAATCACCATCTACAATTTACATTTTACAATTTACAATTTACAATTTACAATTTACTAACATGGATTACTACAATATCAAACCCAAAAATATTCCAGTGATATAAATAGCATTAATAAATAACAAAGATATGAACTTTAGCTCCTAAAATGAGTAAAATTACATTAACACGAAATCATTTTCATACTATCTAGATAATTAAAAATACCAAAAATTGATCTTAGAAAATACGAAATCATGGGGGATTCTCACTGTTACAGTCACAAGCTCCTCATCACAGATTTAAATTTTTTCAACACATCCAGATATTTATTAGTAATTAATCCTGATATGTCTCACCTAGAAAAATAAATCCGTAATACATTCCCAATAATAATGCTAAAACAACAAAAATTAATTCTAAAATCTAAGAAATTATACGAAATTTCATCATTTTCTTATCTGTAAAATCTCAGAAATAAAAGGAAAATCACCAAAAATGATTCGAAAATCAAAAAATTTGCGTAGATCAGACCCCCCCCCTCCCCACAAATTCTCAGATCATTGTTGTAAATTAAACTAATAATAAAAAAATTAAAAAAGACCAATTTTTACCTTGATTTATGAAGCAACAGCGTCGGCAATGATCAGATCTGATTATTGTCGTCAATGATCAGATCCCAATACAGGGACAAAGTGGGTCGCGGGAGATTCTGGCGGGAGGAGAGCGCGGAGGAGTATAGCTCGTCGAAGAAATCAACGAGGAAACCAAACAGCCGACGTGGCTGCAGTTTCCTTCGATTTCACTAGGGGAAGGAAGGAATTGAGGGAGAGGAGTAAATCCGATGTGGCGGCGTGTTTTCTTCAGTTTCGCTCGTGAAGCTCTAGCGAAACAAAGCGGTGAAAAAAAACTCTGGGAAACGTTTTATCCAACGTGGCCATCAAACTTCTTACGTGGAGGCGGTGAAAAGAGTTTCCACAGAGAAAAAAAACGAACCAAACAGAACACCATATTTACCACCTCGACAATACATAAATTTGTCACGCGCTCTCTCTCTCTCTTCCATATTCTAGTCTTCTACATAATTGAACTATAAATGATATGATCATTATGAAATCATTTCTTAAGAGCGTCTCCATCTATTCAGTTTAGGAGTGAGTTTTGTCTAGCAAAAAACACATGGTATAAAATTTAATTCAACATTGGAAAAATACTTAGGCGTGCTTAGTCTCGTGACATGTATAAAATTTAATTCCACATTGGAAAAATAGTTAGGCGTGCTTAGTCTCGTGACCTAAATAAGGTTAATCTAATCTTATTTAAGTTAATCTAAACTTCAAGTAGATCAAGCTAAGCTCATCTTCTTTCCTCAAAAAGCCCTTTATACGTCAGCTTTGTTCATATATATACCTCAGTAGCCCAATAAACTGGTATTAAGCTCATGATTAGTTGGGCCCTTTGATGCTTTGTTCTCTCCAATACTTATGTTAACATAGGTTAGGGGTTAATGCTCCATGCAATCTTTGAGGGAAAAAAAGAGGACGATGAATTTTCAATCGCCGTCTGTGGGGATCGAACCCACGGCCACGGGATTAAAAGTCACGCGCTCTACCACTGAGCTAAGACGGCAACGCTATCCTCGATTTTTGTTATATTTACTAATAATTCATTCCATATAATCCATCCCGAGTCACTGGGCTACAGTTCATGGCCGCAGCTCAGTGTACCTGTTACTGTATGTCCTATTCTAGCTCCCTCGAGATTTTTTTTTTTTTTTTTGGTCGCTGTCCCCTCGTGATTGTTCAGCTAGGATCCCGTCTGAATGCTTTCACCAGTGAAGGCAAATGCAAGCACAATCGCAAATTATCTAATGGGCCTTCAGAGCTTCAAAGCCTTCAAATTATAGCCTCATATGGGCCAGCCAATTGTACCGAGGGCCCACATGAACCCACTTCCAACTCCGTGTCTCGCCCGCAACTCCATCGGATCCTCTTTCTGACCGCCTAGTTACTTTACGATTTGGTCCCAGATGGGATGCCACAAAAGAGCAAATTCCAATGTCTGGTCACCCATTCCCGCTATAAAAAAATAATAAAATAAAAATAAGAAATAAAAGAATTTATATGTCTTCTTCCAATAGGCAATAATCCAATCCTTTGAAGAGACCGCCATACGTTTACAAAGTCGCATCCTCTATTCATCAAATCACATAGTTCACCCTTAGCTCACTTTACTTGACCACCGTTTATATAGACCCCTTCAATCTCGATCTGCTGCTCTCTCCCTCTCTCTTCTTGAGATGCAGCCCCCTCGATACTTGTATGCAAGTCTTTAATTCACATAATGTATCACAAGCACCATCTATTCCTCTCCTTTGTCATCTCAGTCATATTTCCTCTATCATCTCAATCCAACAACAAGTTCTTAGACTGCGCTACGACTTGGATCGCCTGCGACGATAACCGTTGGGAAATCTCCTACCCGTTCCGGTTACCGGGCATGCCTGCCTACTGCGGGCACCCGGACTTCGAGCTCCAACGCATCCGCAACAATTCAGTACTGCAAATTATCATCGCCGAGAAGGCGTACAGAATCAGCAGCATCCGCTACGACATCCAATTCGTTGGCGTCTCCCACCTCGACCACTGGGCAGATTCCTGTCCGCACACATTTTCCAACACGACCGTCGACTTCTCGTTGTTTAAGTATGCTGACAACGGAATGAACATGACGATGTTCTTCAATTGCTCACCGTTGGATCCTGCGCAAAATCATGTTAGAAATGTTTCGTGCCTTTCGAGTAGCACTAGCAGCCAGTCATACTACAGTTTGCCGTCCGATGATCCTCCAGCGCCGATGAAGGAATTGTACGAGAAGTGCAGCTCAATGGTGTTAATTCCGATGTATAGGGACATTAGGGAGTTCTTTGTGCAGGGTAGGCTTGATTTCTTGGGTGTACTGCAAGATGGATTCGGGTTGAATTGGATCGCGGGTAATGATTGGTGCAATAAGTGCCAGGATTCGGGTGGAGTCTGCGGAAATCACCCGAATCCGAAAGGTGCACCGGCGTGTTTCTGCGGCGACGGGAGAGTTGCTAATCGAACTTGTCCAGGTATGTACGCGGCTACTTGATGTTATTTTATTGGTGTTTTGTGGTTGATTTTGTCATTGATTTGATTGGGATTGATTATTGGAGTTTAGTAGCAGCCATTGCTGATATGTTTGTCAATTGTCGAATAATTCATAGTTCACTAGAGAAGC
>NC_033794.1:122916629-122924752 GCF_001876935.1 Asparagus officinalis
CCCCAGCAAAAAAAAGCAATTATTGATTTGTCTCCCCCAGCAAAAAAAAAAAGCAATTATTGATTTGTTGAAGGTTACAAATGTTGGTGAAGTGCTACACAATGGCAATGCACGATGTTAATGGAGTTCATTACCCCACATAATCTAATATAAGGGCAAAATGATCAGATTGGTATATTTTGTAGATGTTTGGTGACATGTTGGTATATTTTCTTTTAGTTTTGTCAGATTGGTATATTTTGTCGACTCCGGCCCCATATAGGCCTTAAGTTTGGCCGAAGTTACTGTTCCGGCCAGTGCTGACGGGATTTCTTATATAAAACCCCCTCATTAAAACCCCATCATGCTCCTAACCCCCTCCTCCTCCCTCTCTCCCTCCTCCTCTTCATCCTCTTCAACCTCCCCATCTCCCTCCTCCTCCTCATCCTCTTCCTCCTCATTAAATTTGGGCTGGGATCACGGGCTTGATGATGAGGAACGCTAATAATATTTGAAGTTTTTACCTGCAACTCTTGAAGCACTCTGGAGCAACATAACACTCACAGCCCAAAGCATCGACTCGAGCAGGAAGCAATCCCCCCAATCCATGATCCCCCAATCTCGGTTCAAAACTCACATCCAAAATCATATTCCCTGGCTTCAACCTATGATGCAAGATCATTGGGCTAAACTCAAAGTGCAAATACCTCAACCCTTTCACAATGCCAACTGTAATCCGATGTCTTGCATCTCATCCAAGGCTCAATTGAAGCTCCCTTTGCTGAATTGAGTAATTAGGAGGATTGGGGTTGGCTCAAGAGGGCAAGTTGGAGGGTTTTGGGGGCAATTTTGGTGGAAAAGCTGACATGGCCTTTGAGAATTAGGATGCAGTTGGCAAAGAGGAGGAAGAGTCTAATGAGGAGGAGGAAGAGGATGATGAGGAGGAGGGAGAGGGGGAGGAAGAGGGAGGAGGAGGAGGGGGTTAGGAGCATGATGGGGTTTTAATAAGGGTGTTTTATGCAAGAAATCCCGTCAGCTCTGGTCAGAACAGTAACTCCAGCCAAACTTAAGACCTATATGGCGTTGGAGTTGACAAAATATACCAATCTAACGAAACTAAAAGAAAATATACCAATATGTCACCAAGCCTCTACAAAATATATCAATCTGGTCATTTTGCGCTAATATAAGAGTAAGTAGAGAGCAGTTCATGATATTAAATGTGCATCCAAGTGATATTAATCATTGGATCAATGCACGAATCACAGAGTTTAATGATCCAAATGTTAATATTCCTTAGATGCACAATCATTTAGCTATTAACAATGGAGAAAAAATCGTATTAGAAACCGATGCATGTAGTGTGTTCTAATCAACACGTTGTCGTGACTGGCTCAAATTGAGTGGTACTTCACAAAAGAAGCAAACATCGACAACAGAAAAAAGCAATGGTGACAATAGCAAACAAGATCAAGCAGACAGAAAAGATGAGCAGCAACAGTACTAACAATTGGAATGGTTGGTCTAACTCCTGGGTGAAGGTGGGACCAACGGGTTTTCCGTTAGAGGACATGGGCGGTCCAAACACCGGTTGGACCTTTCTGCCAATCTCACACTTTTTTAATTTGTTGGAGACTACTAGGACTTTATCCAATCGGGATTTAGTTGCAACCCAAGCATGCCTAGAATAACCACCAACAAAGGAAACCAAACATCTATTACCTCCTAATGATGCCTCCTTGGAAGGTCCCCAAACGCCCACATGAACTCCATCGAAAAGACCCTTCGTGCGGTGAATAAAAGTGCCAAACTTCATCTTTTTTTTTTTGCTCACATCAAAATGTTCACTGGGCTTCAAATTGCAGGTCGATGCACCCTTTTCCAAATCAATACTGGAATGATCAAGCCTCAAATGTCGCAATCTAGTCGAATCAATAGAAATCGTCAGCTCTCCACATGTCACCGTATTCCCAATCAAATAGTACAGGTTATTATTCCTGATGCCCTTCATCAAAATACGAGAGTCTTCCATAATCTCAAGAATCATGTCCTCGATACGAACTCTAAAACCCTCTCCAACCAAAGCTCTAATCGAGATCAAGTTCTTCCTCAAAGAAGGAACATATCTCACACCATGTAACTCTCTAACTATCCCGTCATACATCTTGATGCGAATTCTTCCTATATCAAGGATCTGACATGCACGGTTATCACTCATGTACACCACATCACTCTCCAGCTTCTCAAAACTAGCGAACCATTCCCTTCTAGGGCACACATGATAGGTCGCACCACTATCTAACATACACTCGGATTCCTCCGAATAGCAACCTATGGGACTGATAGAAAGCGAATAAACAGACGAGTCAGAAAGATTACCATTCGATATAATGATGTTCGTTTCTGATGATAATTGCTTCCTTTTTCCCTTCTGCTTATTCTTCATCCAATCATTGAGCTTTGGACAATCTTTCTTCCAAAGACCAGTCTCTTTACACCAAACACACTGATCTTTGCCAACTGTAGGATGCCCTATTCTAGACTGTGACTTCTCATTCTTTCGGTTTGGATTCTTTCCCCTTGCGATCAATGCCTCTACTGTTGTGTCACTTGTAGACTCCTTATCTTTCTTTCAAAGCTGATAATTCACAAGTGCAGCGGTGATCTCACTATATGAAACGGACGTCTTTCCATTAATTAGGGTAAGAACAAAGGTCTCATATTCCTCATATGGCAAGGAACTTAATAATAAAAAAGCTTTGTCCTCATCCTTTATCATAACATCCACATTCGCCAAATCCGCAATAAGCTTCGTGTAGTGGTTCATGTGATCACCAATGGAGGTTCCCTTCTTCAATTGAAAGCGATAAAGCCTCATCTTCAAATGCAATCGATTTTTCACACTCTTGGTCATATACTTGCTCTTAAGGGTCTCCCAAATCTTCTTAGCCGAAGTCTCATTCATCACATCATACTTTAAATCTTGAGTCAAACAAGTCTCCCAAATCTTCTTAGCCGAAGTCTCATTCATCACATCATACTTTAAATCTTGAGTCAAACAAGACCTAATCACACCACACATTCATCACATCATACTTTAAATCTTGAGTCAAACAAGACCTAATCACACCACACGCCGTTCTGTTCATTTTTTTCCAAACCTTCTCATCAATATCATCTGGTTTGCCATCCAATTCTAAAGTATCTTCTAAATTTTACGCGTTCAGCGCATCCAAAACCTCACATCTCCATAATCCAAAATTGTTCGTGTCATTAAACTTCTCCACATCTATCTTCGTAGAGTGGATATTCAAATTTTGGATGGTCTTCACGCCAGAAGCACCACCCTCAACACCCGAAATACCTTCTTTCCCAGTCATCTTCCTCAACACAACAACAACCAATGCGGAACAAACTGAAGAATAGATCCAAAACTGATAAAAGATAGAATTTTTACTAAAAAGATCCCATATTTAACTCCAAACGAAGCCCTAGTCGAACTTTCAAAGTGATCTACTCCTCCAAATAGCCCAAGCGTAACTCGAGCTTTGATACTACTTGTTGTGAGCGACGGAAGCCACTTGTTGTGCACCGAGGAACCAAACCAAACACCGAGAGAAGGCAACTCAAATCAAACAATAATGACACAAACTCAAACACAAAGTTTAATGTGGGTCGGCAAATTGTCTACGTCCATGGGGCAAGAAGGGGAGGAGTTTTCACTTTAGAGAAAGAGAGTACAAAATAGAGATTACAAGATCACTCAAACTAACCTCTCAAACAAAACCCTCAAATCTCTCACAAAACCCACAAACAATTTGCTCAGAAAAGAACTCTCTTTTCTGTGCTCAAAACTCTTCTTCAAGCTACCACAAAAGTGATCAATATGATCCAATAAACCCTAAATAAATCGTGTTCCTATTTATATAAAACAAGAAACCCAAACAGTGCAGCAAACCGAAGCAGGCCCAAACCCGACTCGCGGTCGCCCGCCGAACCCATCGCGGTCTACCGGATCCAACAACCAAAACCTAAAAACACTACAGGGTTTTGCCGGTCGACTGTCGCGCCACTTGCAGTCGACCGCGAAAAGTCCAGAGACTTTCCCTGTGCTGTGCACGTTCGCGGTCGACCGTAGCGCCACTCGCGGTCGACCGTGCCGCATCCAAAATGTTCCCTGCTTCAAAAAATCCGAACTCCGTCGCTATGTCAGCAATTCTACAGGTTATTCTGCAAATACCTGAGATTAAAGTTTGGGATCTAAAGTAAACTTCTTCTTCATCCTCCTATTTGATTCTCTAATTAAGACGATCCATCATCTTACAGCGGAAAACCCCAACCTCTCCCCCTCCCTCCCTCCCTCCCTTCAGAAGCCTAAAACATCTCACCTTATGCTTTCTTTTTTCTTTCAAGTATTTACTGTCAAATTAAACATCAGTGGGGTTTTGGTTGGTATCCAATCCCAATCCCCTGATGTGTTTGTTCATGCTCAGATCATATATACAACGATCAAACTCCGGCAATTAAGATGCTAGCCAGGTTCACTCTTTCTCGTAGCCTCTCTCGTTCCTCATTTGAACAGCCTGTACAACATCCCATTCAGCACCACCTTCTACATATCGCATTGTTCTGAGAATTTCTAATTGTTAATCACATATCTAGCATTAGAAGTGTCTTCTATTTCTTGTATTTTTATATGAACACGCGGATAAGGTAAATATCATGGCTCCTATTTGTCTAGTCCATTACAGTGGTATATGCATACTTCAGAGTGTCAGTAGTTGGTCTATGAAATTGAGTTTTCTTTTTTTTTTAAATAGTGAAGACAAGGCCCTTGTGTTTCATTAACTAGTACGTACCTAAGGATTACAAACATGTAAATAAAATACTCACAAAGAGTCGAATACAGTATTTGCACCCTGGAAAAATAAAATAAAAAAAACCTAGCAAAGAAAAAACTAATTTAAAATACTCCAAATTGGCTGTAAACGCCAGGGATTTCTAGACTTCCCAGTTTAGCTCCTCCGACTATACTTGATATATATCCTTGCAAACTAGACAGTCTATACTGATCAAAATTACCTATATGGTTTCCCTGTGTTCACTTTGTCATCCAATTTTATCGACTTCTTTCCCCCTAGTCTTGGATAATTATAATAGCCTAGCTAGGTTTGAATAATTTTTTTCTGCAGCTAGCTATATATAACACTCTTTGTGCTATACATGCTTACGATAATTAATTTAGATATAATTAATGTTTCAACTCGTATACACAAATCTTCCAGTACTGAGAAGTAACACTCAGATGTACAAGGGGATATTAGAACTTTTGTATTCGTAGACCATAGCTGAACGATCTCTAGATTTGAGGATGATCCAGCAAATTTATCTGTAGTCTACTGTTGTTAGAGTTGTGGAACTAAAATAAACCCTCAGGAAAAGTTCACATTTTGAGTCTTCTCTTGCCTCATATCTGCCACCTAGGACACCGTCACCATGCATGAGTGCGCACATTCTATCAGAACACCCCTCATCCTCATCTTGTGGTGAGATGAATCTCGAAAGAGACAGTAAGATAGCTGTATGTATAAAAAAAAAGGGGGTTTTCCCATCTTAGTCTCTGGAATCATTGATATTTTGAAATTAGTCGATCAAATCACTAAAATTACTGTTAGGTCCCTCAAATCATAAGTACTTTTAAAATTAGTCCCTCAAATCACTAAATTTGCTACCAGATTCCTCAGTTCTTGAGTAATTTTGAAATGAGTCCTTCCAAACAAGTAAGAAGTAACAATTGAAGGGATCACTTTGAAACTCATTACGAGAATTTGACAGCCTAATATCGATCGCGATGATTTGGGGAGCTAGTTTCCCTCTAATTGCTACTCCCATGCTTTATGTGCGGAATTAATTTTAAAATAACCCAATAAGAATTCACGGACCTATTAGCAATTTTAATGATTTGAGGAATTAATTTCAAAATGACTGATATTCGGAAAAAAAAAAACCCATATAAATAAATACAAGTACAGCATTGAAGGTTGGACAAGTGGAGAATAGGCCAAGGTTGTGAAATCAGTGACTTAATCAGCACGTAAAGTTGTGTGAACTAGATCAGAGAGTATCAAAAATTGATTGACTACATGTCTGTTCTCTGCATTATTCCAATTGTAAAGTTCAAGTTAATTATCTGTCCATTTACTCGGCCTGATGATGTCATTTTAGATTGCCTATGACTAGAAAAGGACAGGATGACCAGGAGATCTCAGGTTAACCCTACATCCTTAAATGATAATTTTCCATTCAGAATTTATGATCACAAGACCTTATTAGCGCCAAAGACCACGGAGATTGGTCAACATTGAAACTTTACCCTCTAAAAACAAAGATGAAGATTTTTTTTTTAAAGGCTAAACTGCACTTAATACCCTGTTGTTTTTCAAAAAAAAAAAACAAAAAACATAAATACCCTAAGTTTCAAAATGATGCAAAAGTATACCCTAAGTTATAATAAAAAAATACAGTTTGCTAACTTATGTCAAGCAACCGTGAGTATATTTTCATGTGCTGCTCATGTGACAATTTTAAGTGTCAAGCACCCATATTCATTGTATTAATTACAACTCTATCACCCCTTTCTCCTTATTAAATATCGTTCCTCCTCTTATTCATCTTCTTCATATTCAAGTCTGAAGGTATGCAATGTTAAATATTTGGGAATCAAGCTAGGAATCGAGCTATGTCTTTGATTTGGGCATCATTGCAAATATGTGAAATTATGGCGTCATCTTTGATTTTGGGGAGAAAAATTGAGGATCTTGTGGTAAATAATAACAATTAGGGTTTTTTCACCGTGTGGGGAACAGGGATACTAAGAAGGGCAATTTCATCCTTCTGGTTAAAATATTATGCCATTTAAAAAAAAAAATCAAACAACAAACAACTTGGGGTATATTAATGCTCTGTTTGGAACTTGGGTATGTAAGCGTTTTTTTTCATTTTCATTTTTTTAGAAACAATAGGATGTTTAAGAGCATCTCCAACAGCTTCTCAATTTCTCACATTTGGAGAATTTAGTTAGGTTTTTGGTCCAACAGATTCCCCATCTCATTCCCCAAAATAGGGATGAAGGAGAAAAAAATGGGGAAGCTTCCCCAAATCTGCAGCATTCTCCAAATTTTTGGAGGAAAAAATGGATTCTTCAAAATAGGAAAGCTGTTGGAGTTAGTGTAAAAATAATTTGGAGAATATGACTTTTGTTTCCCCATTTTGAAAAAGAGACTGGTCACACGAATCACATTAGCCATCAAGATCAGCCCATCAGCTCACTTTTCTTCCGTCTGAAAAGACCCTCATTTTTTTTATTGGTCATGCCTTATAACCACTCTCATTACTTAATCCTGTTTAAACTCACGTTCACCAAACTCACACAATAAACTCTTCCCCTCACTCCGCCTCTTCTGTTGCCCTCTCTCCATCACCCCCGCGTAAGGTTATACTCTTCTTCCTAGTTTTCAAAACAACCAACCAATCAAAAGCGGTTGAACAGTCCATCCGTCTTTCTGTTCAAACCCCACCTTCCACCCTTCTTCCTCTTGACCCTTTATTACGAAACCTCATTTCCCTCTAGCTAATCTCCCCAAACACAGTCAACCTGGCCAAGTGCCTCTTTAATTTTTCTCCCTTGCAGATTATTCTTGATTTTGATTTTGATTTTGATGAGGGGAGAGGGCTTGGAAAAATTAGCAAGTCTTGGTCTGTGCATCCTAAATTTCCTCGTAAGCGTTTGGGTATCTTAGAGCGGGATTAAATCATTTTTTGTTCCGATCCCACCTTCTCTCTGCCTTTTAACTCTTAAAGCGGACCCCTTTCTTATCGCGCTCTCTTTCCCAGCTTAATTCCGCTCACTCTAACCATCTCCGATAATGCATTCTTCTCTATCTCTCTTCTTGCTCCTCGCCGGATTCCTCGCCTCTCCGTCGCTCTCCGACCCGACCGAGAGCCAAGGTTACTCCGACTGCAAGCCGACCAGCTACCGCTGCGGCGGGAGTACATTCGAGATTTCCTACCCGTTCAGGCTCCAGGGCGCCCCGCCTTACTGTGGGCACCCGAAGTTCGACCTGACGTGCGCCGACGACACCACG
>NC_033794.1:122924768-122927336 GCF_001876935.1 Asparagus officinalis
CTCCATCGACTACACGTCCCGTACATTCACCCTCTTCGAGCTCGACCTCAGCCTCTCCGACCACCCCTGTCCCCTGCCCGTCACCAAGACCAGCTTCAACTCTGATCTCTTCAACACCAGTCTCTTCGGTTACACAGAAAGCGATTACGTATTGACCGTCTACTACAACTGCTCGCCGGCCTTGGTACCCTTGTTCAACAAACTTCATCAGATACCGAGCACCCCGTGTTTCGCCGATGAGGACAATGGCTACCAGTCGTTTTATAGGTTTCAGGATGAGCCATCGCCGCCGAGCATGGACGTCCAGGCACACTGCACCTCGACGGTTCTTGTTCCTGTAGACAAGTCTGCGGCGAATAATTATTTGAGGAAGGGGCAGAATGACATCTGGGGGGCGATGAAGCAGGGGTTCGGGGTGTTCTGGAAAGCTGGTGAAGGGTGGTGTGATAAGTGCACCAAGTCTGAAGGGGTCTGCGGGAACGATCCGAAGACGGAGGACGGAATGTCTTGTTTCTGTTCGAATTCGTCGAGATCTAATGGCACCTCATGTGTCCCGCTCTTCAGTATGTTCCCTGATTCTCTCTGTTTCTTGATTTCTTGATTTCTTGATGGTTTTATTTGGATCTACTAGGTACATGTATAGGTTGTGAGGAATTGGACGTAGGTTAGATAACTAGCTTTTGGGTGATTCTTGTTTTTAGAGTTTTTAAGAGTTTGGGGGTTTATCTTGAAGCCCAACATGGTCACATTGATTTGGTAAATTCAACCAAATTAGCTTAGAACCGACGAAGTACCTTAGTAGTAGCAAATCATCGCTCACTGGATTAATACTTTTTTCCTAACATCTCCGATGGTGGTGGTTTTGTACATGAATGCGCATTTTCAATCATAGTAATATTTACTACTGATTTGTTTGGAAGTCGAAGTCTAGTTCGTCTCTAGGAAGAAGAAAATTTTCACTCGTTCCATTGGTCTGCTTCCTTAAATATAAATTTCTAGCGTTGCTTGTTATATTTTCAACAACAAACACAGACCTACACTAGAGGCTACGATCTTAGGGAAGAAAAATATGCATCAAATCTAGAATCTGAAGTGGATTAAGCACCGGGCACTAGATTCTTGATTAACATCTTAACCACAATTCAATTATTTTAGGCTAAATTAGTTACCTTGTCAGATAGTTCTGTTTAAGTTCTTGTGGTCACTTTCAGTGTTTGGAAATTATAACTATTTTCTTTAAACATATGGGGGTTAATTTATTTCTGTAGGTGGGTTATTTTTAACACATTTCTAGTTTTTGTATTTGGCAAATTAAGAAGGTTAACCTTATTTACCGTGTTTAAGTCTCCTCAAATTGTCGCCAAACATGACCCATATTTTGGCCCGAATTGTCGACCGAGCGGTCGACCTATCATCGACTGTTTGGTCAATAGATAGTGCTCGTGGCCAATCGACTATTTGGTCGACTGCAAGACTTCTCTATTTTTTGTTTGCTCCTTTTCTTCTTTTTGTCTTCTTGTTTAAAATACAAGACTAAACCCATAAAACTCTACCTTAAGCTTGTATGAAGCCACTTTCGGAAACTGACATTTCCTTTTTTGCAAATTTTACACTATAAACTGAATTGTGTAGAGATATAGCACTAGACATCCTTCACCTCATGCCTCCTCCCAAAAGAATCAATGGAATTGCTATTGCTCTCTAATTGATGTCAAGCGCTTTTTGTCTTGATATTAACCCCATGCCACTTGCTGCGAACTCTAACCTCGATTCTAGATTTGTTGCAAGCTTCATCATGACTCCACCTAGAGCCGAACTCCCATGTAGGCTTCCCATAAAAATTTAATTTTTGCGCATAAGGGAGGGGACTTTCTATCTTGTGACTGAGAACCACCCCTCACCCCCCCCCCCCTGAAGGCAAAGCTATACTTCAAAGTACGGTATGTTCTTATTCGACAACGCTGTAACCAACAGCCATCTTCGTGTTTCTTTCATACTAGGATGAGTTTTCTTCCACGGCCTATGATGATGACTCCCCTGTACACTTGGGTTTGATACCCTTTTGAATAAAAAACTACTAATAATAGTACATTATATTTTGCTTTAGGAATCAACCGAACATTGTCCAAAGTAAGCTTATTCCGATCTTTTACCTCCCCGTTACAATTCTTCTACCTACAACTTGCACTTTGTACAATTTAAAATGTCAATAGTCTCGTTGGTTCCTTTCACCAGGTAATTAAATAGGCTCTCCTCAAAACATATATAAGCTGATGAGCCAGAATCCAATATACCCAACTACCATAAGAAATCTTGGCACTTGAAACCACCAACACCTAATACATGTGTTGATCGAGCTGCAGTGTCTTCATTTAGCGTCTAACTCCCCAAGCGCTCTTACTTTTGCAAGCAACTTTTTTTTTTGAAGTGACTCTTTTCTTGACAAAAATGACACTTAACCGCACTTGGAACCCTCCTCCGCTTCCATCATCTCTACCCCTCCGGCATCTGACTCGTCCCTAACATCCGGTCGATGCCGAAGCTCCTAAGCTAGAAGTGTTGCTTTTA
>NC_033794.1:122927357-122929324 GCF_001876935.1 Asparagus officinalis
AATTAATGTAATGAAATTTTCATAGCTACCGAGAAGAGAATACAAAAGTATCATCATCTTATCGCCATTTTCAAGTCTCATGCATTCTGTTTCTAACCCAGTCACAATCCTGTTGAAGTGATTCATATGCTCAAGAACAAGTGTAGCTTCATGCACAATCCATGTAAGTGTTGTTTCTAGTACAACTTGGTAGATGGACTCTTGGTCATCTACAATGATTTGAGTTTATTATATAACTCTATGGTTGAATCCTATTATGTAACTCTTGGTCATCTACAATGATTTTGAGTTTATTATATAACTCTTGGTCATCTATCTTCAACCCAATCTTTGTCTTTCATCATTTCTGGAATCTTCTCAACTCTTACTAATGCGAGATCTAGGTCGTGTTGGATCAATAATTAAGGCTCCACCCTCCTTTGACAAAACGTAGAATTTTCCCTCCCTGCTGCCTGCCCCTCCCTCCGAACTACTCAGTAGAGTGGGACGATGGTGGGACTCAAAGGGAGGCACGCGTGAAGGTAAGCAGTGATGAAGAAGAGGTTGATATGCGGATTTTATCACCTTTGGTAATTAATTGCTACCTTGATGCTTAACATGTTGCTTTTAACATTAATTTTTAACATTTAGGTATAATTTGAAATTTTTAACATTTAGGTATAATTTGCTATGTTTATGTCAATTTCGACAACTTAGCTATTAATTATTACTTTTGTATCCAACTTGTTTTGAACTCTTTTCACCTTAGTTATAAACTATTATCTTTGCGTGTAGCTTGATACTTTTAGCATGTTTTTATTACCTTTAGCTACTATTTGTTATATTTGAGTTACTTTTAACTATTAATTGTTACTTTGATAGTTAAGGTGTCTTGAGCTTCTCAACTTTAGTTATGATTTGTTATCTTTAGCATAATTTTCCGCTGCTTGTTGTCTCACCATCAACATCTCTCCCACCATCACCCAATATCTCTCTTTGCCTCCGCCTCCCTTCAGTAGATAGTGTGGGGAGGCAAAGGGAGGTGGTGGAGAGTTTCGTAGATAGGGTGTAGCAGAGACGGAGAAGTATGAAAAGGCTAAGATGACATGGAGGCAGTGGAAGGTGGAGATTAAGGGCCTGTTTGTTTCCTTTTTTTTCCAAGAGGAAACCCTGCCACAGTTCTGAAAAATGTTTTGTTAGAACTGAGGCAGCTTTCAAGCCAAAACGTCTCTTAAAAAGGAAACAAACGGGCCCTAAAGGAGCAAGAGTTCATCATTTCATAGGTTCGCAAAACCATGTGTTGGGGGGTGGAGGGGGGTCGCGGTGGCGGGGCATGGGGATGTTGTTAAGAAACAAGAGAAATTAAACTTTTTAAGAGTAGAATCGCGGTTTTCAAAAGCTAGGAGACTAGAATTAATTTTCCCTCTCTTTTATTAGACTTTCCGCTCACTTTATAATAAAGCATTGAATTTCATTCAATTTTACTTTACATGTTTTCACCCTTGATCATGAATCTTTTCGATCTCCCTATTTGTGTTTGTAATGAAGAATTGACCTTTTCTTCTTTCCGTTTACTATTTGTTGATCAAAGCCATTTTCCTTAATTTTCTAGAAATCACCATATTGTAACATTGTCAAATATGTGACCACAGCCTCACCTAACAGGCTAACACCTCCAAACAAAGTCATTCATAGAAAACACTTGTTATTTCAGTTGACAACTTGACATTCCTCCCTCTAACTCCTCTTTTCTATAAAAAGACTTGCCAAGTTGTTCAAAAAGCTACATGTCTTAAAAGAAAAAACTAAGACTAGATGTTGCATAAAATTATGCAGTGAACATGATGACTAGCTTCACCAGCCCACATGTTGTAGATGAACTACGTCCTAACATGAGGATCATCAAAAGGATCAGAAGCAAAAGAATTTTTTGCATATTAATTTTTTCCGTGTTTTCTCTGCGACAATTCCTTTTAATTGATATTAAT
>NC_033794.1:122929334-122980833 GCF_001876935.1 Asparagus officinalis
TGCGCTTAAACGTTATTTAGTTGAAGATTAGAGTAAACTGCTATTTCTCTAATCACCCTTTAATCGTTTGCAAATGTCATTGTAACATTAAAACAGCACCTTTAGAGTCAAATCCGCACAACTTGGTCAATTGGAAACGTTTTTGTAATACTTAATGATTGTGTATTTTAATAATCTAGCTGTTTACAGAGAATTACGTGAGTGGACTAAGCCCACACAATAAAAAAACAATTTGATGTGTCAATATAAAAATATTAGTAATTATATATTATATAAAATTTGGATTTTTTTAAAAAAAAAATTCTTGAGGTTGTCAATTTGTCATGATTCGAGATATACAAAAATCCAAAAAGCAAAGCAAGTCCCTTGTGCCAAAATTTCCATCACTATCCCTCCCACCAAAGCACACGGCCCTTTCACGGCCTCTCAATTTGGTCCACTCGAAAGACGACCTCATTAAAATTCCCAAACCACCCTCACAAATCTTATCCCCTTCTCGAGCATTCAACCCCTTTCTTTATGGTTTTTTTGACTTTCTCTGTCGCCTTTAAAAACGCGCTGCAGCCGTCTCTTAAACAAAAACAAAGTCTCCCAAGTTTATTCCTAGTCCAACGCCGACCAACCCCCAATTTAACCCCCCCAAAAAAATTAAACAATCCTTGTATCATCTCTCAATCCTCAAATGAACCCAAATCTCTTCTCCTCTTTCGTCTTCATTTTCTCAACAGCCTTAGCCTTTGCTTCTGCTGCTTATGATCCCCCAATGAAACCTGAGCAGTACCCAAAAATGGACTGCGCTCCTACAAGCTGCGGCAACGTCAAAAACATAACATACCCATTTTGGGTTGAGAAGCAACAGCCTTCTCATTGTGGGTTCCCTGCTTTCAAGCTCAGATGCAATGATCAAACCCCAATTCTTCGAACGTCCTCGGCTGACTACCTAGTTCGAGAAATTTTCTATGAGAACAATTCTCTAGCGTTAGTCAATTCAGCTTATGTGTCCAATCCTTGCCCAGTTCCTCACTCCAACTTGTCTTTCAGTCTCACTCCGTTTAACGTCAGATCGGCGAGTCGAGATCTTGTTTTCTTGTTCAATTGCTCTCCTGAGAGCAATTTTTATAGGGTTGGTTGTGGTGCTAATGATACATTTGCTTGCTGGGGTGATGAGCTGGGTAGTTTTGTGAATTGTGAGAGGGTGATTATGCCGGTTGTGGACTATTCGAATGGAGGTAATGTGACGGATTATGCGAGGATTTTGGGAGGTGGGTTCGTTGTGGAATGGACTGCGCCGGATTGTGCAGAGTGCAGGGAGAGCAATGGGCAGTGTGGGTACAACAATTTGAATGATAATTTCATGTGCATTTGTCCTGATAGAGCCCATTGGAGGAGTTGTCAGCCAGGTATTGTATCAGTTGAGCAATATTTTGATCATTGATTTGCCTGTTTTATTTGTTGGTTTTGATGATTCGGGTACAAAAGTCAAAAATAAGAGGGAATCATTTTCCAATTACTCTCGATAGCGGGTTGTAGAAGTTGAACTTGACAGTTGTTGCTTAATGCTATGTTTCTTTAAAGGGACTTTAAAATTAACAGTGAGACCGGGGTTGTCTCATCCTAAAGGTAGGAGAAAATACTTGCAAGCTTCCGCGTCCGTAGAGACATTCCAAAATTAAGGGCTCCAGGCTCCTAATTTCATGCAATCGAAGTTTGAATACGCATCAATAGTTTATCACTGAAGTTATCCCCAGTAACCGTTGACAAAGCCGTGGTCGTTCTTGCTTCTTCTTTTATGAATGATGTGCTCAAGTGTTTGGTTGTTTACATTTTTTAACTTTGAAGTTCATACTTTAAACATCCTCAAATAGCAGCTACTCCCTACATTTGATTGGTCCTTATCCTTGTTCTCTTCCTACACAATCTTTTATTCACATGTCCATGTTAGAATATAAAATTATAACCGTCGAGCCTCTCAACACTTATCTCAACTTTGGAGTTTTGATGTAATAGCATGGACGCAACCCATGTTCAAATCATGCTGGCTATGAATTCCTAAGAGGATTTCAAAACAAAAAAATTGATGCCTCTATGCGAGTCCAGGTTTCTACCCGTAAAAGGTCCCTCAACCCGCGAGTGCATGCTAGAATGTAAAACTATAACCCTCAACGTGCTAAGATGTGGAAATCTTGGTATAAGTATTCTTATTTCACAAATATTGTTCCACCAGAACACAGAGAAAGCTTTTTGATTGAATGCAAGAACATCTTCTCACTATTCAGCCAATTTGAGAGAGTTATACAAATCAAGATTGAGTGATAAGTCAATATGCACCTGAATCAGATAGCATTTTTCTTTATGATTTACAATTCCATTAGGTCATATTTATTCTACCTGTGGCTTTCCAACTCTTAGATATGCCATTTTTCTCCACGCATTAGAGGATCATGAATTTTTCAGGGTCATGTGAGCTTCAACTCCAGTCCGTCTTAGGTTTACAATTTCTACTAGTGGAATGAATTGAAGAGCACTTTATTATACAGCCTTCCTAATTGCTTGATTGCTCAACATACTTTATTTGAGTGGCCTTTGTCACCTAATGAAGACAATGTGAGCTTTTATGTGCTATTTGCTGGTTTCTCTATTTAAATGGAGCCATACATCGATAGCTTCAACTGGCAGGTGACAAAGAAGAAGTGCAGAAAATCCCTGCAACTATAGTATCATCAATACATAGATTTTCTTCATCACGCATTGCATCTGAAAAGTGACTTCAAATATCGCTTTCTTTGACTTGGTCAAGAATTGCATCTGTAAGTCTTCGCTATGCATTCAATGTCTCCTTTTCTTTTTTGTCGAACATACAAAGAAACAGTTGGATTTCATCATTTCTTGGTAAATGTCTGAGTCACTCCTTTTCCTAGCCCTCATGCCCTTTGTCCAAGTCAATTATTAGTCTTCCTATTGGAGTCTCAGGAGTTCATAGCTAAAATCTGTAACTATAGACAATCTCTAATTTATTTCTCTTATAACAACGAGGAGATATAGTCCATATTACTGCAAATTATTGAGGAATGGTGTCATCTTCTATGACTCCTCTTCTCATACTTACATTGCCTTCTCTTCTTCTTTCCTTTCTTTAATTTCTTGTGTCCAGATCCCTGGAGATGTGATGGCGTTGAGTTTCCTCCCAATCAAAACACCTTACCAGATTCTTGTACAGGGCAACGTGGTGATGTTGGAATTTTATATCCTTTCTTTTTAAACACAGTTCTTCCATGCAAAGGCAATTATAAAATCCGTTGTGATTATGAAACCAACGGATCCAAACCAATGATCAAATTCGATGGTCGTGAGTATGTAGTGAAAGAAATCTTATACAAAGAGAAACTTCTCATTGTTCAGGATCTGGTTCTTGGGGATTACCTTCTTGGTAGACACTGTGGGTTCCTCTTTAATTTCACAAATCCCATCCCTAATTTTAGTTTTCCAACTGATTTACCACTTCAAAGCCCGAGCAAGCCTTTTACAGATTATGAGTGGGAGATTGATACCTTTTATCGCTTTTTCTTTCATAAGTTCGATGATCCTCATTGCATTGTCTATAATCTCTATTACTGGGAGTCTGGGATGAACCAATGGATCGTACTAATTTCACAACCAACTGCCCAGTAGCTTACACAACCTTGTTTGAGTGGGTTCTGTCATTTGGTGCGAATGATGGCACACTTTCTTTAAGATCTACTGGTTTCCTACAGCAGTTTGAACTGCAGGAGGATTGCTTGTACTGTCAGGTGACAGGAAAGAGTTGCAGTAGCGATAGTAGTGCAGGACATTCATCGTGTTCAAGTCAGGACTCAGGACATTTGCAAGCCCCAGGGTAAAAGTTGTACAGAATCTTTAACTTGTCGCGTCCTTTCATAATTCTTCTCTACTAATCTAGACTTTAATCTGCCTGCTTTGAATAATTAGGTTAATTTGTTCATATTTTGGACAAATGGTTTTGAATGTAGACTTCAGTTATCAGCGAGCTTTTGATTCGAATATTAACTGTATTATGACAGTTTTCTCCATTTGGTTGTTTTCAATCATGTAAAATAGTGGAAATCTTCAATTTTGCCCATAATACGACAAGTTAGTCACGAATTCTTTTTCTGTTGGAAATATATTTATGTACTTACTTAGATTTAGTTGAATTTCTTTGATGAACTACAATGCCGCCGGCGATAAGAAGATGCTAAATTGAATGGATTTATGAATCCTGTGACATGAAATTTATGAAAATTTCATTTTTCTGAACTGTGATAATAGTGATATGCACATAGTATCCTACTTTCAGGAGAGATTCTAGTGTTATGATTCCAAACCTTTGGTAGAATTAGTCTTGGTCTTGACTGGCCATAAGATTCCATCTTATCTTTCTTTTAAAAATATAGATCTCATGCATCTGAACTCTTACAAACAAGTTCTGTTATCCAAAGTTAGCTGCCAATCTCATATCTGTCCAATAAACCACTAAAGTATGTTTGGTTCAAAAGTTGCTTTCATTGTCATTGAATTTATTACAACTTTGGTCGTTACAATAAACTCGAATAAAATAAAAAGTTGAGCTTTTTATAAGATCTCCTTACACAATGAAAATAAAAAGTTTACAACTTTATCAAACAAACGCAGAGAGATCATTTATCGGTCTTCTGTTTGTACGGGATCTTTGCCTGTGTCGGGGGTGTCGATATCCGTGGACCGTCTACGGATCAGATCCGGTTGACAAAAAATTGACAGAGCTCCTACTTCATCAAGGAAGTATTCGCTTGAAGCTCTGAAATCGACCAAGCGAAATCAGTAGCTCTTCTCGAGATTAAGACCAAGCCTAATCTCGAGGAACGGACGGACGGGGGGAGATACGGGTTCAGATCATTCGAAAGCCTTCCTCTTTATGCTGAAGTTCGTCGGGATCTGACTTGCATTCGCTGTAAATTCGTGCTCCTTTGACTGCTCAATCTGGCAGCACCTCGCCCTCTTGATAATAATCCCCCCCAGCAAAATGGAGGCCTTGGAATGATATTTATAGGCCTCGGGTGTGGTTATTTGGATAAGAATGAGTGATTTGGCCTTATCTTCAGTTAACAACAACCTAACCACGTTTGTGGATGATATCAAGTCAGTTGGGAACCCCTGGAACAGATAAATCCTAAAAAAACCGCTTTAAAACCGTCGAAAACGCGTTTGGGGGTTGAAATAGCGCGACGGACTCTGCTGACTCGCGGGGGACGCTGGTTAGCAGGGTCTGACCCGCGCTGTCGCGGGTCCGTCGCCTCCGCTGAGTTCTTCTATTTTTGCGTTTTTTTTTCCGGGACTTGTACTTTTCGCTACTTTGGTCGACTCGTTGACTTGTACTCTTCGTTGCGGGACTGACCGTCGAACGCGTCAACTACTTGGGGCTGCACGCGTTGTTTGACATGCACGCGTTGATTGATGCGCACGTGTTGACCGACGCGCACGAACTGATTAGCGTGCACGTGTTGACCGACGCACGCGAGCTGATTGACGCGTGCGTATTGACCGACGCGCGCAAGCTAATTGACGTGCATGTGTTGACAGACGAGTGCGCGGGCCACATGGAGGTGGTTGGTGAGCGCACGGGACGCTTGGTTTGCTATTCTGGTGGCTGACGAGCGTGTGGGCTACTTGGCGTTGGCCGTTCTGGTGGTTCGTCGCCGCGTCATCAACGTTTCGCCGATTCGCTTCATGCGCTTGTCGGCGTCAGATAATCTTCTTTGACTCGGATAATCCGCTTCGACTTGGATAATGACGTTCATCGCCTTCTCTTTGTCCCGAGCTGTATTTGGGGATCTATAGGTAATTTTTGACGCCTACAAAGTATAACATAGGTTTCATATTTCAAGAAAAGAGAGATTTTCTTGTCAGAATAAGTGCATCTCAAATTTTTTCCACAATGAAAGCTAACTATTTAATGGACTCGTAGCTAGTGTCCAATGGAGAAGACTTTGACAAAAGACTGGCTACTATGAATCATTGTATTTACACCCGTCCCTATTTTCCTTTGATTATTGGTACCTATTGAGAAAGACACGTCTGCATAATTTCTATTTAGTTTAATAATTTTTTTCTTAGTTGAGACATGACTTCAGAAAAAGTTAGCTCATGGTTTATTCCATCTCCATAATCTTAGTGCTTTGTTTCTATGTGAGTGTGAAACTCTCTTAATTCTCTATGTAAAGACTTGTAATTCTACACGCGTTGGTCTTTTCATACCAAATTTTAGGCCGGTTCAATTTAGATATAGTTGGGTTTCTTCAAATTTTCCTTGCAACTTCTTTTTGTTCCTTCTTCCAAAGCTCTTGAAAGTTTGTCCTGGTGATAAATTGACTTTATTCCCAAAGGAAAGAGAGGGACCCAAACTCACTTCTTTGCCCAAATTTTCTTCCATCAACAAGTCCAAGTCAATAGTTTGCCAATGAAGGGAATTCATATTCCATGGTTTAATGACGTTCCAACTATTTTCTTGCTTCTCTTTTATAAGGCAAGAACTCAAGCGTCTAGTAATTGGACGTTCATATGCTTCTATGTTCAATGGCTTTTCCCTTTGTTTACTTAAGTCTTTTTCCTCCTTTTCTTACTTCCCGGCCTTTCTCTCTCATGCTCAAAGGTAGAAAGATGCGGAGATATTGATATCAGATACCCTTTCTTCACAAATACTACTCTACTTGACTGTGGAGCAATTTTGCACATAGAGTGTGATTACGCAGTACCGATGATCCAATTTAAGGGTATTGACTATAAAGTTACAAACATCTCTTATCCAGACAATGTAATCACGATTCAGGATCCGATACTCAGCGACTTCTTATTTGACACGCACTGCAGTTTTCTTTTTAATTTTGCAGTTCCCATCAGTTCTTTTGATTTTGCAAATCGCCCCAACTCTACATGGCCACCCCTTCTGTTGCACACCGGAGATTTATGAGTCTTTAGTCAATTTCTTTCATTCAACCTACAACTCGACTAGTTGCAGAGATTACAGTCTACTATTGGAATGAAACAGAGTATCTCTTAAATAATTTTAATCCTGCAAGCTGCAGTGGTTCCCGTAGCACGGTCTTTGAGTGGGCGCTTTCATTTAGTGAAGAAAATGGAAACATTTCTTTTTCACTAATATCTGCTGGCTTTTCATGCCGATCTGTACTAAGTAAGGTTTTAAATATCGGATATCGGGAAAATATCGGATTGCCAAAATTCATATCGGATTGCGGATATCAGTGATATATTGGGGATATGTGGTAAATATCGGAATGCTATAACAGATGTTTTCATATATAGTATAATGCACTAAAATGTAATCTTTACATACTTATGAAAATCTAAGCATACAAAATATAAATAATATATGTTTAGGATCACTAATCAGCATTGTAAAACAAATAAAAGCACAAATCAGTGCTGCAACATATGGATTGATTTTTTAAGGCCAAAATGTCATTTGATATAATAGGAAAATTATAATAAGTCACCCAAAAATTGCCAAATGCTGTATATTGTTTTGTGACAAGCCATATAAAAGCATATATCGGCCAACATATTGACTAATATATCGGTCATATCAGGGATATATCGCACAAAATACTCAAAAAAGCGGTAAAAGATATTTGGAGACTATATCGGTCGCGGCAAGCCCTATAAAAGGATATATCAGGGGATATATCCGGATATATCGGGCCATGTCGGGGATATTTAAAACAATGGTACTAAGCAAGTAATGCTTCAACTGTCAATTCACACAAAAGAACTGCAGTAGCAGTGATGATGTCAAATGCAAGTGTGAGCCTAGTTGCCTGCATATTGCAAGTAAGCGAAATTCCTTAGCTTTTGCCTCATGCGAAAGTAGTCTAGATTTTTTTGAAGTTTCTATTACCAGGTGATCTTTGACTAACCTGCACTTGTAATTCATAGTACATATTTTGTGAATATGCTATGAAATTTGATTATTACAAAGTTTTTAGAGTTCGGAGGATTTTGTCTGAGATAAAACTCTGTATGTGTGCAATAGTTTACAAGAGTAGAGAATTTTCGCTATGTTCTTCCTTACTATGTTGGATAGTTAGGATTAAACCTACTCATTTTGTTCGAGTGGATTATGTCATTCAACAGAGATAGCTGCAGTGTGCTTCTGGCTGTTGGTATTTGTCCATTTTGAACTTGTACTTGTAAATAAACCTTGTTATTAAGCATATAGAAGTCGTGTTTAAGTGTTGTTTAAATTATTGTTCTCTTAATTTTGACTATTAACTATCTGATTTATCAAACTATGTCTACAGGAGACTCTGTCATGATCATTGCTCAAATTGGGCCTTTTTTGTGTCAATCTTCTTTTGTTCGAGTTCTAAACTCTAATGTAAAGTTTTTATTTTTAATTATTTCCTTACCTCTATATTTGGTGTTCTTTATTTTTCAGATAAAGGAAGTAACACATCAAGGAACACAATTATCGGAGTAGGTAATGAACATAATGCTTTGGACCTCTTTTTTAATCTTAGAAAAGCTCCTCTTTCACTACTGATTATTGAAATTTAAGGCTATTTTTGATAAATGCGTCATGATGTTAAGGTGATTATTTAAGATAGCATCATACTTTCCTCCTTCAGACTTAAAAACAAGTGTAAATATGAATATCTGGTGTGATGATAGAGCATGATGGTTTTCATCTTAGCGACTATAATTCATAGTTTTCTTTCCATATGTGCCTCACCAGCATAAATCCATCTCCGTGATAAATTTCATAAATTGAAAGGCGGGAGTTTCCAGATTTTTTCCCTCCCCGTTTTCAAATGTATATCCATGTACCATCTATCTAATTATGTACATTTGTATATATTGTTTGTGATTACAGGTGCTGGTGGTGTAGGATTCTTGATCCTTGGATGTGTTCTAGTTATTTTCTTGTACAATCGCAGGAAAAAACAGCGTCAATCTAGCTCATCAAACCTCCTCTCTCGGAACACTTCTACGAAAATGTCATCCAAGAGAGACCCTGAATTAGGTGACGGAAATTATCGTACGCACATTTTCTCCTATCATGAGCTCGAGGAGGCCACCAATGGCTTCAATGCTTCCAGAGAGCTTGGTGATGGTGGATTCGGTACTGTCTACAAAGGTAATTCCTTTTTGACTCCTTCAACTGGTTCTACTTTATGACCATTTAATAGTACGAGATCGAACTTGGGCTCTATGATTTTCCATTAATTCTTATCCATGTCAGTTATTTTGCATTTCTTTGAGTCCATTGTTGCCAATAATTCACTCTATTTTCCTTTTAGAATCTTTCAGCACCAATGTTTCTGTAGTTACTGACAGAATTTCTGTAATATCAATTTAGGTAGATTGAAAAGATTCTATAATGTCTCTGATACCAGTTGTTGGGAATTTAACGCCTAAACCCCTAATGCAACAGAAACGCGGTATAGAAAAAAGTACACCAAGATTTAACGAGGTTCGGCAACTGCCTACGTCCTCGGGAGCCACACAGATAACTTTTTATTAATTAAACAAGAAATTACAATTTAGGAGCAGATCTTAAAACTGAGATTTCTCAAATAAACACTGTAGCTACAGTGTTAATAAATAAAGGGTATGAACCCTTACAATTCTCACTTGAGAATAAATGAATAACCCCACTTTATAAATCCCTCTTTAATTTCCTCTAGTTCTCTCTCTTCTTTAATCCACTTCTTAATCTCCCCTCAAAACAATTTGAGAGCTGGAGATGAATGAAATCACTGCTGTGATTTAATTGGAAACGCGACTGCGTTTTGGGGCTTCGCCGCCAGAGAAAAATCGGAGGAGAAGGGAGGGAGAAAAACGGCAGCAAAACCCTAGGGCCAAAGGGGGTATATATAGGTGGATTGAAGGGCTGGCGACAGCTCTGTCGCGCAGCGGTCAAGCGCGACGGAAAGGTCAGTCGAACATCAAGAGCAAGCGGGGGGGGTTTCGAACGCCGACTTTGAAGAGTGCCGTTCGCCGAAGTGTGCGTTCGCCGAAGGTGTGCGTTGCCGAAGGTTGCGTTCGTCGAAGGGTTGCGTTCGTCGACTTCGCCTGCGTCATCTCCGCCATTCTCGAGCTCGTCGGAGCTCCTCCGCCGTCGGAGGTTTGGTTTCCACCCCCAAATCTAACAATCTCCCACTTAGAGACCAAACTGACGCCAGTAGGCTATCTCATCAAGCTCCTCTCCTGTGTGGCTCCACCCTCATCATCTATGCATGAAAGCCAACTGAAGTTGCGCACAACTCCAGTTTCTGAACAGTCACCGTCTTTGTTAACATGTCTGTTGGATTCTTACTTCCTGGAATCTTTTCCAGTTTCAACACGTCATCTTCCAACAGGGATCTGATGAAGTGGTACCGAAGCGCAATATGCTTCGTTCTAGAATAAAATGCTGAATTCTTCGGAATTCTTCGCCAAGTGTATCGCACTCTGGTTATCACTGTGCAAAACATTCTTCTCATGTTTGAATCTCAGTTTTAACATACTCAACTTCTGTACTAGATAGGGTAACGATCTTCTGTACCTGTGACATCCAACTAACAGCTGTAGTTCCGACGGTGAATACATAGCCAGTAATGCTTCTTCGGTGATCGACTTCACCGCCGAAGTCTGCATCTACGTACCCTTGCACTTCCACCTCTCCCTTACTAAAGTGCAAACACTTCTGTGTGGTGCCTCGTAGATATCTCAGAATCCACTTGACCGCTTCCCAATGAGCTTTTCCTGGATTCGACATAAACCGGCTGATCACTCCCACTGCATGCACAATATCTGGTCTCGTACAGACCATTGCATACATCAAGCTTCCAATAGCTGAGGCGTAAGGAACCTGAGATTGCATACATCAAGCTTCCAATAGCTGAGGCGTAAGGAACCTGAGCCATACTCTCTTTCTCTTCTTCTAACTGAGGAGACTGATCCTCCGATAGACGAAAATGGCTGGCCAAGGGTGTGCTCACAGGCTTGGCGTTGCCCATGTTGAATCTCTGCAAAACACGGTTGATGTACTCCGTCTGAGACAACCGCAAGAACATTTTCTTATTGTCTCTCGTGATTTGCATTCCAAGGATCTTCTTTGCTGGACCCAAGTCCTTCATGTCAAACTCCTTTGACAGCTGCTTCTTCAAACTCCTGATATCCTCCATATCTGCTCCTGCAACCAACATATCATCAACATACAGCAGTAGGATGATATAAGCTGGACTGATAATTTTTGAAGTAGCAACAGTGGTTGGCGTTGCACTTCTGGAAACCTTCATTGTGCATGAAGCCGTCAAACTTCTTGTACCACTGCCTTGGGGCTTGTTTCAGGCCATACAAGCTCTTCTTGAGTCTGCACACCAGGTTCTTCTTCTTTTCTTCTGAGAAACCTTCTGGCTGGTGCATGTATATCTCCTCTTTCAGATCTCCGTGAAGAAACGCCGTCTTCACGTCTAACTGCTCGAGATGAAGATCTTCAATTGCTACAATACTCATCACGGTCCTGATAGTATTTAGCTTCACCACGGGAGCGAAAATATCGGTGTAGTCAATTCCTTCCTTCTGCTGGAAACCTTTGACAACTAGCCGGGCTTTATATCTTCTGGAACCATGCTGCTCCTCTTTCACCCGGTACACCCATTTATTGTGAAGTGCCTTCTTTCCCGTGGGCAACTCAGCTAGTTCCCACGTCTGGTTTGAGATGAGGGACTTCATCTCATCTTTCATTGCAAGCTCCCACTTGCTCGCATCTCCACACTGACAAGCTTCATCAAAGCTTTCAGGCTCCCCACCATCTGTCAACAATAGATAGTTCATGTATCTCCTGTTGGGTATAGGAGGACGAGAAGATCTTCTTAATATCGGAGCTGGTGCGTCGGGCTCCTGCGCATCATCTTGTTCAACAGGCTCTTCTGGCTGAGGACCCTCTGCATTGGGTTCTTCCGAGAGGTTAATCGGGACATCATCTGCATCTACAAATATTGACTCGCTCTCTGAGTCATCTGTCTTGTGCATGTCCTTGTACATCACCTTCTCGTTGAATATCACATCTCTGCTCCTGATAACCTTCTTGTTTTCGTTGTCCCAAATGCGGTAGCCGAACTCATCTTCACCATAGCCGATGAAAGTGCATTTCTTTGACTTGGGATCAAGCTTATTCCTGCCTTGATCACTAATATGCACGTAAGCTACACAACCGAAAACTTTAAGATGTGAGAGTTTTACCTCCTTTCCGCACCATACCTCCTCTGGTATTCTGTGCTCCAATGGAACCGATGGACCTCGGTTGATCAAGTAAGCTGCTGTGTTGACCGCTTCTGCCCAGAACTGCTTCGGTAGGCCTGATTGTACTCGAATGCTTCTGGCTCTCTCCATCAACGTTCGGTTCATTCGCTCAGCTACACCATTTTGCTGAGGCGTGCCGGGCACGGTTCTCTCCATTCTGATCCCGTGCTCATAGCAGAACTTCTTGAATCCGGTGTCTTCATACTCACCGCCATTGTCGGTCCTGAGCTTCTTTATTCTCAGACCAGTCTCATTTTCGACCATAGCTTTCCATCTCCTGAAAGCCTCAAATACTTCTGACTTATGCTTCAGAAAGTAGACCCACACTTTCCGAGAGTGATCATCGATAAAAGTCACGAAGTAGTGTTTCCCACCAATCGACGCAGTGGTGGTTGGTCCCCAAACATCTGAGTGAACGAGCTCTAGCTTCTCCTTCCTGGGGGTTCTGCCACTTGTCTGAAAGCTGACTCTCTTCTGCTTTCCAAGTATACATTCTTCACACATATCCATCTCCACTGACTGCAGTCCTGGGAGTTTCCCCTTTGTGTGCATGATTTTCATCCCCTTCTCACTCATATGACCGAGTCTCTGGTGCCACAGCTTTGAGGTCTCATTGCTAGCTGCAACTGAGATCGAACAATGTGCACCTGCTGTCATATACAGGGTACCAGTCTTCTTGCCTCCGGTAATTGTCATTGCGCCCTTTGAGATCTTCCAATCATCTCCATGGAAGGTCGTAGTGTATCCTTCGCCAGCCAGCTGGCCTACGGATATTAAATTCTTTCTCAGGTCGGGAATATGCCTGACATCCTTCAGCTCCCATACTGACCCGTTCAACTTAATTTTCACCACGCCTTTGCCCACTATAGCACACGGTTGATCATCACCAAGATATACGCAGTGTTATCGAGGCGCAAGGCGTAATGCGGGGCGCAAAGGTCCCTTACGCGCACCATGCACAAGGCGCACAACAAGGCGCGCGCCTCACTAACTGAGGCGCATAACTCAAATTAATATTTACCAACATCATAAGACAGAAACATATAAGCAACATATTAGTTACCTACATCCAAAATTATGAGAATATCAACTTAAATCATCAATTATGCTAACTGAATTTTTAAAGTAACAAAAAAGATACAAGAAACATGTATTTAAATCATCAAATTAAGTGATTAACAATTATGAGCATATGTTTATAAATTGTCACATAAAAAGACTAAGAAATATAATTAACAAACATGACTGTTTATAATTTTCTAGTTAGTATTCTTAATTGATATTTGCTACTTAGCATGAAAAGATGAAGAATGAATGTAACAATTACATATTTACATGTTTATAATTTGCTATTAGCATGCTAATTAGAGAAGGAAGTTACAATTAGCAAACAAGTATACTAAATTACTAATTATTGTTTTCTTTTTATAGGTTAAACATAAAAAGATGAAAATAGATTAGCAACTAGTAAGAAAGAGTATATTACATGATATAAATATGTAATTATGTAAATTATTTAAAAAAAATAGAAGAAAGAGTATGTTACATAACACAGGTGCGAGGCGCACGCGAGGCGCGAGCGAGGCGCACGCGAGGCGCGAGCGAGGCGCACGCGAGGCGCGCGCCTCGCTGCGTGCAACGTCCCGCCTCGCGTGCGGGGCGCATTTCGCCCAGGCTGAAGCGCCCCGCGCCCGGGGCGTGCCCGGGGCGCGCGCCTCAATAACACTGGATATACGTATCCAAGTTTTCCGGGGGTATACTTCTCGAAGAATTCTTTCTGAGAGGTAGCATGGAACGACGCTCCTGAATCTAACACCCAAGATTCCTCCTTGCTCTCCAAAGAGCATATCAATGCGTCGTCTCCTCCTGAAGTGGAAGTGACATTCACCTCTGCCTTCGCCTCCTTCTCTTTCTGTGCACTCTTGCACTGATTCTTGTAATGCCCGGTCTTTCCACAATTCCAACACTCGATAGCCTTCGAGCTGTTGCTTGAATTTCTTGATTTGGACCTCCTGTCATTTGATCTACCTCTGTAGTTTGATTTTCCTCGTCCGTTTCCTCTGGTTGAATTTCTACTTCTTGACTCTGTATGCAATACTGAAGAGGTTGTAGCTTCACCAGTCTCTCGCCGTCGGATCTCCTCACTGAGAACCAAATCACGAACGTCGCCGAACTTCAATTTTTTCTTTCCCGACGAGCTACTCACAGCTGCGACTGTAGCGTTCTAACTCTCTGGTAGGGAAGATAAAAGTATCAACGCCCGAACTTCATCATCAAACTCAATCTCAACTGAACTCAATTGGGTTGTAACCGTATTAAGTTCATTGAGCTGTTGTGCTACTGACGCGCCTTCCGCCATTTTCAGATTGAATAACCGCCGCATCAAATGAACTTTGTTCGCGGCTGATGGCTTCTCATACATGTTTGAGAGTGCTGCCATAAGACCTGCCGTGGTCTTCTCCTTCGCTATGTTGAACGCAACATTGCGAGTCAACGTCAATCTGATAACTCCGAGGGCTTGTCTATCCAGAAGGTTCCACTCTTCTTCCTTCATGGAATCCGGCTTCTTCCCCGATAGTGGTTGATACAGATTTTTCTGATACAGATAATCCTCTATCTGCATTTTCCAGAATCCGAAATCTGTTCCATCAAATTTCTCAAGTCTTATTTTCCCTTCATCTGCGGCCATGGCTCCCACTTGAATCTGACTTCCTTTAGACAGTTTCACGCTCTGATACCAGTTGTTGGGAATTTAACGCCTAAACCCCTAATGCAACAGAAACGCAGTATAGAAAAAAGTACACCAAGATTTAACGAGGTTCGGCACTGCCTACGTCCTCGGGAGCCACACAGATAATTTCTTATTAATTAAACAAGAAATTACAATTTAGGAGCAGATCTCAAAACTGAGATTTCTCAAATAAACACTGTAGCTACAGTGTTAATAATTAAAGGGTATGAACCCTTACAATTCTCACTTGAGAATAAATGAATAACCCCACTTTATAAATCCCTCTTTAATTTCCTCTAGTTCTCTCTCTTCTTTAATCCACTTCTTAATCTCCCCTCAAAAAACAATTTGAGAGCTGGAGATGAATGAAATCACTGCTGTGATTTAATTGGAAACGCGACTGCGTTTTGGGGCTTCGCCGCCAGAGAAAAATCGGAGGAGAAGGGAGGGAGAAAAAAAACCGCGGCGAAACCCTAGGGCCAAAGGGGGTATATATAGGTGGATGGAAGGGCTGGCGACAGCCTGTCGCCAGCGGCTAAACCTGACGCAAAGGTCAGGTTCGAACGCAGAGTTCGGACCCCCCCAATAAATCGTCAGATTCCTGGGGCCTAAAAGGAATGGAGAAAGGAGTAGAGAATTTACAGAAAGTCTAAGGGCTTAAACAAATTTCCTTTCCAAATTTAAGTCCTAGAGCTTTTCGTCTCCTTTTTTTTAATTACATTTTTCATTGTTTTGTTCTGATGCGTGCATCTTTCTTTCCTCTGAGTTTCTCTACAACCATGGATGTTGAGGATGCTATGGCGATCTCACAGAGCAACATAGTATCTATCACAGGACACCACTGGATTGGATTGGCTACTTCATGGGCAGTTCACTTATTTTATATGTATTTAAGACACCGCTAGAATTAGGATAGGATACGACTAAAGATGATGATCCTATGAAGCGCCCACTTCAATGGTCTTATAAGTTAAACGATGACATCACTGGGACAAAATCCTGGCTTTGTCACTGCCTTCTCCTGTGGGTAAATGTTTGAAAACAACTAGGTTAATGTTTGAAAACAACTTATATAATTACTATTAGGCAAACTGGAAATTTCTTGTAGTCTTGCATACATCCTCCCTTTCTTACTTGAAAACTGTTCAAAACCTGATACCTTCTCCTTTTCCAGGTAAACTCAAGGATGGACGAACAGTTGCAGTCAAACGCCTTTACGAGAACAACTATCGCCGACTTGAGCAATTCATGAACGAAGTTGATATTCTCTCCCTTCTACGGCACCCGAACCTTGTCACCCTCTACGGCTTTTACGAATTCGTTTCTAACGGCACCTTGGCTGACCACCTGCATGGCGCCCTTGCGTCCAAAGGAGCACTCCTGTGGCCTACTCGGATGTCCATTGCCATCGAAACCGCCGATGCCCTTGCCTATCTCCATGCCATCGAGCCCCAAATCATTCACCGTGATGTCAAAACCAACAACATCCTTCTCGACAGTAACTTCCATGTCAAGGTTGCAGATTTCGGTTTATCGCGTCTATTTCCCCTCGACGCTACACATGTGTCCACCGCTCCACAGGGCACTCCAGGATATGTCGACCCTGAGTATCACCAATGCTATCAGTTAACTGACAAGAGCGATGTCTACAGCTTTGGAGTCGTACTGGTAGAACTCATATCCTCAAAGCCTGCTGTGGATATCAGTAGGCATCGGCATGAGATAAATCTGTCCAATATGGCGATAAATAAGATACAAAATTGCCAGATTGATCAGTTGGTTGACCCTGATCTCGGATATCAGACACATACTGAGATCAAGGGAATGATCAACCAGGTGGCTGAGCTGGCATTCCGGTGTCTACAGCCGGATAGAGATATGAGGCCTTGCATTAAAGAAGTTCTTGAGGTTTTAAACGGAATCGAAGGTGGAGGACACAATGGCGATAAAGAGGTGGAGGTGACTCAAGTTCAGGCGAAGGAGGAGAGTCGTTTGCTGAAGAACGTTTCACCATTTTCGCCGGATACAGTTACAGAGAGATGGTCGAGCGAGTCCACAACACCTAACACTAGTGGTTAAGGTATATAGCCTGTATTTGCATTTTGTTCGTTCAGAATTGTCAGTTTGATTAACAAATGTAGAGTTGAAGCTTTTATTGCTGTAGTTGATGAAATCAAGAGGAATGTACATAGTAAATAGAGTTCCAATCACAATGTTATGTATACATATATATAAGTTTTCCGGATTTTTGGTTATTTGATGGTACTATTAGCCATTTTTATCTGTAAATGTTGATCGCTTGGAAATGTAAACTTCGAACTATCAGCCATTTTTATCTGTAAATGTTGATTGCTTGTAAATGTGATTTTCTAAGAACATACCGTGGTGTGTAAATTTGTTCTGTGATTCAGTAGCAAGTCAGCCCATTGAAGTCTTCATCTGAGTAACTCACGTCTTCTAACTCATCAAATATAATTCAGAACTTAGCAACCTGTGTTTGGGTAACGCGCGTTTCATCACCTACCATCGGATCAGAAAAATAAGGCTATGATACCATGTAACACAACATGGAACTTATAATCCTGAGAATCCACAAGGAATGCTCTTCGAAAAAAAACAAGTAACATCCTCCAAATCCACGAATAATTTCAAATCCACAAAGAAAAATAATATAAGAAAATTTTATTGATAAAAGTTATATAATCTACCCATACGATTTATGATTCTTTTGCTTAAATAGAAAAACAAAGACTGCTCCTAATAGAAATAGAAACCCTAAAATAAGAAAGAATTTAAAACTATCTAAAAGACTCTCTATTGTTGAAAACGGCGAAGAAAAACAAGACGTACACAGGAGGAGGCTCGTCGGTCGACTGATCGGGTTTGATCAGTCGACCGGTTCGATCGCGAGAAAATTATAGGGAGTTTCGGGTCGGTCGACTGATCGAACATGATCAATTGACCGACAACATGCACACTACAGGGTTTGGAAATCACGTTCTGATCGGTTGACCGATGCATCCTTATCGGTCGACTGATGGAGGCCTACCGGTCGACCGATAGAGGTGCATCGGTTCCTTATCGGTCGACTGATGGAGGCCTACCGGTCGACCGATAGAGGTGCATCGGTCGACCGATAGCGGGTTATTGGGCCGATTTTGCTTTCCTAGCCTGTTTTAGATTGGGTGTTTATATATATATATCAAGCATGTTTTCTAGGATTTAATCAGAGAATTTGGATTTGTTTGAGCACTTTGAGAGGGAGATTACTGTGAGGGAGTGAGTGATCATTGGTTAGGCTTATCTTGAGAGTTTGTGTGAGTTGTAACCCGTTGTTTTCTCCTCCATATAGTGAAATCTCCCCCATCCTCTCCCTGTGGACGTAGGCAATTTGCCGAACCATGTAAATCTTTGTGTTTGTGTGTGATTTTGGCCGTTCTTTTGTGAATTGCACTCGTTAGTTGTTCTCCTCTCATTGCTCGACAACTCGTTTGGTTTGTGCGCACGCTTCCGCCGATGCGCAACAGTTGGTATAAGAGCCCTAGGGTTTCAGACCTAGAGTTTGGTTTGGGTGGATGAAATTTAGTGTTGGAAGCTTGGGTTTCGGAGATCTCGGCTTCGGTGGAGATAGCGTTGCGGAGTTGCTAGTGGAGATCTCTCCTTCCTCGTGTGGTTGAGAGTTCATATTGGAATCCAATCTGTTTGCGTCGAAAGTTGCTATTTTCATTGCTATCGAATCTATTACAACTTTAGTCGTTACAATAAACTCGAATAAAATAAAAAGTTGATCTTTGTATAAGATCTCCTTACACAATGAAAATAAAAAAAAAGAATTTACAACTTTATCAAACAAACGCAGAGATCGTTTATCGGTCTTCTGCTTGCGTGAGATCTTTGCCTGTGCCGGGGTTTATCCGTGGACCGCCTTTGATCTGGATCCGGTTGATGAAAAATTCGGCAGAGCTTCGTCTTTACCGAGGAAGTATTTGATTTGAAGCGCTGAGATCGACCAAGCGAAATCAGGGCTCTTCTCGAGATTAAGACCAAGCTTAATCTCAAGGGACGGACGGGAATGGGTGCCGGATCTCTCGAACTCTCCTTCTTTATGCCGAAGAACTCGTCAAGATCTGTCAACCCTCGCTGAAATTCGTGCTCCTTTGACTCCACAATCCGGCAGCACCTCCTCGTCTTGATAATCAATCGCCCCTCAGAAATGAGCACCCGAGCTCGTATTTATAATGTTCAGTTAATAACTGATTAACCATGCTAGGGGATGATATCAAGTCAGTTTGGATGCTCAGGAACGACCAAATCCCGAGAAAAACCGTCAAAAACCGAACTGGGGTCGAAACAGCGCGCGCAGGAAAAATCCGCCTCGCGGTTACTGTAGCGCGGGTCGAAAAAATCCGACCCGTGATTACTGTAGCGCGGGTCGGAAAAATCCGACCCGCGGTTACTGTAGCGCGGGTCGGAAAATTCCGACCCGCTGTTACTGTAGCGCGGGTTAGTTTGAGATATCTGCGGTATTTTGGTCATAACTCTTTCGTACGACCTCTGATTAGGCTGATTCAAGATGCGTTGGAAAGCTAACGAAGAGATCTACAACTTTTATGTTTTGAGATTTTTCAGATTCAAATCGCAGTATAGTCAAAACTTCACTTCTTTGTACGGTCAGGTCACTGTAGCAGCCAATCCGACCCCGCGTTACTGTAGCAGATAATCCGACCCGCGTTACTGTAGCAGCTAATCTGACCCTGCAGTACTGTAGCACCAGTCCGACCCGTGCACTGTAGCAACCATCCGACCCGCGGTTACTGTAACAGCCTTAACTCACTCATCCGACCTCGGAATGAGGTGATTCAAGATGCGTTGGAAAGCCAACGAGGAGATCTACAGGCTCCCATAATTGAATCATATTTGGAATAAATGGGACACGAGGGGTGCTCCGCCTTTTGTAAACGACGTGGAGCTCCCGATCAGCTCTCGTTTCCGTTATTCCGAAGTTCCGTTGCTTTGTATGATCCGTCGACTCACTTCATGTATTTGTCATTGTCAAACGAGCTCCTGCGACTCTAATAGCGATGTTTATCATCTTCTCTGTCTCGAGCTGTGTGCGGACACCCATAGGCATTTTTAGACGCCTACAGATACCCCCTCCAAAGTATTTCAGACTCATTCTTTTATAAAGGAGTCTGGAATGCTTTGGATATGATAGGCCATCTCCGTAATTAATTTCTTCAGCCTTCAATCTATTCATTGTTTCATCGAATAGATGAAGTTCTTCCGGCGTTGCGTTTATCGTCTGACCGTTGTCGAAATCTTGAACTGAGATTGGTGTGTAAGTTTCTGAACTTAGCTCGTGCCATTGAGTTGACTTTGAACTGATCATCTTCGTCAGAAATTCATATCTGAATCTGATTGAACTCCCTGAAATCATTGTTTTCCTTAATTTGGCAAGATTGTTGATGCGTTGACTGGCATCGATCTTTACTGGCATCGATCTTAAGGTATTGGAGCGTGACGGTCCCAAATGTTGGGCTGCAGGACCAACTATTAAAGCTGATTCATCTGCATGTATGGATCTTATCCCGAAGTCGTTGGATGCTCAATTCTCGAGATCAACTAATGAAGCTGATACGTCAATGACTCACGTTTATAGAATTTTTGGCAAATTCTCAGCCATCAACGGGTTTGATAAGCCTTTACCGACTACCGTTTGAGTCGGGCTAGCATGCAGATTGTATAAATCCGTTCTGCACATAACGTTGTGCTAAAAGAGTTAACTCTTTTAGTGCTACGATATTGAATACGTAGACTTCGTCTTTCTCCTGTGAAAAGACTAAACAGCGACGTGTATCAGACGTAGACTTTAAGGTTTTTGGCAAACCCTCAGCCTTCAACGGATATGGCTTGCCTTTACCGATTACCGTTTGAATCGGGCTTGCATGCGGATTGTTTAAGTCCGTTCCGCACGTGACGTTGTGCTAAAGGAATGAACTCCCTTAGACTTGATGCTACGATATTGAATACGTAGACTTCACCATTGTTACGGGAATAGGCTACCCGACAACGTGTATTAGACGCTGACCTATCCCTACTTAGGCTTCGGGATAAAAGTCCCCAGATTGGAATTCTGGTGTCTTCTTCAATCGGTGAAAGACTAAACCGACAACGCGTGTTAGGCGTTGACTTATCCCTACTCAGGATTCGGGATAAAATTCCCCATGCATAAAAGGCATGGATTTTTGTTGCTACGATGCTGAATACGTAGACTCGGTCATTTTTACGGGAACGAACCACCCAGCAACGCGGGTTAAGCGTTGACTTATCCCTACTTAGGCTTCGGGATAAAATACCCCAGACTAGATTCTGGTGTCTTTTTCAATCAGTGAAAGACTAAACCGGCAACGCGTGTTAGGCGTTGACTTATCCATACTCAGGATTCAGGATAAAATTCCCCATGCATAAAATGCATGGATTTTTGTTGCTACGATGCTGAATACGTAGACTCAGTCGTTTTCATGGGAACGAACCACCCAGCAGCACAGGTTAAGCGCTGACTTATCCCTACTTAGGCTTCGGGATAAAATACCCCAGACTAGATTCTGGTGTCTTTTTCAATCGGTGAAAGACTAAACCGGCAACACGTGTTAGGCGTTGACTTATATCTACTCAGGATTCGGGATAAAATTCCCCATGCATAAAAGGCATGGATTTTTGTTGCTACGATGCTGAATACGTAGACTCGGTCGTTTTTACGGGAACGAACCACCCAGCAACGCGGGTTAAGCGTTGACTTATCCCTACTTAGGCTTCGGGATAAAATGCCCCAGACTAGATTCTGGTATCTTTTTCAATCGGTGAAAGACTAAACCGGCAACGCGTGTTAGGCGTTGACTTATCCCTACTCAGAATTCGGGATAAAATTCCCCGTGCGTGTGAGGCACGGATTTTAGAAGTTTGAAAAAACGGAGTCTTCTCTTGGGGCAAAGACGAACCCGATGCGGGAGAGGAAGAATTTTACATTCTATCTCCCAAAGCTGAAGAGGAAGATTTTTATATTCTATCTCCAGTTACAATTGAAAACTCAAAGTGGGATCTCTACTTCAAGAATCCGAGAAGGTGAAACTAAGAGTGGGATCTCCACTCCGAGAATCAAAAAGATTCGGATAATCCTAACTGTCGGAAGGTTTGATTATCGAACTAAAGATGAATTTCTCGTTTATCGAGAGTGAATTCTGGTTTTGATCCTTACTGTAGGAAGGTTTGACCAAGTGGGAGTTTGAGGTGACCCTAACTGTAAGAAGGTTTGATCACTCGATTTGAAAGTGGACCTCTCGTTCATTGGAGGAATCGAGAGGGGATTTTGATTATGGTCCTAACTGTAGGAAGGTTTGACCAAATGAACAGTGGGAGTGGGAGTACAAATCACAATGTGAGTGTTGACTTGTACAAATCACTCAGTAGGGGTTCTTAGTATCAAGTGATAAGGACTTAACACGAAGGGGTTTGATAATTCGTCAAAGATTGACAGATGATAATTCCAAGCATTATATCCGGACTCTAACCATGAAAGTGTTGAGTACATGAACATAGCGGAAGTTCGAATGAATTAAACCGGAAAGAATTTCGGTAATCCCATCGTCGGTTAGTCTGATCGATAGGGGATTTTTGTGGTGGTGGCGACTGTGAGTCGTCGAACACCAATGGAAGTTTTGTGAGAGAAGATTGATCCAACGAAGTGATCGAATCTCATCTCAGCAAGAGAGTGTTCGGAAATCACAATGGGTTTAGTGTTTATCACTTTATTTATAATGATTAGGTTATCCCACATGTAATATTCTTCCGGGAACTTCCTGTTACATGAATCATCCACCCCCAGCTTCTTTCGTGAAACTGGGTCTAACATTATACCGAGTTACATGATCGGGTTATCCTTAAGAATATTACGTGTAAAAATTCTCTAGGAACTTCCCGTCAACTGTAGGAAACAGTTTAGACTCATATACCAATTGGAGTATCAGGGATCAGTTTAACCTCTTATATCGGTCGGAGGATTAAGAAGCAGTTTATACTCTTATACTTGTCGGAGTGTTCATTCGGCTCAATTGAGCGATATAACGCCGGCTTCAACCAAGGTTTGGATGCTATTCTTAAGAGCGAAGCAATCCTTGGTGGGATGAACAACCCTTCTGTGGTATGCACAGTACTTTGGGTCCGTAGTGTTATCAGTATCAGCTTCCTCCTGATCTGGGATAGGTGGTAGCTTGATCTTGTTATTTTCAAGGAGGGACTCGAAAATAGCTGGAACATCTTCGTCCTTGAAGGAGTACTCTTTTTGGAGTCTCGGATCCGAAGTCTTTTGCTGCCTTCGGGGTTGTTGCGATGTCTGATTAACGTCTACAACCGCTGCATGTGCCTTTCCTTTACCCCGGGAGGCGAAGTTTGAGTTCGGAAGATTCGCCGTCGATTGGCTCCTCTCGGCTTTCTTCCTTCGGAGGAAGCGTTCGGCCCGCTCTCCGCGCGTCTTCAACTCTTTCCAAGTGTTGGACGGTGCGACTCCCATAACTTCTAATATCTCAAAAGATAGGTTGTTATGACATGTCTGGAGGATTAAGTCCTCCGTGATCGGATCTCGGCAGTTCATTGCTTTATTCCGAAAGCGCTTGACGAAGTCGTCGACTGTCTCGTCATCTTCTTGTTTCTCATCGAAAAGTATCCTGATGGATACCTCGTCGTCATCATCAAAGAAGTTACCAAGGAATGAGTTCTCCATATCGTCACAGTTGTTAATACTTCCGGGCTTGAGACGGCGGTACCAATCGAAGGCCGGCCCGCGAAGGGTGCCAACGAATGACCGAACCATCAAGGCTTCATTACCGGAGATCATACCCAAGTGGGACTTGAAGTAGATCAGATGTTGAGTGGGTGAACCCTTCCCGTCAAACGGCGTGAAGTTAATCAGGTTAAACTTCGCCGGATACGGGATCGAATCCCATTCTCTTGGATAGGGACATGGAATGCCGGTCCTTTTCACCTCTCGAGCAGACATTAGAGCGTTGATTTTGCTCTCGAGATCTTTCATTTTCTCATCCTCACTCGTGTCGAGTTTTGGACGATTCTTAAGAGGAATAACGGGGCCACCCCCAGCGTTGTCGTCTTTAGTGGGGCCACCCCCAGCGTTTTGGTCAACGAGAGGGTTATCAGCATTAAGGCGTTCATCCACATCTGAATCGCTACCTACTTGGTTAGCAGCGTTGCGACGGCTGGATTCGCCCATTTGATTGGAAAGAGCCTGAATCTGTCGGTCGTGCTCTTCCTTCATCTGTTGCATAGCCGTTTCTATTTCGAATTTAAATGCTTGCTTCTGCTTCGCTAGAGCATCCTCAACCATTTTAGTTGCTTCTTCGGTGTTAATCATAAACACTTCGCGGGATTGCCCTGGGCTAGATACCGTATTTCCAGAAGCGACTGCAGAGTTAGCATCCGATGCTTCATCGTCCGAGGATAACCCTCTCTGCATTCTTTGGTAGTCCCTGCGTCTAGTGGTCCCTGATCGCAACCGGGTTAGACGATGAGATATAAGCGGGTCAGAGCTAGAAGGTCGAATCGACTTTCCCTTATCAGCCATATTTATTGTGACTTCCGGGAGTTCGTCACCTTGAACAACCGATCTCTTTTTACGGAGACGTTTTGGTTTGGACTTAGTCATTCCGTTGGAGATCCTCTCGGATACGGAGACCCTCTGCGGAGCGGTCTTGGGGCAACTACATGCTGATAATATTGTCCTGATTAGTTCGGCGCACGGGTAGTGAGATTTGGTTTCTCGGGCATATCTCTTCCGAGACTCGTTCATACCCCCAGCCCGATAGTACAACTCATCGATCAGATGACCGGAGCAACCTATCGTGTGTTGACATGACTCCCCTGGTATAACGTTGTCATCGTCAGATGAATACGTTTCTTTCAGGGGATTTGCCGCTTTATTAGCATTCTTAAGAGTCACGTGTTTAGAACTACGCTTTTGGGAGCGCATGATCTCAACAGGCTCTTGGTTTTGGATACACACCCCCAGGCGGACGGAAATTGGAGTTTTCCCTTTATGAGTGTCACGCCCCGCTTCCCAAAATACACGGGAACCGGAACGTGAACAAGCCCGCGACGTATTAGATTGAGAAGAATATACACTATCATTTTTTTTCCTCTTTTCTTTTCTTCTCAATCCAATACGCTAAGCGTCTAGAAATAAATACAACGTGAAGTCACAGGTCCCCGATCACAATAGCAAGAATATAAAGACAACTCAGAATAAGGAATAGACATATCATCAACAGTAAATCATCCCAGACATAAAAATATGGGTCAAACACGCCCTTATTACAAAAACGGTTCAACTAGGAATAAAATACATAGTCCATAAAGAAAGTACTGTTAAAATACTAAATCCATCATCAACTAGAGAAAAGTACGGTAAAAAGGTTTTAATGTTCATCTGCTACTACAGAGAAAACTACTGCGCTTCAGATTGTTCTTCTACTCCACCTGCGAGGCACTCCTACTGAGAATCTTCTGGTTCTTGTACGATTCCGTACTGAGGCTGTCCGTCTCCTATATCTGACGTACACCAGAGAAAAACAGGTGTACGTCAGCGTGTGCAACACACGGCAAGATCCCACAGAAATAGGAACGATCGAACGACCAAAGCAAAACAGTGATAATAATAATAGCTTGCAAATGAAATTACTAATAATCTAAATGCAATCTATCACTGAAATAAAATCATCAGAAGAATCTAAGAAAACCATCCAAGTGTCAAGATCACGCAGCTAGCCAACATGGTAATCATCCAAATATCCAAATCACACATCTAGATGGAATTAATACTTAATTACCTATAACTTGAGACGTAGTACGTCGAGCGAAATAATCCAAACAAGGAAACCCTCATATATATACCTTATGTCTCAAATTATAGATAATTAATTATTAATCCCGATCTAAGTATGAACAGAAATACAACTAGTCTACATCTCATAAAACCAACAAAGTCCACCATAGTCCATAAAGAAAGTACTGTTAAAATACTAAATCCATCATCAACTAGAGAAAAGTACGGTAAAAAGGTTTTAATGTTCATCTGCTACTACAGAGAAAACTACTGCGCTTCAGATTGTTCTTCTACTCCACCTGCGAGGCACTCCTACTGAGAATCTTCTGGCTCTTGCACGATTCCGAACTGAGGCTGTACGTCTCCTAAATCTGACGTACACCCAGAAAATAGGAGTACGTCAGCGTGTGAAACACACGGCAAGATCCCCCAAGGCAGGAATAAATACAATAACAGTAATGATAAAATATGCGTGGCCAAAACGACCAAAGCAAAACAGTGATAATAATAATAGCTTGCAAATGAAATTACTAATAATCTAAATGCAATCTATCACTGAAATAAAATCATCAGAAGAATCTAAGAAAACCATCCAAGTGTCAAGATCACGCAGCTAGCCAACATGATTACCTATAACTTGAGACGTAGTACGTCGAGCGAAATAATCCAAACAAGGAAACCCTCATGTATATACCTTATGTCTCAAATTATAGATAATTAATTATTAATCCCGATCTATGTATGATCAGAATACAACTAGTCTACATCTCATAAAACCAACCAAGTCCACCATAAAACACGCAAGCATATTATTCTTGTTTTACATGTTATTTGAATTGGGGAAGAATATTTTCATATATATAATCGGGTCCCCGTAAAGTCGTCCGGGGGCCGCCCTCAAGTCAGGTTTGCCTCTCCGGCCCAAGTATATATATCTCACAATAACAAGAAAGCGCATATGCCCGTTTATATAAATGTTATATTCTTCGTCCAATTCCCCTTTATATCCCCATATTTGTCAGTTTAATTAAATAACTGTACATGAAATATCGTGCACTAACCACAGAGTAACCGTGGAACGACTTCTGCAAAAACTATGAAAATAACCGTGATCCATAACACGTCCGATCAAGAGTGCATCGTCTAGTCAATGCTATAATAATAATAATATTTTGATGTATATAATCGGGTCCCCGTAAAGTCGTCCGGGGGCCGCCCTCAAGTCAAGTTTTGGCCCTCTGGCCCATGTACATAACACTCACGATATCACGATAACAAGAAAGCGTTGTGCCCGTTTATATACATACTATATTCTCCGTCCAATTCCCCTTTATAACCCCATGTTATCAAATTAATTAAGCAACTGTACATGAAATATTGTGCACTAGCCACAGAGTTACCGTGGAACGACTTCTGCAAAAACTATGAAAATAACCGTGATCCATAACACGTCCGATCAAGAGTGCATCGTCTAGTCAATGCTATAATAATAATAATCAAGGAAACCTAATACCGGGATATCGATATCAAGGGTACAACCATGCTTTGAAAGCACGCTTATAAATCATACTTTTAACAGGAGTCGTCTTCATGTACAGTCTCTCCTATTGGATAACAACTAGGTGATAAAACAACATGTTCCATACAATCATTCATCAACAAATCACACGCATGTAATAACATATCATAGTTTAATCTAGGCATGAAATTCATAACAGATCTAAAATTCTAATAAATGACCAATAAAATGGAATTCCACACGTACGACAAATATAAGAATAGATAATTCATAAATTCATTTTCCAAAATAAACTCCTTTTAAATAATTCTAAAAATATTTTTTAAATATTCTTTTTAATATTCTCTCTTTCAAAATAATTTCTTTTCTCATTATAATTAATCTAAAATAAATCCTTTTAATTTATTTCTCATAAATTATTCAAGAATAACCTTTTAAATATATTATTATTATTATATATTATTCCATATGAACAGTAACTATTTTTTTTCTTTTTAATTATTCTAATTTTCTTTTTCGATAACAACTCTTAAAATTTATCTAGCTTTCAAAATGCAAGCTTGTCATTTTATATTCATCATTTCACAAGTAATCTACCACAATAATACTTAACAACATTCATCATCATCCCACGCATAATATCATAATCTAAACAACATATATAATAAATAACATATATAGAAATTGTAATGGTAATGAGGTGATGCGGGATCTTGCCTACGATGTAGAGGGGGCTGTTTGCGTGGCCGAGGGGAGGACGAGGGTTGGCGGATCTCGGGCTTGCCGGCGACAGGGAGGCGAGTGGGGTGGCGAAGGGGATGGTCGGAGAAGGGTGGCGGAGCGGTGATGGAGGTCGGACAGCGGCGTTGGGCGAGGCTGTGGGATCTCGGCGGGGAGAGAGGGGGACGGCCGGAGGCGAGCAGCGAGGGTGGGCGGTCAGGTTCGTCGGAGCGGGGGCTGTTTGGGTGGTCGGGTTCGGTGCTGGGAGGAAGAAGAAGAAGAAGGAAAATGGGTTTTCTTTTGGGGTGAGGTGAACTGATGGAGAGAGAGAGAGAGGGTACGATGGATTTTGAAAGGAAGAGGAAAAATTAAAGGAAATGAGATGGAGTTGAGGGAATTAATGAAGAGAGAGAAAAGGTTTGAAAATAGATTGGAGAGAGAAATAGATAGAGTACGGGAGAGAGAAAAATATTTGATTATGGGGAAAAAAAGGAAGGTGTATTATAGGGAATGATTTGAATTGATTGGGAAAAAATTGGAAGGAATTTAAATTCAAATGAGAAAAAATAAGAGAGGGAAAAAATTCGAAAATTCCACATAATATTTTGAATTATATTAATAATTAATAATCAACCAAAAATCTTTTTATTAATATTTATATACTACTGTACTATATTCAAGTTTACATTAATAATAACAAGGTCATTAATAATATTAATCACCAAATGATTATATATAAAAATCATTAAACCGTAAATTAATATTTAGCAGAATTAAAAATACAAGACTATATATTTTATTATTTATTTAATTTGATAACTCAGAAAATTCCAGAAATTAGGAAAAGTATTAATAAAATATAATATATTATTTTAAATACTAGAAAAATTTATTTAAAATACGTATCAAAATTCACGGTTGTTACAGTGTTTCTTACGATCGACAACAAAAATTTCACCTTTTCCCTCTGCTAATCAAGAAAACAACAACAAAAAATGAATTAAAAAGTTCCCCATAAAATAAAAGCACGACACTCCATCATCAACAAGGGGGGAACAATCCCTAAATTCCCTAACAAGGAGATGCAAACCTACCAATCTTTCCTTAAAAGGGGGAAATAAAACTAAAAACCCTAACTTTGAGGGAGAAATCTACAAATACAATCAGATCACCACTAGTGGAAAACAACAATTTACCGACGGAACAATAGCGACGGACATTTCCGTCGCTATAAAACTACTTATAGCGACGGCAAATTCCGTCGCCATTGTTCCGTCGGTAAAGTTATTTTACCGACGGAAATTTACATTTTAGCGACGGAATTAGCCGTCGCTAAACATATGTAGCAACGGATTATTAGCGACGGAAATTTCCGTCGCTAATAACTTATTTAGCGACGGAAATTTCCGTCGCTAAATAAGTTATTAGCGACGGAAATTTCCGTCGCTAATAATCCGTTGCTACATATGTTTAGCGACGGCTAATTCCGTCGCTAAAATGTAAATTTCCGTCGGTAAAATAACTTTACCGACGGAACAATGGCGACGGAATTTGCCGTCGCTATAAGTATCGATCTTTTCGGCTGCCGTTTTGGATTTTGGCCTCCAAGTTTGATACAGTCTTGGTTGTTTCTTAGCTATGTCCTTCTTCTGCATCTTTTGTGCTTTTTTCACAAGAATTCGCGTGCGCGTAAGCTTGCAGCGCTTTTGAATTCGCTCCTCCAGAGTTGAACGGATCCTTTTGATTTGGATCCATTCATTTGCTATTGGTTTGGAGGGGAGGACATCTGTCCGCTGTTGGGGTGCTTGGCGTTGCCTAATTTTCAGATCCGCCTCGTAACGGATCCCGTCAATTGACTCCAAGGCTCTAGCGAGTTGGCGCGCACAGCGTTGGCGCTGCCTTTGCCTTCTGTACTCAACTCCTTGATTGAGGAGGAGTTCAGATCTGCAGATCCGGACTCATTGGAGACCGGAAGGACGTTGCAAGGTTCAGCTACCGCAACAACGGGGGCGTTGATCTTCCTTCGCTTGCGAGAGGCGAAGGATCTGGAGGAAGAGGACGACAGATATTCCTCGAACTTCAGTTGGTCGAACTCGTATTCGACCACTTCTTCAACCGGGATGCAGATCCGAGGTTGCGACACGACAGCTCCGGCAGCGAAGCTGTTGGCTCCCACTGTGGTCGCCAGTTTGTTTGCGTCGAAAGTTGCTATTTTCATTGCTATCGAATCTATTGCAACTTTAGTGGTTACAATAAACTCGAATAAAATAAAAAGTTGATCTTTGTATAAGATCTCCTTACACAATGAAAATAAAAAAAAGAATTTACAACTTTATCAAACAAACGCAGAGATTGTTTATCGGTCTTCTGCTTGCGTGGGATCTTTGCCTGTGCCGGGGTTTATCCGTGGACCGCCTTAGATCTGGATCCGGTTGATGGAAAATTCGGCAGAGCTTCGCCTTCGCCGAGGAAGTATTTGATTTGAAGCGCTAAAATCGACCAAGCGAAATCAGGGCTCTTCTCGAGATTAAGACCAAGCCTAATCTCAAGGGACGGACGGGAACGGGCGTCGGATCTCTCGAACTCTCCTTCTTTATGCCGAAGAACTCGCCAAGATCTGTCAACCCTCGCTGAAATTCGTGCTCCTTTGACTCCACAATCCGGCAGCACCTCCTCGTCTTGATAATCAATCGCCCCTGAAAAATGGAGGCCTTTGACTCATATTTATAGGCCTCGAATGCGGTAAAAACCGTCAAAAACCGAACTGGGGTCGAAACAGCGCGCGCAGGAAAAATCCGACCCGCGGTTACTGTAGCACGGGTCGGAAAATTCCGACCCGCTGTTACTGTAGCGCGGGTTAGTTTGAGATATCTGTGGTATTTTGGTCATAACTCTTTCGTACGACCTCCGATTAGGCTGATTCAAGATGCGTTGGAAAGCTAACGAAGAGATCTACAACTTTTATGTTTTGAGATTTTTCAGATTCAAATCGCAGTATAGTCAAAACTTCACTTCTTTGTACGATCAGATCACTGTAGCGCGGTCCGACCCGCGGTTACTGTAGCAGCCAATCCGACCCACGTTACTGTAGCAGCTAATCCGACCCGCGTTATTGTAGCAGCTAATCTGACCCTGCAGTACTGTAGTACCAGTCCAACCCGCGCACTGTAGCAACCATCCGACTCGCGGTTACTGTAACAGCCTTAACTCACTCATCCGACCTCGGAATGAGGTGATTCAAGATGCGTTGGAAAGCCAACGAGGAGATCTACAGGCTCCCATAATTGAATCATATTTGGAATAAATAGGACACGGGGGGTGCTTCGCCTTTTGTAAACGACGTGGGGCTCCCGATCAGCTCTCGTTTCCGTTATTCCGAAGTTCCGTTGCTTCGTATGATCCGTCGACTCACTTCATGTATTTGTCATTTTCAAACGAGCTCCTGCGACTCTAATAGCGACGTTTATCATCTTCTCTCTGTCTCGAGCTGTGTGCAGACACTCATAGGCATTTTTAGACGCCTACACAATCTAGGGTTCAAGTTGGGTAATTTCTCAATTCTATCAGTTGTTCGAATTTTCTCTACAATTTAGAGTTATCAATCAATAGCAGGAGATAGTGGTGAAAGTAGCAAGGCTACATCGAGTAGCGTTCAGGTTATACTTCAGAATATGAAGATCAATATTGTGAAGTATGACGGCAAGATCAACTTTGGGTTGTGGATGAGTGATGTGCAAGATGCATTGAATGCTCAAAATTTGGAAGAGACTATTATGACTCATAAGAGGCCACCGAAGTATGATGAGGCAATATGGGACATGATGAATCAGAATGCTTGTGGGGTGATTAGATCTTGTTTGGCACAAGAGTTGAAGTACGATGTTATCGGTGTGACGTCTGTGATGAAGATATAAGAGATTCTAAACAACAAGTATCTTACAAAGAGCATTGAGAACCGGTTGTACTTGCTGAGAAGATTGTTCAGATTCCAGATGTCCAGATATTCAGGGGTACCTCACTTGCAGATCATGTGAACAACTACATAAAGTTATTGTCGGACTTGGCGAATGTGGATGGGAAAATATCGGATGAGTACAAGGTAATTATTTTGTTAGGCTCCTTATCCGATGAGGAGTATGATACCTTCGTGCTCAATTAATTGAATGGTAGATCTTCCATCACCTATAGTGAAGTGACTAGCGCGTTGACGAATTTTGACTAGAGGAGGAAGGATAAAGAGTCTTCCAGAACTAGTACTTCAGGAGAGGCTTTGTCGACGAGAGGAAGGAGTCCATATCCAAGAGGTGGTAATCGAGGCAGGTCAAAGTCTAGAGGTTACTACCAGATTTCAAAGAACCAGTGTGCCTTTTGCAGATAACAAGGATATTGGAAGAGAGATTATCCGAAGCTCAAAGAGAATGAGAATAGCAAGAAGAAAGGGGCCGAAGGCTAGCGAGGTGAATGTCGCTAAATGTGGTGTTGATACGGATGATTCATACTTTTCTTTATTGATTACTCCAGAGGTTAACCATGCTGATGCATCGGATTGGATGCTGGATTCTGGTGCTACTTATCATGTGACTCCCCGGAGAGATTGGTTTGTATCTTTTGAGAAGCTCGACGGGGGTGTGGTGGTCATGGGAAACGATTAGTCCCATGGCATTCGTGGGATAGGTACTGTTAGGATTCGGATGCACGATGGAGTTGTTCGAGAATTGAATGAAGTGAGATTTGTTCCTCAGCTGAAGAATAATCTTATTTCTATTGGAGTTTTAGAGGCAAAGAGATTCAATGTGACTTTTGAGAACCCTGTAGCAAAAGTTACTAAGGGATCTTTGGTAGTGATGAAGGTGTTGGGTATCTTGACCCCAAGATATGATTGTTTTGATGATAATAAATATTACATGTTATGTGTATTATGTACTAACATTTTTTTTTGCAGTATCAGAACTAAATCAACAATGATATTCAAAGAGATACTCAAGACATAAGATGAGTTCAAGACAATATGAAGCAAAGAAGAAGTTATACGTAAATATCAAAATGTAATTTTTCACATTTTCTTTGCTTAGAAATTTGTACAAGCCTTGATCACTCACATACATACACACATAGTGTTTAGAACACACTAACACATGTTTAGTGTGTGGTTAACTATAGAAATCTCCTAAGTTAACCATTAGAGGTTATAGATATTGAATGAGTCGTAAAACATATCAAATATTTTATATTTATACCTTAGTAGTCGATTAATAGCCTTAGTAATCGACTACTCAAGCATTAGACAAAATATAAAGTTTCTGTCAAATTACAGTGTAGTCGACTACTACACAGTATAGTCGAATAATAAGAGTCATTCCAGAATTCCAGACTTTATGTCTTTACAATGTAGTCGACTAATGACCAGAGTAGTCGACTACTAAGAAAAATACTGACTTCACAGAGTCTGTTTGAACTCAGTGTAGTCGACTACTAAGATTTATAGTCGACTACATAGACAGTTTTTCTGACTGTTTTAGATTTGAATACTTAACTGTTTATAGCCATTTGTGTATGTTTTTAGGGTTTGAAAACTTATCTTTTCAAGGGCTATAAATAGGTAAAAATGTCAGAAAACATAGAACCATCATTTGCACTTGTAAGATTCATATATTGTGCAAATTAACTCTCAAGTTTCTAGTTTTCAGTTCTAAGTTTCAGTAAAAGAGAGTTTCAAGATATTGCCTTTGTTCCCATCATTCTTAGAGATTATTTAGGCAATATTCAGAGAGTCAAAATGATTCATAAGCCATTGTTACACGTTCACATCCATATCAAGGCTTATAGGATTGGATTTGTATTCTTACTACAATGAAAGTTTCTCTCGGGTTTGAGAGGGTTGATCTCTTGGTCTAGAGATTGGTGTGCAATTGGCATGATCTTGTCAATTAGGGTTACAATTTGTATGGTCTTGCAAATTAATTAGGTTTGCATTTGATTTTGTAAGGTTTCAAAATCATAGTAGAAATATCAAGCGGGATTTGCTTGGGGACTGGATGTACACAGGGGAGGTGGAACCAGTATAAAAGCTTGTGCTTGTGATTGCAAATTTCTATGATTATTGCTATCTTTCTTGCAATTTATAACGCATCTTGCAAACTCTTTAAATAACACTAGTTAGTGCTCTCTAGTGTTTAGTGTATGCTTCTGCAGATTCTACTCTTTGTATAAGAGTGTACTCTACAAGAATTAACAATTATCATAAGGGTCATATCCTACACTTGATATAAGAGGACCCTACAGAAGGTGGTCCACAGTAGGAATCTTTATTATCTGAAGGGAAACATCAAGATTGACCAGGTAGCGTCAGCAGTTTCAGAGGCGGATATGAGCAGACTTTGGCACTACAGATTGGGGCACACAGGAGAAAAATTACTGTAGGTTTTGTGCAAGCAGTGGCTATTAAAGGGAGCTAAGAGTGGCTAAGAGTGGGAAGATTGAATTCTATAAGCACTGTGTTCTTGGCAAGAAGACTAAAGTGAAGTTCGGGATAGCCATTCATAAGACAATGGGCATCTTGGACTATGTGCACATGAATGTTTGGGGTCCCACAAAGACGACATCACTTGGTGGTCGATGTTGGTTCGTCACATTTGTGGATGACTATTTTAGGCATTGTTGGGTGTACACCATGGCAAAGAAGAGTGAAGTCCTAGAGATATTTGTGAAGTGGAAGAAAAGATTGGAACTGCAGATAAGGAGAAAGATCAAGACGTTGAGATCCGACAACGGTGGAGAGTATACTTTGAACCCCTTTCTGTAGCTATGTCGAGATGAGGGCATAGAAAAACACTTCACAGTTAGTCACACGCCACAGCAGAATGGGATGACAGAGAGGTTGAATAAGTATTTACTGAAGAAGGTCCGATGTTTGTTATCGCACAGTGGTTTGGAGAAGATATTTTGGGCCGAGGCACTTTCATATGCGAATCACCTCATTAATAGGCTACCTTTATCTACGATTAAGGGGAAACCCCCTATGGAAATATGGTCGGGAGAGCCAGCACATGACTATGATCAGCTCAAGGTATTTGGGTGCCCTGCATTTATCATGTTAAAACTGATAAATTAGAACCTCAAGCTATGAAGGACATATTTATGAGATTCAAGAATGGTGTTAAAGGTTACAAGCTTTAGGATCCAATTGAGAAGAAGATTGTGCCGAGTAGAGACATCACTTTTGATGAGGCTTCACTCTTGAAGCCTTCCAGCTCTCATCAGGTGGAGAGCACCTCGACAGATGAGATATCACAGGTGGTGGAGATTGATGCAGCTCCACAGAGTCCAGATAGGACTGTATCCATTAGAGTACTGACTGAGATGATGCCAAGCGAGCATAGTGATAATTTGGAGGATACATGTTTAGTAGAGCAGGATCAGGGACCGACGGCTCGGTTCAGGATTCTATTGTAGTTTGGAGACCCAGGAGAGACATACGGTTGCCAGCAAGGTATACAGATACAGTGGTTGCGTATGCACTTCCGGTGGAGAGTATCGATGAGATGTTTCCTACTATATTTAGAGAGGCTAAGCAGAGTTCAGAGGCTGATTTGTGGCAGGAAGCTATGCAAGAGGAGATGGAGTCTCTTTAGAAGAACGACCCATGGGAGAGTTTGCGTCGGAAATCTTTTTCATTGCGGAATCCATTATAACTTGTTTATCAATTTACAAGATTCGAACGAAGGAGCCTTTTTATAAGAATTTTCTTACATGGATAAAAATAAATGAAGACTTAGAAACACACGCAGGATAATATCGGTCGCTGCTTACGTGGGGATATTTGCCTGTGCTGGGGACGCTTTGATCCGTGGACCGCCAAAAATCAGATCCGGTTGATCGGAACGAAGGCTTGTTGTTCTTATTTTATTTTAGACACAAGAACAAAAGTAAATATCTCAATAATACGAGATAAATACTCTTCTCGAGATCAAAATAACGTTTGATCCCAAGGAAAAGGTGAAAATGCTGTAGATCTCTTGAACTCCTCCTCTTTATGCTAAAGAACTCACCAAGATCTCCTCTTTAGATCTAAAATTCATGGCTCTCCTCTCACAGGGTTAGCAACTTGACTCCAAACTCCAAATTCTAGATCCCCCGTGTATAGGGACCCTAGGGGTGTATTTATAGGCTTTGGATGTCATGTTTTCGGATAAGAATCGTGATTTAGTCTTATCTTCAGTTAATAACAGCCCTTCCACATTTAAGAATAGCCTTAAGGTAGTTCGGGAGGCTCCAGAACCGTCAAAACCAATCAAAATCGTCAAAAACGCGTCTCGGGACTTCATTCTGTGCGTGACAGTTCAGGGTGTCTCGCACATGTGCGAGATAGTTTGTACTATCTTTGGTATTTTGGCTCTAATTCTTTCATCCGAATTCAGAATGAGATGATTCAAGTTGAGTTGGAAAACTGATGAAAGGACCTACAACTTTTGTCTTTTGACATTTTTTAGATTCGAATTGTATCATGGTTGAAATTTTAGTTCTTCATACTCGTGCATCCATCATGCATTCTAAATCTTGTTGTTGCTTCATCGCTTCGTGCATTCCTTTACTTTTTCCTTGGCATCAAATAATCCTCTTTGACTCGAACATCGACGTTCATCACCTTCTCTTCATCTTGAGTTATGTGCGGGAACCTACAGGTAATTTTTAATGTCTACAGGGATCTTGTCGAGCTTCCAAAGGGGTGAAAGGTAATTGGTTGCAAATGGGTGTATACCAAGAAGGAGGGCATACATGGCACTCCGGTGAGGTTCAAGGCTAGGTTAGCAGCAAAGGGTTATGCACAGGAAGAAGGCATTGACTACAGTAAAGTCTTCTCTCCGGTGGTAAAGCACTCTTCGATTCAGATCTTGCTAGCTTTGGTGGCACAATATGGTTTGGAATTGGATTAGTTAGATGTGAAAATAGATTTTCTTTATGGTGATCTTGATGAAAAAATTTATATGACTCATCCATAGGGTTTCGAGCTGCAGGAAATGAGAAATTAATTTGTAGGTTGAAGAAATTGCTATACGGGTTGAAGCAAACTCTGAGACAGTGGTATAAGAGATTTGATGGGTTTATGCTCGGTCATTCGTATATTAGAAGCCGATTTGATCTTTGTGTGTACTCTCGCAAGTTGTATGGAGGTGCGTACATATATTTATTACTTTATATCGATGACATGTTGGTTGCTTCTATTTTTAGATCCACGATGATTGAAGATTCAGCTTTCGAACGAGTTTGAGATGAAGGATTTGGGTGAAGCAAAGTACATTTTGGGGATGGAGATCGACAGAGACAAAGATAAGGGTATAATTTATTTGGCACGGGTGGCTTATTTGAAAAATGTTTTATAGCGATTCAATGTGAGCATGGAGACGAAGCCAGTCAGTGTACCTTTGGGAGCCCATTTGAAGCTTTCAGCTGACCTCTCACCGAAGACAGTTGAAGATAGAGAGTTGATGTCGAAGACTCCATATGCGAACGTAGTGGGAAGTTTTATGTACAACATGGTATGTATAAGACCGGATTTGTCACAGGCAGTTAGCATGGTTTCACAATACATGCACGACCCAGGTCCGGGTCATTGGGATGCCGTGAGGTGGATTTTGAGGTACATTCGAGGTACTTTCAATGTTGGTTTTGTGTTTGAGCGGGACACTAGTAGTGGACAGCTATGTATTGAATATGTAGAGTTAGATTATGCTAGAGATTTGGATAAGTGCCGGTCAACAACGGGATATGTGTTCACTTTGACCCTTGCGCCGGTGTGTTGGAGATGCACCTTGCAGTCTACAGTGACTTTGTCAACGATGGAGGTAGAGCACATGGCGATTACATAGGCTGTTAAGGAGGTGATTTGGCTTCAAGGACTTTTGGAGGATCTTGGTGTTTCGCAGCTATCCATCACTATTCATTGTGATAGCATGAGTGCTATCTATTTGGCAAAGAATATGGTTTTCCTTGCGAGGACGAAGAATATCAACATTCGTTACCACTTCATCCGAGATGTTCTTGAAGATGGGGATGTGGAGCTCATGAAAATCCATACAAAAGATAATCCAACGGATATGCTCACGAAGGTGGTTCCGAGCTATAAGTTTAAACTTTGTAGAAGCTTGTTGCATATTTGTGCTTGTTGAGGCCTTTCGAGGCCATTTGGATGAACTACGAACGACTTGATCCCTTGGGAGAGGAAGTACGTAGGCAACCACATTAGTGTAGCCAAGTTTGGAGAGATGACATATTGGTGCTCATGTTGGTGTCAACTCAGTTTTTGGGAACACTTCGCCGAGATGAAGAATTGTTGAAAACGGCAAAGAAAAACAAGACGTGCATAGGAGGAGGCTCGTCGGTCGACTGATCGGGTCTGATCAGTCGACCAATTCGATCGCGAGAAAATTATAGGGAGTTTCGGGTCGGTTGACTGATCGAACATGATCAGTCGACCGATAACATGCACACTACAGGGTCTAAAAATCACGTTCTGATCGGTCGACCGATGCATCCTTATCGGTCGACTAATGGAGGCCTACTAGTCGACTGATAGAGGTGCATCGGTCGACCAATAGCGGGTTATTGCGCCGGTTTTGCTTTCCTAGCCTGTTTTAGATTAGGTGTTTATATATATAGCAAGCACGTTTTCTAGGATTTAATCAGAGAATTTGGATTTATTTGAGCACTTTGAGAGGGAGATTATAGTGAGGGGAGAGATCATTGGTTAGGGTTATTTTGAGAGTTTGTGTGAGTTGTAAACTATTGTTTTCTCCTCCATATAGTAAAATCTCCCCATCCTAGCTTTCCCCGTGGACATAGGCAATTTGTCGAACCACGTAAATCTCTGTGTTTGTGTGTGATTTTGGTCATTCTTTTGTGAATTGCACTTGTTAGTTGTTCTCCTCTCATTGCTCGATGACTCATTTGGTTTGTGCGCACGCTTCCGCTGACGCGCAACATCTATAATATAAGAAACAAATCAGTTCATATTAAATCAAAATTGAATTTATTTTCTAATCTAAACAAGACTCTAATTTATCACTTATAATAACCTAAAAGCTAATTATTTATGAAATTTTGCAAAAAAAAATGGTAATACTGATGGAATTATGAGAATCTGCCAAATTGATTGACTCCGTTTTGTCGAGATAGACGATTTTAATATATAATATGTTAAAATCCGCCTTCTAGTTTAGAGGATATGATTAATTTTTTGCATGTAAGTTAATAATGTATACATATCCACGTGTAGCTCGTGGTAGTCCTCCTCCATGAATTTGTTCGTTATGCATCCTAATGAAATATGTTGGTGATCTATTGGCTTTGATACTAATTGTTGTGCATAATCGGCACGGAAACTATATGTCCAGATCTCTCAAAGTAGATCTCATTCTTTTTTTTTTGTGAATGAAAAATTTTATTCACTACCAAAATTTGAAAGTTTAATACACCTCAAGAAAACTCAGTTTTAAAAACTTAACTGAGTAACAAAAGAAATGGAAAAAACCTGAAGCCAAAAACCCGCTAACAACTGAGATTTACATTTGGTCTTTGACACTTGCTGGGTTATTGAGAGCAATGTATAAAATCTCCATCTTGATTTCTTTGATCACAGTATCAGCACCCTTACTTATCCCCTGAAACAGTCTTCTATTCCTTTCCCTCCATAGTATGTATATCGTGGAGACCATGGCCATTCTTTTGAGCTTCTGAGTTATTCCTTTACCTCTCAAGCAGTTAGAGAACCAGTTCAGACATTGACTCTAGTCATTCGATTTCCATCTACACTTTAGCCAATCCAAAATATCATTCCATACATAGCATGAATATTGACAGTTAAAGAACAGATGATCCCTGGATTCCCCTGAAACAGAGCACAAGCAGCAAATGTTTGAATTTGTGATCCCCCACCTCGAAATTCTGTCGAGTGTCAACAGTCTGTTCTGGATAGGCCAGCCAGCATATGAAAGAGGTGTTTGGGGATATTAAACTTCTCCCAAACAAGCTTTGACGCATGGAATACAAATTGTTTGTCTTCTTGGGTATACAAACTCTGATACCAGGGCAGAAAGGCTTGATTTCGCCTCCCCTATATAGGCAGGAATCTATTCATATTCTTCAGATTTTCCACCGCGCCCGCCCCCCCCTGCGCCCCCACTGAAAGAAAGAGCTTTATCTCTATCTTGAATGCAATTGTTTTCCATGTCCATAGATCACCACCTTTTTGGGCAATCACCTGGCCATATGTCTTCTACTTTTTCAAATATGATACCATGAATTCCATTTAATCCATAAAGATTCTTTGTTTGTAATGAATAAAACATATGCATCTCAAAGCAGAGCGATAATTCATATAGGAGCAAAAAACAACCCAATCCTCCTTGGTTCTTATGAACATTACTCTTTCCCAAGACACAAGTGGGTTCCTAAAGTTCTGATCTGATTTACCCCATAAAAACCTTCTGCACAATGCATCTACTTTCTGCATAACCTTGACAGGAAGAACAAAGCTAGAAGACCAAAAGGTTTGTATACCCAATATCACACTCTTGATCACTTGCAGTCTCCCTGCATATGAGAGAGTTTTATGTTTTTGCCATATATTAAACTGTCCTTCAATTTTAGCAAATAGAGGGTTACAATCCAGGGAAGACAACCTCTTAGATGTAAGTGGAACACCCAGGTATCTAAAAGGCAATTCACCCAAATTAAACCCCAGCAGATTTATGATTGAAATCTTATCTGAATCTTCAACTCCCCCAAAGAAAATAGAGCATTTATCAGGGTTGGCTTCTAGACCTGAAATTCTGCCAAACTCTAGAACACATTGATGAAGCTTATGCACGTAGATCTTATTCTTACTAGAGTGATCTATCCACTTTGCAATAGTGAAGCACGCGAGATAGAACAGATTCAAAAAAGCAGAAACTCATGACAATAGATCGCAAAAATGATAAATCAGACAAACATGATGTTTACGTGGCTTGGCAATTGCATACATCCATGAAAGAGATTTAATTCTTATTTATTCCAGATATTATACAAGGTTTGTCTTTTCATGTATTCTTTAATAGCCACAAGAACTCTCTCAGTCTCACTGAAGATCCTCAAAAACCGTAATTCTCTCTTTTGTTTCTCTTGTGTGAATCTCTTACAATAAGCAACTTTCTTTCTAGCTCTCTTGTCAACTCTAGACCAAGAAGACCCATTTTAATAGTGGTTAAATCCAAAGACAAACTAGAAAACATGAATCCTAACCCCGAACAAATTTCCTCAAGTACCTAATCAACACATATTGATGGGCGCCTATTACACTGTTTGGTGCTCTAAAATTCAGAAGTCATATTAGACACCTATGAGCACTTCTAAGACTGTGCTAGTATCTGCTAAATAGAACTAAGACATCTGAGACACCATCTTTCGACAGGTTGATTTGTCTTTTGCTGACTCTTCACCTATTTTGACTCATTCTATTAATTAGGCTGAAATACAATACTAAATCCCAACAGTATTGACCTTATTGGGTTAGTGAAGTAGAGCTCAAAACTTAAACTGAGGTAATTTGTGAGATTAAATTTTATGGCGTTAGTAGAATTAGAACTAAGATAAATTTTAATATTGTAACAAAAATAGATTTGGAATATTTATAAAAAAAATTATTCAATTTTTATCATTTCTCCGTATAAAAAGAGAATTCAAATCTGCCAAATTATCTCAAATTTTTTGCCTAGAACATGTGGTTCAAATTTCAAATCTCCGAGGATATGAAGGGGGTGGATAGAAATCAATACGCCCCCGCATGTCATCTTTGCCAAATGGCAGCTGCAGAGGGTAGATATTCTATGTAGTAGTAGAGATTGGTGCTTAATCAATGACCCGAACCCGAGTAGTCTTCCCAATATCAGACTACGTCCCCCTGCTCCGTTTCACATACAGTGCCTGTTGCCCTATTTCATATTGATATGTGAACTGGATTATTTCTACATTCTGAATCCGACACGCAACATGTGAAACATGACTACATAAAACAAATTCCTGGCTACGTGTTCTCAATAATTCATGCATGCTAACAACAGCGATAAGACAGCCTATAAAGGGACGTGAACGGAACTATACTGCTCTGAAAGAAACACCATGTCTGCTCCAACGGCTCCAGGGACATCTGAGGTTTCTCAGCCCCGGGGATACTCCGCTGTAATCGAAAAGGTTGATCGGGCACATGAACTTATGAGCCAGCTGCGCGCAATTGTGCTGTCTTCTCCTAGTGCTGATGCATCCTTTGAGCTCGTCAGGGAACTCTTTGAAGATGCGTTTGGATCCTTCGCAATTGTTCTCTCTAAGCTCAAAACATGCTCCAACTCTCGAGAGTCTGACACTGATGAACAGTTTAGCCACGGGAAAAGGTTGTTTCGTTAAATTTTCTAATCATATCGAGCTACCTTTTTTTTACCACTCGTTCTAGCTAGGTAACAATTTCTTCTCTTTTTCTGATTTCCACTGCAGGAGGAGACTTGATTCATGGAATATTTTGACGACCGTTCCACATAATGATGGTTACCAATGGAGAAAGTATGGGCAAAAGAACATCAGTAATTCCACATTTCCGAGGTATAATATATTGCAACCGAACAGTTAATTTTCCAGATTAAACAGACTTTCAATAGGAAAGGAAACAAAAATTAACAGATTCAATTTAGCAAGGAGGGAAAACCCTACTTTTTTGTCTTTTTAAGTTTACATTTCACACTTGTATCGTTTGGAATATTACATTGTTACATCCAAATACAGGAGCTACTACAAATGCGTACATCACAAAGAACGAGGGTGCCCGGCAAAGAAAATAGTACAACAGAAGAGTGGAAATACTCCAAAGTTCGACGTTACTTATAACCTGCAACACACTTGCAAACATAGAAACTCTCCTCATGATCGAGGATTTTCTCTGGATGGTGAGAGCTTTTCATCTGAGATTGAATTGCAAAAACTTTACTTAACGTGCCAAAAAGAGGACAATGTCGATAGCACAGTTTTCACAGATTTCGAGCTAGAAGAAATGCTATTACCATGTGAGTCTGGTGTAGATATGTTGCATACAGCGGACGGCGCGGAACCAAGTGAATTGTCATTGTGGAACTTTGATATGGATTAGAGTACTATATATAGCTTTGTTAGTTGGTTGAGATATTGTGAACCCCATAAAGGAATAAACTTCTGTTTAAACTAGACTTGATAACAAAACTTCATGCAATTGACTTCTCATTTACACATGATTGTAAGGTAATATAATAAATATATATATATATATATATATATATTTATATATATATATATAATATTAATATATTATATATATATATATATAAATATATATATATATATATAGAGAGAGAGAGAGAGCAGATGAGAGGAGAGAGAGAGAGAAGATGATCTTAATGTCACCTTAAGTAGACACAGAAGTTCTAATTCACTCATCATTTATATATAAATCTCATAATTCATGTAAGCTAGGCAACAGAGGATAGAAACTTTGGTGACATCCACTTAAGTTGACATAAGAATTGCTCTATGTGTGTGTGTGTGTATGTATGTATGTATGTATGTATGTATGTGTGTGTGTGTATATATATATATATATATATATATAATATATATATATATATAAATTATATATATATAATATATATATATATATATATATATATGTCAAAAATTGTCAAAAATGTTCTCCTTAAAGAAAAACAGATGAATTTTCTTACAGAAGAAGTAGCATTAGTTAAAATAGAAGAACAAATAAAAAAGAAAAAAGAGTTAATAACTCAAATAGAAGATCGTTTTAATAAAACAGTCCTTAATGCTTTTTGGGATAGAAAATAGCATATTGTTTCCCTACCTTATGAAGACAACTTCAAAGAAAAGGACATCCCTACCAAATCTATGCCATGTCAAATGAATCAAGAATATCTTGATCTTTGTAAAAAAAAAATAACTTCATTACTTGAGAAAATATATATAGACACACACAAAATAAATTTAACGGTAGATTGATTGTAACAATAAGATTATATGTTTGGAGTAAATCATGGTACAAGGTATTATATATCTTTTTTATACACTTTCTCTCTAGAATTTTTTAAATATTTTATTTACCAAAATCTTGGATTAGTATGGGAGACACTCACTGCAATGAAAGTTGTATGTATGCACACTTATTTTATCACATATATAAATGTACAATTTTATTTACAAAGGATTAAATAATAGTGACAAAAATAAAAAGTATGGTAAATCATGACACATATTTGTGTTATTAAATATACAATTAAATATAATTGAAAAAGTCTAATTGTCCAACATGGATTGTGAGAGGATCTATTAGCGGGCTTAAATAATAAATCTTAATTAGATTTTAATTACGATGATAACTAAATATTTATTATAGTGTAAAAGCTTAAAAAAGTCCATAGTTATGTGTGCTTTAGTGAGAGTAGTCCTATAATGGGTGACCTTCTAAGAAGTTATAGTGTTGAACATGGTGATACTCTTTATATTATTTTGGTCCACACACAACTATGTGTCACCACTCTCAGCACATGTATGTGTCGTGAATTTTATCACATTCTTACATGTATAGAAAAACACTCTACATACATGCTCCAACCATACTTTTGGTATATTTCGCGCTCTATTTGCGTGACACAAAAATGTGTCTCATAAAAATAAAAAATATATCATAATTTATAACTTTTTGTTATAGTGATTCTGATTGTTTCACGCATATGGAGAAAAAAATCAATTTGTTGTGAAATAAAGAGAGATAATGCAGATGGAATATTTTTCTCATCCATTTTCCCGTCTCCAACCTATCAATAATTCGCAAATTTTAAAAATTAATAAAACATTAGGGGTCTTGCCAATTTCTGAAAACAGGGAACCGAACCTTCATGATCTCCCCCTTCCAAATTGGAAGCCAGTACTTGACAAGGTCACAATCAATCCTCAGTATAAAAAAAAACACAATTCATGTATGTATGTACCCTCTCACCAATAAGACAATCTGCAAAGGACACCAGGGAAGTAAACATAAGAGGTAAAATTAAAAAAGGCACCGGCTACACGTAAAGAAGTCAGCATTTTTATTATTAGACATTGGCCTAATTAACCAATTTATCTAAGTTTCGCACGGATTTTGTTGTACAAATAAGCTGTAACGAAATAAAGATCAGCAACACTGCATGATTTTAGATTCTTAAAAATTGACTACTGTCTGATGCTATTTAAATTGCAAATTCATCTTTCAAAGAAACTCTAACAGGCATGGCATCAGATAACATATGCATGCAGTTTCTTCGACATGTAGCCCATAACATTTCAAGTCTTCTGTGTCACGTATTGTATCTAGTTTCCATCTTTCATATTAGTAACTCTGTTAAGTGAGGTTTCTAGACTTGAATATGACACCCAACATGTGAATCATGACTAGATAAGGGAGAACGTTGTTAGAACTTTGTTCAGGAGAACGTTGCTCGTACAATATCTCTTGTTTGTACTAGTAGAAAAACGTGCAACCTAGACCAAAAATTCGGTCTAGGTTGCTTGGAATCCCATCTAGGTTGATCAACCTAAATGGACATTCGTCTAGGTTGATCCGTCTAGGTTAATTCCGTCTAGTTTGAGTCAAACTAGACGAAATTCCGTCTAGGTTGACCAAACTAGACGGAATACAACCTAAACGGAATTTAAATTTCCGTCTAGGCAGCACTGTATCAACCTAGACGGAATTTTCGTCTAGGTTGTTACTGTAGCAACACAGACAGTTACTGTAGCAACTTAGACGGAATTGTTGCTATACTATAATATTTTTTTTTTTTTTGCAAATCTACGTTGCACAATATATAATATCACATGTACATGTACACAATATTACACAACACCAAATCATATTCATATCCAACACAATCTAACTATATTTTAACATCAAATACAATTATATTCAAATAATACATTCACCAAAATACTAGAGAGATACATAAATTATTTACATAGATAATAAAGAATACAATTATTTACATAACTTGATGAACTTTGCATAATTTATAGAATCCAATTGCATTTACTCATCCAAGTTGTTGAAGCATCATTCGGCCGAATGCTACCTGTGCATGGAAAATCCGTCCATCGATACTTTTCTTTTGATAAAAAATATATGATAAACACTAATTCATCTACATTCAGTACGAAATAGCAATTGAGACTCCTCCAACAAGTAGCAAAAAGGAAAATGTGGTTGCCAAGTTACCATGAGGGTGGACTGGTCCTAAGATATGTTTCATAGGACCGAACATCAGAACCTTTGCTATCATGGTTCATGGTTGCTTTCAGAATTCAAAACTACCTCTACGTGGACAAGCAGAGGCCTTCGAACTTTGCCAACACAGATAATCCCTCCTATAAAAGAAGGTAAGACTTTCAGGAATGAGCAAATGAGCATAAGAAAAAGTAAATCGGATTATCTTTGTAATGCAAAACGGAGGAAAAATAAGGCACAGCATGTTCAAAGTGTTAATTAATTAAGTATCGATACTTACAATGAAGTAAACTAAAAACCAATGACTGAACACAAAAAAAAAATTATTTAGGAAATAATTACTAAGTGGCCAAAAACACACCTTGATATGAGTTGAATTAGTCATTGGGAAATCGTTTATTTCTGAGGGGCACATGAAAGACTGCACAAAGCAGGAAAAATATGTCAGGAGATGCAACAGCAGGAAAGAGATATTTCACACACAACGTTTTCTATCAATAAGCTGTTAACACAAACAGGAAAATAAATGCAGTAATAAATTTGCCATGGAAATTAACAGTCCCTTATAGCACACCAAATCAAACCTTCATGATTGGCACCCTGCAACATAAAAGGTATGTTTCATGGTAGTTTTTTACTTTTTATGTATGGGGAACCTTGGGCTTTAATTATTTCCAAGTCAAATATACTGCCATTGACTAGAGTATTACAAATATATAAATACAAGAAATAAATAAAAACTAAGGATCAAGACAATACCAACATCGGCATATATTTTCTCATGTGCTGTGTCGACCTAATAGCATCAAACAACAAATTAAGTATTCATTAGTTATCTGTATAAAGCAAACAGTAACAAGTGAATTAAGAAATGTTTCCCACAGCAAATAAAATAACACTGGAACTTGATAGGATTGTATGTATTCTACTGTATACTAAGTTTCAAACTTTCTTACCCTTGAAAGACTGGACAATGAGATGTTTATACCAGCTTATTGAAAGGACCAGCCATAAGAGTGGACATGTAACATTAATAAATTGATTGAACATAACTAATGCTCGAAGAAAAATCATTGTAATAAACATGCATGTCAAAGAGATGGTGTCAAATAATATGACCGTACCAGCAGCTGCTGCCTTGGTCCCTGATGAGAGGCCTTCCCATTCAACCCTTCCAGGTTCATCAAGATGTGTGTGGCTGAATGACAGAAGCATTGAAAGAAAGAAACTCCAGTACGTATGAATATTCTACTTTTGTAAAGTGAGTTAATGATACATCATATAAACTACCAATGCGGATACTTTTAAGGTCAAACAGAAAACATATTTTTCTTCTATTTGTTGGATGATGAAGATGAAGATGAAGATCAATTTGAAGGTTTGTTTTTATTTTCTCTTTAATTCTTTTCTTATTGCTTAGTAGTTTAGATTTACATTAATGTCTTGTAGTGTAGATTTACTTTCATGCTTTTATTTCTTGCATTTAATTCTTGTGTAGTTTAGTTCTTGCAATTTATTTTGTAGTTTAGATTTTTATTTTCTTATACTATTCGCCTTGAAACTAGAACCCTCTTGGGATTAGTTTTTATTTTGTTTAATTTTTATTTTCTTTGATTCACCTTGAGGCTAGAACCCTCTAGGGAATTGCCTCTTTTCTTAGATGTGAATTAATTCTTATTGGAACTCTAGAAATTACATGAAACTAGTTTTATTTCTCTTAGGTACCGTTTGGCAATGGGTTAAGTGAGGGGTTAAGGAGATTTAACCCCTTCTTAACCTGTCAAACACAACAAATTTATATAAGGGTTAAAGTGAGTTAACCCTTCATAATTTGCCAAACATAAAAAATATAGAAGGATTAAGTTAACCCCTCTAGAGGGGTTAAAATGAGTTAACCCCTCAAAATGAGGGGTTTACTAATACTCCTATTTAGATGGAATAAGAGTTAACCCTTCTAATTATAAAAAAAAATAGTCAAAATCATAGTTATTCCCAAACACTAAAACTGATCATAAGGGCTAAAATAAAACTTATTTAACGGGTTAATAATTTAGTCCTTCGGATTATCAAATGGGCTAAGTACATTAATCCATCTCTTTAATCCCTCTTCATTAACCCTTTGCCAAACGGGGCCTTAAGATTTATTAATTATTCTCGCATGCTTAAATTGTTTATGCTTAGGATATTCAACTAAAGAACTGATTGGTAGAAGGAATTCTAGAATTATTATTTAGTTGTTATTCTTTTTATGAGCAATAATTTTACTTAGATGATAATTTGATAGGTTATACTTTCCTTGAGTGGTTTGATAATCTATACTTAATAAATCTAAAGTAGAATGTGAAAAAAGAATGATTCATATCTTATAAGTGAGATTAGCTAATGGATTCAATTCTAGATTCCTCATATCTTTAATTGAATCCTCCATCTTGACTTTCTTAAACTTTCTTTTCATTCTTGCTTTTTCTCTTGTTTGTTTCTTGATTTTATTCAAATTTTTTTCTTGCCTTGCTGATTACATTTATTCTTTATCACATCCACTCTCAATCACCTTTTATGCTTATTTATACATAATTACTCTCACTCATCATATTTCTCCACAATCACAATTTTTATCACTCCTAATTGTCACGCACACAACAAAAGAATCGATTCTAATTATTTCTTACAAACACCTTCCTCGTGAGATCGATAACTTTTTACACTATAACTTGATTGGTTGTGCACTTGCAACTTTTGGTACATATTTATGCCCCGTCATCATGTTCATTGCATTATTATCTTCATTCTATTTGCTTTGTACATATACTTGTTTATTATTTGATTTCACTAGAGAGATATTATTGTGATGATGAAATGTGTCACAATATGGATGTATGACAGATTTAACATCATTGGGTTCACCTTGGTCTATAGCCTTGTGAGAAACCAGAGACGTCACAGGTTCATCGTCAAGAGGCCCCTCGACAAGAAGAGCTCGGTCCTAGAGTCAAGTGTGGCTTAGGTTCGAGCATTGGAGCAGTTCGCCCTTCCTAGGGATGATGCAATGCTGACAGAAGTGTCAAACGTGGGCTTGCACATGGCCCTTAAAAGCTACTTGTTATGGGGGCTCTGATCGAGCAGGAGCTATTTTCTCGGATTTCATTCACATATAAGCTCCCTGTTAATTTTGAAGAGGCACTAGCTGACGAGACGAGGGTCAAGAAGGCTATGGAAGAGAAGGTTGTGGCACAGGAGGCCGACCTGAAGTGCAATGAAGGAAAATAGCATCGAGAGCTAGAGATCAAGGATGACACGATCAGAGGACTCCAGGGGCACCACGCTAAGCAGTCGACCACAATTGAGAAGCTTAAAGAGGACTTGGCCAAGCTCCAGAGAGATATCAGCCGTCTCCAACAAGGGATCATTGAGTGGGACGATCGAATCAAATATTTGGGTGAGGAGCTTGAGGTCGAGAAGTGAGGCAGGCTTGAAGCATAAGAATGCACCCAATCGGATCGCTAGGCTACCAAAATTTAGAGCTAGACCTCAAGGAGGAGCGGTCAGCCAATGAGGCATCTAAGTTGACTATTGAGGGTTTCTTGGACGGCTTGACTTTCTACTTAGACGTCGAAGAGCGTAAGGTAGGGTGGGTGGAGCGGAATTTCCGCACGAGTACCCTAGGCAAGGTCAAAGTACTTGATTGATAAATGCCGGCTTTGATTTATCTCGCCTCCTTAGCTCCTCCCAACGTCTCGACCAGCCACAAACAGCCTCTATCGCGCGCCTCCAAAGTCCCCTGTTGCCTTGACTTCTTGAAGGAGATTGACGACAGCAGGGGGGTGGACTAATGGCTAGAGTGGACAAATGGGGAACGACGAGCGCAAGAGCCAGAGGGTGATCAAGAAGCCGTCCCCCTCTCCACCCCAAGCACGCGATACCTATCATCTAGCCAGTTCCAGCTCCCGAGTCATGTGCCACTCTCCCACGTCCCACACCCGACCCGCGCCAAGATGAATGAAGATCGACCCTCCCGAGCCTTTTCTGTGACTTCCCGCTCATTATTATTGTTATTATTTCTTTTTTTCTTTTTTTCTTTTTTTTAATGTTAAAGATGTAATCATTCAGACATGTCAATGAAAGATTAACTCGTCTTTAAAATTCTTAAATTACAATAGAGATATTAAATCAAGGAGACATTACCATCTTAGCATGGGCTAAAATACTAGCAGGTGTTAACAAGAAAATGAACGGCTCCTTACTTATTATTCATGGATACATGAGCACATACGTTTATAATGGACAACTTAATATAAAGAATCTCAATAGAAGGAAATAAGGAGGGCATACGTCTTGCTTAATATAGACAAATTATTTCATGTCTTCTGTGATTGTGTGCATTTAAATGCACACAATCACAGAAGACATGAAATAATATATATATTACATCCCACCATATTAAATATATAAGATGTTATAGTCAACAATAAGATTGACTCATTTCTCGATCCCTTGTACAGGCGTATGTTTAACGAAATATGTCGAAGCATTATTTTTGTTATTACTTTTTTTTCCATGATATTTTTTATTTATGTTTGTTTCTGAATAGCTCTTTAAGTTTTCCATTTGAGACTAGACTGATTGTATTTTCCTCAGATATAACTAGGAAAGCTTTTCACATGCAAGAACTTTTTCTCAAAAACAAAAGCAGTAAAAAAAAGAAAAAGAAAAAAAGACAAAAACGCAAGTGATTTCAGGGTTATGTATCCAAATAACCCTAAAAAATAGACCTCCACTACAGGCTCGATATTAAACATCTCATTGGATCCACAAACGATCTAGCCTTCCATTAAAATTAAATTAAAAAAATATTGTCTAACGTTTTTTTTAACTAGGAGATGCACTCTAATATGAAGAGAGATGTAAGTTTTCTGTTATCAATAGAGTTCTATGTACTAACTAATTATATAGATTTACGCCAGCATGCACACTGATCGATCATCCGTCACATACCCTCGT